>NC_134483.1:202312850-202667850 GCF_040206685.1 Ascaphus truei | reverse complement strand
GCGAATCGCTCACGTGACCGGCCTGTCAAGCCAAGAAATCAGTTTGAACTGATTTCTTGCGCAATGCGCGTCCCCTCCCGCACGAACGGTGCTGCCCGCAGACCAAACCCGTCCCTTATACTGAGGTGGGGACGTATATATGCACGCACACGCAGCAGAAGGAGCATGATTTATGAGGGGGTAGTAGCTCGGATTGAGTTTTGCTGAAGACATTCAGAAAATCTGCGTATGGGGCGGGTAAATCTCCCTTGAGGCGGAAGTACAGCTGGTGGGGAAGACTCCTCTGACCTTGACCTCCAAACAATGGGATCTTGGGATGTCCAATTGATGTGCGGGTTGTGCTTCTGCAACCAAGGTAAACCAAGGGTGACCGGTGTTCCAGGAGCATGGATTACATCAAAGGCCAGGGTCTCCTTGTGGGAATGAGAAGAAAGGGTGAGGGTGCAAGTCTCCAAGGAGATGTATGCCGGGGTGAGCGGCCGTCCGTCGATCTCGACTAAGGCAACGGGAGACTTCTTTCTAATGAGTGGAATCTGGTTCTGTTCAGAGAAGGTCTGGTCCACGAAATTTCCTCCCAATGCCAGAATCGATAAATGCCGCTGTGGAGGTGCAGAAGGTAGGACCAGGGAGACGGGAATGGTCAACTTTTTGGGAATTTCCTTCCTGGAAAGGGGACAAGGAGATTTAGCACCCAGGGAGAGCCCCTTCGTACTCACTGGGCTTGATCGTTTCCCGGACATAGTGGACAATCGCGGACCAGATGCTCGGAAGATCCGCAGTAGTAACATAACCCACCGGCTTGGCAAAATTGTCGTATCGGTGCCCGAGGACGCTGGACTCCGAGTTGCATCGGCTCCAGAGCAGGCAGCAGGGAGGCAGCAGGTCCCGTGGTTGAAGAGAACCTGGGAAAAGGGGCACGGAAAGGCATAAATCGGGGGTGTTGGTGCTCAGCGCGGCGTACCTGAAGACGTTGATTCACTCGAATGGCCTGGGAGATGAGTTCCTCCAGAAGTCCTGGCCTGGGTTGTGAGGCGAGTTCGTCCTTCACAGAATCCGTTAAGCCTCGCCAGAAGACTGAGACAAAGGCCTCTTGGTCCCATCGTGTCTCTGCTGCTATGGTCCTGAACTCCAAGGCGTACTGGGCCACGGACTGACGTCCCTGTGAAAGCTGAAGCAAAGAGTCAGAGGCAGTTTCTTGGCGTGCGGGGGTAGCGAAGACCTGTCGAAAGTCTCGTCTAAAGGCAACGTAATCTCTGGTGATTTCGGGACGTAGTTACCAAATCGGGGAGGCCTATGCCAGCGCATTTCCCGTGAGTAGGCTGTAAACATATTCCACTTTCTTACGACCAATGGAATACTGCTGCGGGGCCATCTCAAACTGGATCTCGCATTGATTGACAAAACCACAACAGGCGTGCGGATCCACCGCGTACGGCTTAGGTGTCGGAATCTTCGGGCCTGGGGTTGCGGCGGACACCGGTTCTACCTGAGCCGGCGGTGCGTCCACAGGTGGTGCCTGAAATGACAGGTCCTGTACCTGTTGAGTGAGGAGAGCCATCTGATCCGTTAAGGCCTGGATTTGTTGATACATGGCCGTCATCATAGAGGCCAGATCAGTCTGGTCTGCATCTTGTGGACTCAACATAATGTTACGCCGGTGCTGCCCGCAGACCAGACCCGTCCCTTATACTGAGGTGGGGACGTATAAGTGCACGCACCCGCAGCAGAAGGAGCGTCTCCGGAGTGTGGTGTTTTGGCGTTGCCAGGCCAGGTGGAAATAGCTGTAACAATACTTGCCGGTACCGGTAAAAGAAGAGACGTAGTCGTTGCCGTTAGCCAAGCTCTGGGAGAGGAGAGATCCAGAAGGTCGGGGTCCAAGCTGAGATCGAGGGGCGTGAGAAGCAGCGAGGTCAAGTGGGTGCCTGGGTCCAGAGCCAGAGAGTGAAGTCCGCCAAGCCGGGTCGTAACCTGAATAAACGAAGACAAGAGAGAGAGAGCCAGAATAGACATCCGCAAGTAGAGACTATGTCGAGCGATGTGGGAATGGTAAGACAGGCATTATATAGTGCGGCTGGCGAATAGGAAGAGGGGGCAGACCTTGAGGAGTACATGGAGCCGTCCTGGATAGGCTGCCTTGAGGAGAATGCAGGTGAGTAGCTTTGGGGTATGATTGCAGCCTGTGTGTGAGCTGGGGACGTGGCTTCACTGCAGGAGCAGTGAATAAATTAACTTGGTCCGGCGCGCGCTCCATAACGAGGGGGAGCGCGCCCAGGAGTGGTAGCAGCCGCCACAAGAGTCCCAGCCGCCCGCGGAACAGCGACGAGGGGGACGAGGGGGGAGTCCCCCAACCACGGGGACCGGACGGGACCGGCGAGGGAGACGTCCCGCAGCAGCGGGAGCAACGAGAGGTGAGGGGAGGTCACGCTATGACCGTCGTGACCCCCGAATCCTCACTGCATTGTTTTTAAGTCCTTATCATTGTTTTTTTTTTTATCTCTGATCCAATTATATAGCTGAGATATAGAGTAATTAGGACTGTTAGATCTTTCAAAGAAATTGTCAAACTCGTTTTTCCCCAATATGTCCCTCTTATAATTCTCCAGGCTTTTGCAGTAGTGTATTAGCTGCATGTGTGAAAAAAGGTGTGCTTGGGCAAGACCCCTTTTTTCCCTCAGCTCCTGAAAAGTTAGAAATCTTCCACCATCCCCGTCTACCATTTGTCCTAAGTTTTATGGTACATATCTGGAAAGAAAACAAAAAGCACAGAGCGCACCAAGGGTGAAGATATATATATTAACAGTGAATACTAATAACAATTATCAACTTGCATATAGATCTCTCCAGTGAGATCTTTAGGTGGTACAGTCCATGCTGCCCGTCCGTGGGTCCGTGAGTAGAAGGGAGGAACCGCTGAGCTCGCGACAATCTATCCCACGCGCTGGGATCAAGTGATGTCTCCGTCTTGCTCTGCTGCTTCCGGGTATGCGCAGTACCGCGCGGTCCGTGTGCTGTTGTGTGCACGTCTCCCAAGTTCACAGTCTCTCTCTCAGGTCAACTAACAGTTAATCATGGGGCTGGTCTGCATGAAGTGTCCACAATGCTCTTACCACAACATGTTTCACAGACTAATCTGCTTGGGCAGACGGTAGTTGCAGCTTCCACATCAGCTTTGATATACTATCTCTCACAGGTGTGTTGGATATTTCTTGCAGGTAATGCATGAGCGCAGATCAATAACCCCCCATATCTGGAAAGAAGCCTGATCTACACCCGGCAGGAATTTTAAGTTACATTGTATGGGTATACATTTTGAGAGAAAAAAATAATGAACCAGCACTCACCCTGCCTACTATAATTCAGCTAGAGGTGCTATGATCCTGCATCTATACCTCAAGATGCATACAACTATACAAAAACCATACTGGATCAGCATTAAGCTTAATAATGGGGATGGGGGCCTTGAAACGTTGCTGTATTGTGAACATATAATAGTGTGTGTCTGCTGGCATTTCCTTGTGTGTAGAGAGGGGAAACAAAGCGCAAAGAACTCTCATTGTGTAGTATGTCAGTAATTGTATTGTATATAAAAGGTAAGGGATGCACGTACATAAACAATAAAGGTAAAAGCAGTGAGTTTAAAAACAGTGTATGTCCCGGATGGATCCACAATCTGCTGCTGCACGGTCCGAATCAACCCGATGGTAGAAGGATAGCTGGGGGCATCTCGGAGGAGGCAAAACTTCCGTATTAGCCGTACTGCTGCGGCTCCGTTTATTCTAAAACATCCAGAACTCCTACAAGCTCAAATTGAACCCCCAAAATACCCACAACATATATATAAGCATATAAGTTTCACAGAGGAGTGCTACTGAGCATGGCAATTTATATTTAAAACCAGAGACATAACATAAAACACAGACAAAGCTCAGTGCACATCCAGAAAAACTTATATACGGTACAGTGCCTAAATATACATGTATAAATAACTAATAAATAAAATGGTCTTTTAGTTTAACATTTTGGCCAAATTGTTGTAAGCCCTTGAGCCAAACTTCACGGCAGACCACGTTCAAGGGTCCCTACACTAATATAAATTCTTAATAACCTGTGCATTGCCAGGAAGAATGATTTATAATAAATCTGTCAATATGAGTTGCAAAAGTTCTAAGTCTGATTGAAGCTTTTATTAACCTGTACATTACCAGGAAAAGCACTCTGTAATAGATTTGTCACAATCACACTGCATGCAGGCAAGTTCCCCTGATAGTTGGAGATGCCATGGAGTGAGCTTTTAACCATTTAAATGTGGGAGGGAGTGAGCTTCAATTGGATAGGAGGTTGCCACCCTCCAAAACAGCCAAGACTAGCTGCACAAGAATTATAAAACATACAGAACTCCTACAAGCTCAAATTGAACCCCCAAAATACCCACAACATATATATAAGCATATAAGTTTCACAGAGGAGTGCTACTGAGCATGGCAATTTATATTTAAAACCAGAGACATAACATAAAACACAGACAAAGCTCAGTGCACATCCAGAAAAACTTATATACGGTACAGTGCCTAAATATACATGTATAAATAACTAATAAATAAAATGGTCTTTTAGTTTAACATTTTGGCCAAATTGTTGTAAGCCCTTGAGCCAAACTTCACGGCAGACCACGTTCAAGGGTCCCTACACTAATATAAATTCTTAATAACCTGTGCATTGCCAGGAAGAATGATTTATAATAAATCTGTCAATATGAGTTGCAAAAGTTCTAAGTCTGATTGAAGCTTTTATTAACCTGTACATTACCAGGAAAAGCACTCTGTAATAGATTTGTCACAATCACACTGCATGCAGGCAAGTTCCCCTGATAGTTGGAGATGCCATGGAGTGAGCTTTTAACCATTTAAATGTGGGAGGGAGTGAGCTTAAATTGGATAGGAGGTTGCCACCCTCCAAAACAGCCAAGACTAGCTGCACAAGAATTATAAAACATACAGAACTCCTACAAGCTCAAATTGAACCCCCAAAATACCCACAACATATATATAAGCATATAAGTTTCACAGAGGAGTGCTACTGAGCATGGCAATTTATATTTAAAACCAGAGACATAACATAAAACACGTGTCTGTCTGTCTGTCTGTCTGTGTTTTATGTTATGTCTCTGGTTTTAAATATTCTAAAACATCACCACATTTTTTCTGAATTTTTTCCTGAATGCGACGCACTTCACCAGGTGCATGCCGCATTCATGTTGCGTTCTCATCCGCGGGTCAAGCACGGATCATGCACTGTTGATGTGCGGTTCATGCGTTTATTGAGAATGGTTCGGATTTAATTGGTTGCAATTCTTCGCGTGTCCGCCAGATGGCAGATATTCATGAATTGTAATGCGCATGCGCTTCAGTAATGTGTCGACTTGCAGGTGTTTCGTTTAAAAAAGATACCACAGTGTGCTATTGTAAATTGGCATTGAGACTGAAGTAAGAGGTTACAATAATGTATCAATTTAGGCTTTTCATATTAAAGAAAGACAAAGACCTGTTTCTGTTATTCTCCAGAGACCCGCCACCATGAGTGTTCAAGTGCAGCCCGTTTTCCAAAAACTCGATAGAACTTACGCGTATTTGATATGGGCCGCGATTAATGCAACAGATGATAAGATGGCAACAGTTGTTCAAATTTATCAGTATTTTATTGAAAACTATGACTTTTACAAATTTTCGCCAGCTCCTCATGTGTGGAAGCGTGCAATAAGGAAAAGGTTATGTAGCGATCCATGTTTTTATCATATTGATCCCGAATTTATTGGTGAGTATTGGTGTGTATCCCTGGCTTATACCTGTATCTATTATCATGCAGACGGCAAAAGGTCGCGTTAAAACCAACTAAGAAACGACAGTCGCTGGAAAGCAATGCGCCAGCATCAGCACCTGCTTCCAATAACGGTCCCACCGTCAGTGACAACCCTTGCTGTGTGTCCACGTACGGATACCTGCAGCCTGAGCCGGATTTCGCGTGCAGTTTGGAGCATGCTTGCATGTACCTAAGCGATTTCCAGCCTCATCAGCTGACTACAGGTGTAGTAGTCCCGCTGCCAACTGTCAACGTGTCTGATCAAGAATACTGGCCTGGTAGTGGCCGGCGCTGGCGCCAGCTGATTGGGAAATTCTATGGTGAGTAATGTTGTCGTATTTCAATATCGGTGCGATTCTCCTGTAAGCAATATCATTGGCTGAGCGGCTTTTACTGTACTGTACTGCAGATACTGGACAATTGATTGAACGCTAGGCGCATGCGCATTGGAACCTTCTTGAAACGCATATGCGTGTCATTACATCGACGGTAGGCGCATGCGCATGTGAACAGGAGATGCCCCCCGAGAAAATTATTGGTGGGACAGACTGGGAACTTCTTTAGGGGACTGACCATTACAGTAAAACTTTTCTTTTTGTTTTTCCTCAGAAAAGAAAATGGCTTATGGAGGGATTTCGATGGATACAGTAATATCGTTTTGTGTAACAATGCCTGCACATTGCTGAATCGGATTTAAAAAAACACGTACCGGAGTCTACAGTTTAGTGGCCGTTGTTATTGATTAGGATAGAATACCTGAAACAGTATGCTGATGTTTTCCGACCGTACAGTATACAATACTTTTTTATATACAGTATATAAACCCGAAAAAATAAAAAGTATGCATTTATTCTACATGTATTACAGTACATACAGTATGTGTCTTCTATACAGTACCAGTACATACAGTACTGTACAGTATGTGTCTTCAATTTTTTTTAATACTCTTGTACAGTATCAAAGGAGCCAATGGAACACTTTAAAACAAATCAACATGTTCTTTTATTGGTGGAGTAAGTACAAAAACATTTATTTACAAATACTGTACAATGTAAAAACATTTTAAGTGCACAGCAATTCAAAACATCAACAGGTGTATGGTTTACTGCTAGTGAAAACATTTATTTACAGAAATTAAAATTTTTTACAGTCAGTCAGTATGGTTTACAGTCACATGTTATAAAAAAAATTCTTTATTCATAAAATATACAAAACGCAACATCTCCTTTGTTTAAGAATGGGGTGGGATGGTGTGCAGAACAGTCAGTCAGGCCTCGAGTGATGCAGACAGGCCCGGTTTTCAGGGTGACCTTTGCGGGCCTGTTTGTGGCCCCCGGGGACTGGATCTGTGCAGGTCTTGTGTACAGTAAATACAAACATTTTTTTATTAATACAAGTTAAAACACACAACATCTCCTTTATTTAAGTACAGCAGGTCAAAACATGTTCAGTACAGTTCAACACAACAGTATGGTCTTACCTGTGATTAAAAAAAATTCTTTATTCATAAAATATACAAAACGCAACATCTCCTTTGTTAAAGAATGGCAAGTCAAAACATTTACAGTGGAATGGTGTGCAGAACAGTAAGTCAGGCCTGCACCACTACAGTCCTCGAGTGACGCAGACAGCCCCGGTTTTCAGGGTGACCTTTGAAAACTGGGCCTGTTTGCGGCCCTCGGGGACTGGAACAAAACATTTACAAAACATTTTCAACAGTTGAACACTCACTCAAATGCGTACCCCACCAGATTGTCCTTCCATGGCCGATTCCTTGCATGGCGCAAAATGCCATTAATGCAGTCTTGAACGCCTTTCATTACAGGATCTGTAATTGAAAAATAGCGCCGCAATTCATCCAGAATGGTCTTTCTTAAATTGTCAGGAAGCGCCTTTGTTAGGCGATTTCCTTCGTAGTTCACTTTGAAGGCCCAGTCGCAGTACAACAAGTAGGGCACATGGTGCTTAAAAAGTAACAAGGCATACTTGTGGGGTGCACCAGCACTCATCACCCTATACTTCTCCCTGAGTGCCGGTGGCATATCGCGCAGGCTGATGTCGGGCACCGTATCGATGCGAGCGAAAATAGGTCTTCTGTGAGCAGGTGTACTTGTGGCGGCGGGCGAGGGTAGGTTGTCCGGGAGGAAGCTTTCCTCCTGTCTTGTTCGCCGTGTTATCTCCTGGCGTGGTCTTGACGGGGTTGTCATGTCCTCCTCAACGGCATACATGTACACAAAATCTTCTTGGGTAGGGGGTGCGCTTGGTGATGGAAGGGGGTCGAAGGTCCCATTCATCACATCCATGTCACCCCCCCTGCTCTGGCGTCGGGGAAACAGGGGCATTAACACCGAGCAAATGATGTATCCCCGCTATGTCAGCCTCTATCTTCTCCATCCGTTGATCCATATTTAGCATCCGTTGTTCCATAGTTAGCATGGTCTCCAGAAGCAGATCTATCTTTGCCAGCAAAATAGATTTCTCGGGGATATCCACACTTATCCCATTCAGCATCCGGTCTAACGAGCTGCTTCTTGTGCATGGCGTGCCGTGGACATCTGGGTGGATGGGTGCTATGGAGGATGAGATGGGGTTCCATGGAGAGAAGCGGCAGCGTCGTCGAAGAAGGGTGGAGGAGGTGACCTGTGGATATCCGGGAGAGGAGAAGCGGCAGCGTCGTCGAAGAGGGATGGAGAAAGTGACCTCTGGATTTCCGGGTGAGAAGCGGCAGAGTCGTCTAAGCGCAAAGGAGTAAGTGATCCGTGGATTTCAGAGGCACCAGCGGCAGCGTCATCGAATAGAACTGGCGAAGATGGCCTGTGGGCTTCCGGGAGGGCGGCGGCAGCGTCGAGGACGAGTAGTGGAGAAGACGGGCTGAAGATTTCCGGGACAGCGGTGGCAGAGTCGTCGAAGCGTATAGGAGGAAGTGGTCTGCGGTTTCGATGGATTGGCTGCCATTTGTTTTGCTTGGAGTGTACATCACCGTATTTCTTCTTGACATAATAAGGCTGACGTCTATTAAAACCATTAGCCTTTGGGGTCAGCAGAAGGTTTTCTTTATTGGCCTTAGCCTGTCGCTTTCGCCTTAGCATGGAAACGGCTGCCGCCTTTCGCTTTTTCTGCATGACAGGCACGGCAGAGGCGAGTGGGTTCCTGCGTCCATAGAAGCAGGGTTGCTCCATGGAAGCAGATGGCACAATGCAGTATCTGGACAAGGGCAAGTTCAGATAAAGATCATCGAGTGGTGGGCTATGCAAAGTGTGTAACTTTTTATGCATGGCGACCAGGTACAGGTGTTGAAAGTGGGCGTACTCAAATGTGAGTCATTAACGTATAAATACACCATCCATTTTGTGGATTCACTGCACATTGAATACACATCGACTAAACATCGAATATACATTCTTGTGTTTGTATTTCTTTCTACTCGCAGCAATGCCTGTTAAAAAGATTTCCAAGGAGCTCAGCATGCGAATTAAGGAGATGTACACGAGCGAACACCGAATTGCTGCTATCCAACGCTGGTTAGCTACTTCTGGCATCGTTGTGCCAGCAACCACCGTGAGCTATCATGCACACGGAAAAACCAGAGAACGCAAAAGGGCACTAAGAGTAACTAACGCGTAAGTATATTTATATAACTTAATTTTTTTTTTATATAAAAAATATTGTACTGTAGATCTACTAGTGTACTGTAATAGTGTACTGTGCAGTAGATCTACTGTATCTAATATTTTAGTTATTTCGGTATATTTATATTACAACAGTATATATATTTTTTATATTGCTGCATATTAATAGAAAATATACTGGACACCTAACAAGCTCCTATTGAACCCCCAAAATAACCACAACATATATATAAGCATATGAGTGTCACAGAGGAGTGCTACTGAGCATGGCAATATATATTTAAAACCAGAGACAGAACATAAAACACAGACAGAGCTCAGTTTTTGCACATCCAGTGAAACTCATACACGGTACAGTGCCTAAATATATATGTATAAATATCTATTAAGTAAAATGGTCTTTTAGTTTGACATTTTTGGCCAAAATTGTTGTAAGCCCCTGAGCCAACTGTACGGCAGACCACAATTCAGGGGTCCCTAACACTAATATAAATTCTTAATAACCTGTGTAATAACAGGAAGAATGATTTATAGTAAATCTGTCAATATTAGTTGCAAAGTTCTAAGTCTGATTGAAGCCTTTATTAACCTGTACATTACCAGGAAAAGCACTCTGCATTAGAGTTGTCACAACCATTCTGCAAGCAAACAAGTTCCTTGTGTGGAAGATGCTATGGAGTGAGCCCTTAACCATTTAAATGTGGGAGGGCAACCTCCTACTTAATTGAAGCTCACCATTTAAATGTGGGAGGGGGTGAGCTTCAATTAAGTAGGAGGTTGCCCTCCCACATTTAAATGGTTAAGGGCTCACTCCATAGCATCTTCCACACAAGGAACTTGTTTGCTTGCAGAATGGTTGTGACAACTCTAATGCAGAGTGCTTTTCCTGGTAATGTACAGGTTAATAAAGGCTTCAATCAGACTTAGAACTTTGCAACTAATATTGACAGATTTACTATAAATCATTCTTCCTGTTATTACACAGGTTATTAAGAATTTATATTAGTGTTAGGGACCCCTGAATTGTGGTCTGCCGTACAGTTGGCTCAGGGGCTTACAACAATTTTGGCCAAAAATGTCAAACTAAAAGACCATTTTACTTAATAGATATTTATACATATATATTTAGGCACTGTACCGTGTATGAGTTTCACTGGATGTGCTAAAACTGAGCTCTGTCTGTGTTTTATGTTCTGTCTCTGGTTTTAAATGCATATTAATAGAACAATATATTGTGTACTGTAGATCTACTGTATCTAATATTTTAGTTATTTCGGTATATTTATATTACAACAGTATATATATTTTTTATATTGCTGCATATTAATAGAACAATATATTGTGTACTATAGATCTACACTGACGACACACTTTATTCGAGCTCGGCTAGTCCCACGAATTCGGGTATACCCGGGTGTATTGAGGTTTGTGACTGTTTTCTGCCCGAGTGCATTGAGGTATTTTCCAGGCAGGGATTGAAGCATTTTATTCCCGCTGGCTGCAATACTGCACAGTATATATATATATATACTGCATTACAATTCATGAATTTATGCCATCTGGTAGACACGCGAAGCATTGCAGCCTATTAAATCCTAATCATTATCATTTAACAGATCAGCCGCCCGTCAGCCAGGCATGAACCCAGGCTGGGAAGGCAAACGCAACGGGGCTTGTCAGAGGTGAGGAGCGGCGCATTCCAGGTATCTGCCAGGTACATACTGGGTATTTGCTCGAATAAAGTGTGTCGGTGCAGTACTGTATCTAATATTTTAGTTATTTCGGTATATTTATATTACAACAGTATATATATTTTTTATATTTTTTATATTGCTGCATATTAATAGAACAATATCTCATTGTATACTATTTTTACACCAAATGATGTGCTGTGCTTGTGGCCTACTGCACTGTAACTTACCGGATTGTTTTTCTTTACATTGTAGGGAGACAACTCTTCTGGTCGACAAAATAAGTGAGGAGAATGATGAGAAGAGTGCATTAAGGGTCAAATACACTCTGCAGGAAAATCACAGTCTGACTGTATCCGAGACCAGCATAAAGAAGATGAGACGCAGAATTGGATGGAAATATGGACGTGTGAGGTTAGTACTGGACAGTACAGGAGGTAAAAGTGTTGTTTAGAAAACTGTGCTGTACCGCTAAAATTATTTATTCCTTGTCATTACAGAGCGTACCCCATGATAAGGGACGTAAACAAAATCAAAAGAGTGGTCCAGGCCCAGGCATGGATCGACAGTGGGGGAACTTTCCAGGATTGCATCTTCACTGACGAGTCTACTGTATCGCTGGAGAGATTTGCCACCTTTGCATTCCAAAAAAAAGGTCGCATATCTATGAAGCCGCGGCCAAAACACCCCGTGAAGATGCATGTGTGGGGTGCCATCTCTAGGCGTGGACCAGGATGCATTGTCATCTTTGAAGGTAAAATATATAAAATATAATGTAGCCTTATGCACTGTACTGTACTAGTGTAGCCTTATGCACTGTACTGTACTATTGTGCAGTTTTTTGAGCACTTTTCTTGTTATAGGAATCATGAAAAAAGCTTTCTTCCAAGACAAAATTGTGCCTGAGATAGTGGAATACATCACACGTGAGTTCCCGGATGGTCACCGTTTCTACCAGGACAACGATCCGAAGAACACCGCATCAACAGCGCATATCCTTGACCGCGGTATCAACTGAGTGTAGACGCCAGCGGAGTAAGTGCGGTAACCGTGTCTCATATTTTTCCCACTGTTTTTACTGTGTACTGTATCTCTTAAACTAATTGTCCTTTTTTTCCAATGACAGATCGCCAGACTTCAATCCGATCGAAATGGTCTGGCATCAGCTGAAGGATCATATCCGAAAAGTGGTGAAACCCTCCAAAAAGGATGAGTTGGCGAAAGGCATACTGAGTTTTTGGAACGATGTACTCACCGTGGAACGCTGCAATAAATATATTGACCATATTGCGACTGTGTTGCCCATTGTGATCGCGCGTAATGGGCAAGCATCAGGAAAGTAGTACTGTACTGTAGTATTGTAAGTACAGTATGATACAGGTAAGTATGGCACAGATTTTTGAAGTGAAACTTTTTTAGTGTTACCTATTCTCATGGGGCAAAACTGGAGCGAAGGAGACGAAAATGAAACGGAAGTGACGTGACTCCCCCCCCCCCCCACCCCCCACCACGTCTGCTGTGACATGCGGCGGCGGCGATAGCCGCCGGCGCCGCTCCTAACAGCGGCCGCTCCCTCCCCCACCCCCCCAACCGCTGTGACATGCGGCGGCGGCGATAACCGCCGGCACCGCTCCTAACGGCCGCCGTTACCCCCAGACGTGCGCTGCCATGGGTATGTCAAGTTGGCTGGTGCAGAGCTTCCGGTACTGTGGGTGTACCAAGATGGCGGAAGCCCCGCAAGTCCTCCGGCTGTGAGAGGAGGAGCCGCTGCTCAGCCTCTCTCCTCCCTCTTCTATACCTACGCTTCCCCTTCCCCGAGTCCCGCTGACTGAGCGCCGCCGGTGCCGGAGGAGGAGAGGAGCCCCGGGATCATGAAGGGGATATCGCTAACGGCCCCTGCGCTGTCAGCATGTGCCGCGCATGCGCGCACAGACACGTTATCGTGCGCTCCTGGCTCCTGCAACGCGGGAAGCGGGAGGTTTGAGCGTGCCGCTTCCCACGCAGCACTGCCGGAGGGGGGGGGGCTCTTAAGCACGGTATCAGCCCCTCACATACGCCGGGCCCGGTGAGGTCGCGTCTCCGTGGGGGGGGGAGACTCAGACAGAGCCGCAGCTCCGCCTGGGGTGGGGTGGAGTCAGGAGAGAGGGGGCAGGACACAGAAAGAGAGACACACATACACTGACACACATACACTGACACACACACACACCACACACACACACACCACACACACTGACTGACACACATACTGACTGACACACATACACACACTGACTGACACACATACACACATACTGACTGACACACATACACACACACACACACTGGCTGACACACACACACTGGCTGACACACATACACACACACACACACACACTGACTGACACACATACATACACACACACACACACACACACACACACACACTGACTGACACACATACACACACTGACTCACACATACACACACACACTGACACACACACACACACACACACACACACACACACACACACACACACACACACACACACACACACACACACACACACACACACACACACATACACTGACTGACACAGATACACACACACACACTGACTGACACACATACACACACTGACTGACACACATACACACACACACACACACTGACTGATACACATACACACACACTGACACACACACACACACACTGACACACACACACACTGACACACACACACACACACACACTGACACACTGACACACATACACACTGACACGCACGCACACTGACACACATACGCACGCACACTGACTGACACACACACACGCACACTGACTGACACACATACGCACGCACACTGACTGACACACATAGCATAGCATAGCATAGCATAGCATAGCGTTCATTTGTCCTATCTCCCATTCAGCCATCAGCTTTGTTCCCACATACTGCTTAGCCATGACCCGCAATGATTTCTTTCCTGATTCTTTATTAAGTTTATGTGTGTTTTTTTAGTGTGTACTTCTCAATTGCTGCTGTTCTTACATGCAGTAACTACCTGATAGGGATTAGCGTCGCGCGACTGCCTAATTGGCGCGCTGGTTGCCATGACAACCGCTGATACTATATAAGACGCTACTGACATCAGCTGTCTATCACCCGCCCCTGATGAATCTCCGTTGAGGAGGGAAACGCGTAGGGCGTTAGCGTGGTGACGTCAGCGGAAGAGAATCAGGAAGAACTGGTAGTATTGCAACACTGTAATCGCGGTCTATGCTATTGGACTTATTTTAATGTGAATGTGTCCAGGGTTAACAGCGTCTCAAACACTCAGTGGTTTACAGGGTAGTCTGTCTCTATGCTGTGTCTCATTGTTGCGATTTGCCTGCCTATATGTAATTGACTTGTCTGACATCTGCAGTGTCTGCATATATTTACCTCGGTGAAGGCAGCTTACTGCTACATTGTTATAATCAATTAACAACCTAGGCAGCCTGCTGGGAAGCAGCAATTGGTTTGTGTTATGCGCATCTGTGCAAGAGATAGTAGCAAGCTATAGCTCTGAATTGTATTATTCTACCATTGCAATTGCCCCACAGTTTATTACAGACTCCCAGCACTGATTATATTTGGACGACTTACCCCTAACCACAACAATTGTATGATCTTTGTTATCATTCCATCAGGCAGAGTGTCTGGGAAAAGTTGTTCCCTGGTTTTTAGACTATAAATAGCTTTGCTAATTAATTTTGGTTGTTGTGTTTGTCAAATGTCATTGGGTGCAGAATCAATCCACATACCACCAACCTGTTATTGTATTGCACTAACAGTGATCTTTAATATCTAATCTGTATTTACCAACTATACACCAGTAGGATCTGTTTTGTGCTATTTATGCAATACAGGTTGGTTTGATCGGTATGCTGTACCACATGACACACAGCACACCCATAGAAGCAAAGCGCAGCTAAGTGTATATAGAAGAGACAAGTGTTGTTGTATACAGGCCCTATACTATAGGTATATTTTCTCTTTGCTGTTCTATTTTAGGCAAAGAATACTGTATTACATACCTTGGCCCACCTACCACTATTCCATTCTCTCCCGCCATTAGTACATTATATGTTGTTATTATTACTTACTTCATGTTGAGAACTTATTTTAAGAATGTTAAATAAACGCTAAGTTTTATCTGCCCAGGAGTGCATCTGTAAATGAGCATCTAGTTGATAGGTCTTGACACTAATATGTCTATACCTTTCAGCTGTTGTTAGTTACTGACACACATACACTCACTGACTGACACAGAGACATTCACACAACACAGAGAGAGAGACATACACTGACACACACACACACACACACACACACACACACACACACACACACACACACACATACACACACACACACACACACACACATACACACACACACACACACACACACACACACACACACACACACATTGACTGACACACACACACACACACACACACACACACACACACACACACACACACACACACACACACACACACACACACACACACATTGACTAACACACACTGACACACACACACACACACACACACATTGACTGACACACTGACACACACACTGACTGACACACACTCACACACACACACATGCACACACTGACTGACACACATGCACACACTGACTGACACATATGCACACACTGACTGACACACATGCACAGACTGACTGACATACATGCACACACTGACTGACACACATGCACACACTGACTGACACACATGCACACACTGACACACATGCACACACTGACCGACACACATACACACAGTGACCGACACACATACACACAGTGACCGACACAAACACACATACATACTCTCTGACTGACACACATACATACTCACTGACTGACACACATACACACACTGACTGACACATACACTGACTGACACGAGTGCCGAGCACGCGCGTTATTAGTCAATTTCTGTGACAAAAGTCAAAGAAGTTTCACTTACTATGCGCGTGCACAGCACACACAGCTTTTTTCTTTCCTAATAGTCAGAGTATACAGTAGTTCCAGTATAGACTAGTTTGACAGTACTAACTGCATACACAATGCCATAATGCCATAATACAGTATGCACCTACAGTACAGTAACTGCTCAATTTTTTTCTTTCCAGAGAGAGCAGCACCAGCCATCTGGTTACATAGTATTTAACTGTAGTCCAATGTGGAGTAGCTATACAGTACACAATGCCATAATACAGTATGCACCTAACTGCTCAATGTTTTTCTTTGTGTTCAGTCTAATCTGTTTGTACTGTCAAGTGTACAGTATATAAACAGCAGTAATGATGTACACAAAACCTCCTCTCAATGAACTACTGTACTGTACACAGAATGAGGAAGAAGATAAAGACGGAAAAAATTATATTACTATATATATTATAAATTATATATTAAATAATATTATTATAAATGTGCATTATTCATGTTTATCCATGTTTTATAAATGTTTTATAAATGTTTATCCAATTTCAATCTGCCAGAAGAACTTAATAAAGACTGCATTATGTGTTATTCATGATTATTTTTATATTTGTATTTTTTGGTTCCTGATAAAATAAAATAAATATTTATTTATATTTATTTACATTCCTGCTAATCATAATCATTGACAACAACCCCCCCCCCACACCTACAGTACACCAAAGAAAAAAAAATGACAAAACAACATGAATCAGTTAATTTATTTTTTAACTCTCAATTCTCACAATGCTGTGCAAATCAGATTTACATTTCAAATTCGAGAAGGGATTTTCCAAAGCCTCAAAGGGTTGGGGGGGGGGGAGTTCGGTGAGTCATGCGCAGTAATCAGCTAGCTCCCATCTCAAAGAGAATTACACGCAGGCGCAGTGAGGCTTTTTAGCTCGGCTAGGGATGGATTAAAAACACAATGACTAGCTTCAGAAAATTAATGACTGTAGAGGGGGGGGGGTTGGGTGGGTCATGCATCATAATAATTTGATCCCTACACCCCCAAATACAGTACATAAAAAGCACACAAATCAATCATGTGCAGTCAAACGCACAGGGACGCAGTCAAAAGCTTACAGCACAGATTGAATATCGTAATATCAAGATTGTTTTTGCAGGCTTGTGGAGAAAATGACAATTAAAAAATTATAATAACATTTTTATTTTTTTTGGTCACTCAAACATGCAGGCGCATAGAGAGGTGATGCTCTGCTAGGGACTGATTAAAAACACAATGGCAAGCGTTTTATATATATTTTTTTTTGTTCCTGGTAAAATAAATATTTATTTACATTCCTGCTAATCATAATCATTGACAACCCCCCGCCCCCACACCTACGGTTCACCAAAGAAAAAGAATGAATGACAAAACAACATGAATCAGTTAATGTTTTTTTTAACTCTCAATTCTCACAATGCTGTTCAAATCAGATTTACATATCAAATTCGAGAAGGGAGTTTCCAAAGCGTTACCGTAAACAAAGCCTCAAAGGGTTAGGGGTGGGGAGGTTGGGTGAGTCATGCGCAGTAATCAGCTAGCTCCCATCTCAAAGAGGATTACACGCAGGCGCAGTGAGGTGATTGACGCTCGGCTATGGACAGATTAAGAACACAATGTCAAGCTTCAGAAAATGAATGACTGTGGAGTTTCAAATCCTTGAGCGAGCCTTGTGTGTGTTCATGGGGGAGGGGGCTACAGGGTACAGCTGCATGAAGTTCAAAGATAATGACATACTTTAATTTCAAAAGGCAGTTCATCATAATAATACGATCCCTACACCCCCAAATACAGTACGTAAAAAGCACACAAATCCACCATGTGCAGTCAAACACAGGGTCGCAGTCAAAAGCTACAGCACAGATTGAATATTGTAATACAGTATCAAGATGGTTTTTGCAGGCTTGTGGAGAAAAAAAAATTAGAATAAAAAAAATGGGTTTTTTTTGGTCACTCACTCAAGCAAGCAGTGGTGGGCGAAGTTACAGGCGCATGCGCAGTAATCACCTGCTGTGAAGCAGGAATGTGATTGAAACCAGACACATGTTCAAAGGGAATGCTGTGGGTGAGATGTACTGCATTGTAGAGAAGATAAGAAGTTGAAATACCTTGCAGTGCAGTTAATTAAATATGTAACTGAAACTGCAGTCACCAAAATAGATAACAATGAAATGGAAATATATGGCTGGTGCTCAAAGGGTTAATATATGATATTAACGGTGTTGATCAAAAAAAGGGATTTTGATCAGAAAGGCAACCCTCTATATACAGCACTCTAATCATATATAATGTATTAATGGACATAAAGGATTGTCCAGCAGATAGTACTGTCAGAATCACCGTAGAAGTCAAAAACAATAACATTTTATTACGTCTCAATTGACCTTAAAAACACAGATGCAGTATTAAAAATCCCCATATTAATGTATCAGAGACAGCTGCCCATGTCTATGTAGTAAATCAGCACACAATGTTAAACCAGATGCTATCTTGGAGCCCCTTTAAAAAGGGTGTTTCTAGCCTTTAATTAGCTCTCATGTATATGTAAACAGAGATCCAATGATACGCATCTATATAGATATTTAGGACGTTATATTTACTCAGTTGTATTACAGAGTGTTATATAATATAATTGTCTGCTCAATAACCATAAACATGTAACAGTAGAGTGGTTTTTGTTTCATATATATATCCAAACCACCTTGTCGGTTGGTGGTGTGTGTTAATCACTAGCAGTATATGTTGCCACTGATTTCGCAAAGGACACAGCCGTGATGTACACACTACCGGAGTATATATACCATCTCTACTTAGCTCATAACATAGATATTACGATAAACAGGTAATGATTTGAGCCAGCACACTAAGCCACAGATGTACTCAGAGTCTGCAGTGATCAGTATTAGGTAATGCAGATAGTAAATAAGCCGCTACACGATACAAGCCTGCTCGTCTGCTGATGTCTGGATGCTGCCACTAGATGTGACGTCACCGCCGTGACGCACTACGTTCCCCGACGTACGTTTCACGTGTTACACACGCTTCATCAGGGAGAGGAGGGATAGGAATATGATCCTGTCGGTGAGTCTTAAATACACCTTTTAGGTACATCCCCCAACCAAAATAGGCGGGGTCTGACCCAAAAGGGGCTGTCCGGTCCACAAGGAGAGTGGAGTCAGGACTATAACAGTGTCCCTGGATATGATTTACCCTACGACTTCAGACCTTAAGTGGTTGAAGTTGGCGCAGGAAGCAAGGATATATTAGTCCGTTGATAGACTATATGTGGATTATAATAAATATAATAAAGAGTGTATGTGTGTATAATTATTGTGTGCAGTTATTTGGATGGATAACCTCAGTTAAGTATAGGTATGTAGGAGTGTCCTAAAATATATAAGACCTGCCCATAATGGTCAATGCAGGTCAAATTAATGCAGAAGTGTATACTTATATGTGATATGTGTAATGTACAGGTGTAGGATTGAATAATGTTGTCATATATAAATAAATGGACCAACTAAAATAAAATATTAAATAAATTAAATTAGGTTACACTGTGAGGTGTGGATAAATACTAAAATTAAAATAAAATTTATAAATGATAATTGACAATTAAATAAAAAATGTGGTGTAATTGTGTAGGAGTGTATACTCAAATATATAAGGCCTGCCCATAATGGTCAATGCAGGTCATATTTAGTGTTAGGTTTAGATAATATGTGATAAGTATAATGTACAGGTGTAGGATTGGGTGATGTGTCCATTATCTCAATTTTAGATAAACCTACTAATATAAATAAACACCTAATAAAACTTATAAATGATGAATAAAAATGTGAATGATGTGGTGTAGTTGTGTAGGAATGTGTACTGAAATATATAGGATTATTACCTGCATTGACAATTATGGGTAGGTCCTATATATTTCAGTACACATTCCTACACAACTACACCACATCATTCACATTTTTATTCATCATTTATAAGTTTTATTAGGTGTTTATTTATATTAGTAGGTTTATCTAAAATTGAGATAATGGACACATCACCCAATCCTACACCTGTACATTACACTTATCACATATTATCTAAACCTAACACTAAATATGACCTACATTGACCATTATGGGCAGGTCTTATATATTTGAGTATATAAATCATTACCTGTTTATCGTAATATCTATGTTATGAGCTAAGTAGAGATGGTATATATACTCCGGTAGTGTGTACATCACGGCTGTGTCCTTTGCGAAATCAGTGGAAAACATATACTGCTAGTGATTAACACACACCACCAACCGACAAGGTGGTTTGGCTATATATATGAAACAAAAACTACTCTACTGTTACATGTTTATGGTTATTGAGCAGACAATTATATTATATAACACTCTGTAATACAACTGAGTAAATATAACGTCCTAAATATCTATATAGATGCGTATCATTGGATCTCTGTTTACATATACATGAGAGCTAATTAAAGGCTAGAAACACCCTTTTTAAAGGGGTTCCAAGATAGCATCTGATTTAACATTGTGTGCTGATTTACTACATAGACATGGGCAGCTGTCTCTGATACAATACTAGCCCTCTCTACAGCTTTTTCACTGTATACTTATAGCTCTGGATGATTGGATATTACTAATTAAATAGTTTGATCTATAATACTTACCTGAACATACATTAATATCCATTATAGCCACATTAATATGGGGATTTTTAATACTGCATCTGTGTTTTTAAGGTCAATTGAGACGTAATAAAATGTTATTGTTTTTGACTTCTACGGTGATTCTGACAGTACTATCTGCTGGACAATCCTTTATGTCCATTAATACATTATATATGATTAGAGTGCTGTATATAGAGGGTTGCCTTTCTGATCAAAATCCCTTTTTTTGATCAACACCGTTAATATAGTGCAGTTAATTATCCTGAGCGAGGGGAGAGTGCTGTATATGCCGAAAGGTGACACTGTTACAGTACAGTACACGCCTATGCGTTTCAACAATTTTCAAATGAGACATACTATACAGTACAGCACTGCAAATGCATGTACTTTAAATATGCAAATTTAGAATTACTGCGCGCGCACACACAGACTGTGTACTGACGTAGGTTGAACCGCGAAGGTATTAGACTTCCAAGACAACAGCTCGCAAACGCCCCCCTGAGTTTTTACACGGCATTGCAGTATTGCAGACAGCGAGAATAAAATGCTAATATCACGAGCGCTAAAATAACGCAATTCACTCCGGACAAAAAAAAAAAAAAAAGACGCACTTGACCGAGATAATCTGAGAGCCGCGGATCTAGCCGATTTAGACTCAGGTCGGCCGCCACTATAGAGGCCTCTCTCTCCGCATTCAGTCCTCCACGGGGGCTGCTTGTGAGTTTTCTGAGGGAGATTCCTTTGCTGGTTAGCTCTCCGAGCAACGGAGCTCCTACACCGGGCAACTGAACCTCCTGGCTGTCAGCACGTCTCCAATGACGTGCCACGGGTGACGTTAGGTCCTCCATAGGAGCTGCTCGTAGCAACTCTACGGGAGAGTCCTCTGCTGGTTCTCTCTCTGTGCTACGAAGTTCCTGCACCGGATAGGGGAACCCTCAGCTTTTCGGCACGCCTCCAATGCAGGAACCCCGTATCACAGAGAGAACTCACGAGCAGCCCTCGTGGAGGATGAATGCGGAGAGGAATGCCTCTACAGCTGCTTCGGAAGTTTTGCCCCCAGCTATCCTTCTACCATCGGGTTGATTCAGACCGTGCAGCGGCAGATCGTGGATCCATCCTCGGTTTTTAAACCCACTGCTTTTACCATTTTTGTACGTGCATCCCTTACCTTTTACATACAATACAATTATTAACATACTGCACGATGAGAGTTTTTGTGCTTTGTGTCACCTCTCTGTCTAGATTTGGTGCCCTGTCATCCATTTTGATATAGCAGCAGACTCTCCATTATTCCCAAAGGGAAGGTTATATTCCAATTATTTATTGCACTTTGTTTTTAAATTGTTTTTCACATATGATTATTAGCCTCATTTGCACCTCACTATAAATTAATTTTATTCACTCCTCAATTGGTATATCAGTTCACTATTTAAATGGTATACATATTTAGGGGGCTATGTGCACAGCAGTGATAAGTGCTTTTAAGTGAGATATAAACCCATTATAGCATGTTACTGCACTGTTATCACTGCTTTGTGAATCTCACAGCAGGCAGTATCACACTCTAAAGCCATTTATCTCACTTAAAAGCATGTATCACTGCTTTGTGCATAGTCTCGCAGAAAACCCACTTACCACTGCCTTGTGAATAGGCCCCAATGTGCGCTTTTTGCTTTGTGTTTTTGCTTTCCCTGGCTGTGCTGTTTTTTCTGTATTGCTGCTTTTTTTGATACATTATAGAAGAAACTTGGAGAGATCAAAAGCAAAACGTAAGTCCTTCATTTACTTTGATTTACCTTTTTAGTGCTGATCCAGTTTGGTTTTTGTATGGGTATACATTTTGAGCATGTGTACGGTAGGATGCTCCAAACTGTCTCCTGAGTATTTTCCATGCGGCCCATGTGTTTTTTATCAGAGGGTTATCTTTGGCTGCTATAGGTAATTTCGACTACGTTTGATGTAACACCCCCAGCAGACTCCAAGGGGGCACTCTGCTTTTCTAGTACAATATAAGAATATTGGTTGTACCCCATTAATCTAGTCTCCTATATATTTCGCGATACAGGTCAGATTATATTTCCTTAAATCGGGTAGGTTTAGGCCTCCCATTTCCTTTGTTAAATGTAGTTTTTTCAGAGCAATTCTTTTTTTGCTTTTTTCCCAAATACATTTACTGATTGCTTAGGCTGAGTCCATAGAGACTTCAGGCGCGTGGAGGCTGAGGAAAAGCAGGTGCTTTCCCTGGCCTTAGTTCACGCGCCGCCCGGGGGGCGGGCCAGTGATGTCACGGAGCTGGTTCGCCCTCATTGGGCGAACCGCTCACGTGACCGGCCCTGCGCTTCCGTGAGCGATTAAACTAAAAAAAATTTGTCAGCTACGCTTCTGCACGCCTGCGGAAGCGTGTGCGAGCCCCTGCTAAAGCCGCTCTCATTGCGGCTGCAGGGGCTCACTGCCAAGCGTGAGCGCGGATCAGCGCGGGTCATCACCTAAGCGCTGACCATGCCCCGCGGCCTTATTCAGTATCCGAATGCTTCAATAGGATCGGCAGCATCTGCATAGGGTGTATCAGTCTGGTAAAGCTAATCATTTTGACCAGCTGGCATTTGCCTGCAAGGCTTAAAGGTTGGTTCTGCCAATTTTCTAACTCTCTCGTCATCTTGGAAAATATTGTGCTAAAGTTATTTCTGTACAGCTGTTTTACTGTAGTTCCGAGTCAGTACAATATATACTCCCAAGTATTTAAGTGGCTTTCTGGTAAACTTAAATGGGCACTCAAACCTCCACTCACCCTTATTTCTGTTTGCCAGTAATAATATGTCTGTTTTGGATGCATTTTTTTAAATCCCTAAAAAAATAAATGTATTGCCACCTTAGGGTTTGCCACCATTATCAGAAAATCATCTGCATACAAGGCTGTTGTAGTTTCTTTTCCCCCAATTTTGATACCTTTAAACTCCTCCATATTCTTGAAATATTCGGCCGGTGACTCAATAGCAATATTAAACGGCAAAGGCGATAATGGACAGCCTTGTCTTATGCCTCTGAATAAGATGATCTCATCTGACAGTAATCCTGTCGCCATTATTTTTGTTTTGGGGTCATTGTACATGGCTCTAATGGCACGAAGAAAAGTCTCTGTGATTCCCATTTTTAAAATATTTAATAGGTACTCCCATTTAACATTATCAAAAGCCTTTTTGGCTTATTATACTTATTATTTTGCAAATTGGTTTTAGTAGGAATTGGGTTTCTTCCCTCTTTATGAATTATTTTAATCTTATGCTCTATTTCCTCATCAGTAATTGGTGCATTTAATATCTGCTGCTCGTCTCTAGTTAGCTGTGAGAGCATAATTTTCTCCAAAAAGTTATTTTGGGCTATTTCCTCTCTATTACTTTTACTATATTTTTTTTGTAGAAATCTTGAAACACCATATTTATTTCCTTAGGGTCAGTTGTAATTTCTCCTGGGGTTTTCCGGATTCTTGGAATATGGCCTTATTTCCAAATTTATAGAAATTCCCATCCCTAAAGTGCATTTTCTTTTGTTCATTTCTATGGAGCATATACCCTTTGCTACCATTAGAGGATTAGACTTATGCATTATTGTATATACACGTTCCATTTGTTGTATTGTGCGCTACTCTGACTCTACCTACAGGGTTATTTAGCTATTTGGTAGCTCCAATAGGGACCTCACTTTTTGACC
Organism: Ascaphus truei; assembly: GCF_040206685.1. Lineage (NCBI taxonomy): Eukaryota > Metazoa > Chordata > Amphibia > Anura > Ascaphidae > Ascaphus > Ascaphus truei. Next base: position 202,643,260 of record NC_134483.1, on the reverse strand, counting down.
TATATACTACCATTACCGTAGTGATTTCCCCTATACATTCTGTCGCTACCCTCTCCCACCCGCTCCCCTCTAAGGGTTTTTTTAATACTCATTGTTTTTACATTTATTTGAATATCACTTGTCTCTCGGCGATCATTTACTAAAAGTTTTTTATTTTTTGTATTTTAACTGTGGATGTCACCATTATATATTTTTTGATAATGTGGCATATTTTCTGTGTGGATATATGGTCATTTACTGACCACCTATCATACTGTAGACATTAGTCTTTCAGTGGATATTTGTATCCTCTTGTATATACTTTATTCATCATCTGGGACCTTTCTGTCTGGTCCATACTGCGGATACTTATATCCTTTCAGATACTTACCTTACTTGGATGTTACGAGATCTGGACATACGTTCGTTTATTTTTCCTTATATTGAGTGATACTATTGACCTATCACAAGACACTATTCAACATGTATATGGTTGTTAGGATTAGCTAAATAGTTGTCTTCAACGTGACACTTTTTAGCGCTTAGATTGTATTGTATTGTATGTCTTTATTTATATAGCGCCATTAATGTACATAGCGCTTCACAGTAGTAATACACATGGTATTCAAATAAATAACAGATAATATAAATAACAGATCATGGGAATAAGTGCTTTAGACATAAAAGTAACATTAAGGAAGAGGAGTCCTTGCCCCGAGGAGCTTACAGTCTAGATTCACTAGAACGCATACTCTCTGTCTTGATCTTTCATACAAGTTTGGTATCTACCATTTTGCCTTGAGTGCAATTAATAGGGGACTTTTGTGACCTCTGTCCACTTTTTTTCTGTTAACATAGCCATTTTCCCCGTGCACCAGGCTTACTTTACCATATTTATTTTTTCTATGTGGTATTATGGTTTGAGCAGTGTCCCACCTCTCTTTTTTTCTACATCCTTTCTATGGAGCCAGATTTCGCACATATCCTTGGATCTCATATACCTCACCCTGTTTTCTATCATAGGTCTTTGTTTAAACTTGCAAAACCTTCTGATTCATTCTTCACTAGCTTTGCCAAATTGCAGATAATTGTCATTCCTTAGTGTTTACATATGCTATAATTTGGCCCCTCGAGACTGCCTTGCCAGTTTCCCAATACAGTCTGCCCTCCCGACACTGTCCAGCATTTGTGTACTTAAAGCTTAGCCAATTATTTAGGAGAAATGCTCTAAATTCTTCATTGTTATACAAATTAGATGGGAATCTCCAAATTCTATCCCTGTGTCTTTTTGTCCCACACTAATATATACCCAATAGCAAAGCAGAGGAATAAACCTCAAAGCCCGACGCTACTAACCTGGAAGACAGCGTGTATCACGCGCAGGCTGAATTAACCCTAAACATACCGGAGCCAACCCCATGAGTGTAGAAACGCTGTAGCTGTAATAAGGAAGTCCTTAGATCACATAGAATGGGAAACAGCTGGAAGCGATGAACCCTTGGTCCCCCTAAGGGAACCGACAGACCCTCGCATATACCAGGTAACCCTTAGTGATAAATCAGCAGCAAACAGTCAATGGACGGCGTAATCACAATCCAGAATCCAGGTCCATTTCATTACGTGACTTTCTTTTGTATTCTATTATGTTTCTTCTCACCCACAATTATTTTTCTTTTGATCACAGTTTTATCTTCAGACACGGGGTACTGCTATGGGGACGTCTTTTGCCCCCTCTTATGCTAATTTGTTTATGGGACTTTGGGAATCCGCACACATTTTCGGTGCTGATAATTCTTTACGTCATCAGATTATTTTTTATAAACGGTACATTGACGATTTGATTATGATTTGGGATGGGGATTCATTATCTTTGCACACTTTCATTCAAACACTTAATATTAATTCTTTAAATCTTAAATTTACATATGAGGAACACATGAATCACATTAATTATTTAGATATCACTTTATTTATTGACACGACAGGCACTATTCAAACGGACATCTTTAGAAAGCCTAATTCACAGAATACATTATTGGAAGCAGACAGTAGTCACTCTAAATCATTGATTCGGAGTATACCCAAGGCTCAATTTCTTCGCCTGAGGCGACTTTGTTCAAATGATGATTTATTTGAGCAACAAGCAGAGGAATTAAAAAACAGATTTGTCCAAAGAAAATATAATCATATTGACATTGAGGAAGCATATATGTGTGCTAAATCTACAAACAGGATAGATTTGTTATCAAAGTCGTCTGTGAGGTTTAAGAAAGATCATGAATTGAATGGGGAGACGTCTCCTCTATTTGTCACTCAGTTTAGTCGGCAGGCTGAACAGATACGTTCTATCATTTATAAACATTGGGGGATCCTTACTCTTGATAAAGACCTATACAGTACAGTTAACCAGGGTCCAGCCATTACCTTTAGGAAATCCAAATCCTTATCAAATTATCTCTCTCCAAGTTTGTTTAACTCTATGGAGCCAAAAAAATCTGATAAGATTAAAGGTTTCTTTAAATGTGGAAAATGTTGTATTTGTTGCTATGCGAAACCCATCAAAATCCATTAAGACTATTCTAGAAGGAATTATAGGAACCCATCCTTTATTAATTGTGACTCACAATTTGCTATATACTATCTTACTTGCGGCTGTGGCCAATGTTATGTGGGCCGTACCATACGTCCTGTTAAAAACAGAATTATGGATCACATTCGTTCCATAAAAAGAAAAGATTTAATGTTAACCAGTTTCTAAACATTTTACTGATTGTCCTTCAGGCAGTCTATCAAACTTTCAATTTTCAGTTTTTGAACTAGTGTCTATGCCCGTGAGAGGGGGTGATAGATTAAAGCTTCTCAACCAGCGTGAGATGTTTTGGATCCACTCTTTGGATACATTATTCCCTGCAGGAATTAATACAGAATGGGATTTAAAACCCCCCAAAAATTTGCTTGCTATGCCTCTGCTTTATGATATTATTGACTGATTGTTTGATCATTAAGATATTTACTAATTTTCTTGATCTGCTTTTCATATGATCATATAAGATATATTTTTGTCTGATAGTTCCTTTTGGCTTTCATTTTTAATTTTTTCATTTTTTTCAATTTTTTTCATTTGTTTTTCATTTGTTTCTTAGCATAATATGTTTCATACATGTGTTCTGATCATTTCAAATTCTGGCAGATTTATTACATAAAATCAAATTTATTATGTCTTGAGTGGAGATTGATATGATATATTGTTCATATTCTGCTATATTGCATCAAGTTAACAGGTTAATGAGTTATGTATATATTGACTGTTTATTATAGATTTGGACATATGTATTTCTATGCTTCCACAGATGATATATATGTGTTATTGATTTTTTTGTATGTTGCTGGTCTTTTTTATTGCATTTTTACCTGTTTATTATCTCTTTGTGAATCTCTTTCCTCTGAGCATTACACCCCTTTCCTGTGTTTTGTTTTCACAGGGGATTTGTGTCCTGGGGGTTTGTTTTCACCTGGGCATAGGTAAGCGGTGCTTTTGAGGGTGTAGACCATATAAGAGTTTGATTAAGACCATTGAAACTACTCTTTGATAAAGCGCACCATGCGAGAAACGCGTTAGAGGTTTCTCTTTTAAATAGTTTATGCCCCATTAAATTTTTGTTATTTTTTCATTTGGCCTCCAGTTCTCGTTTTTTCATTGCTGTGCTCCTAGTTTTTTCTCCTGTTTACCTAATATCTACCCACGCTGGTGCATGATCAGATATAATTATGTCCTTAATTTTTGTGTTTGTAATCTTCCCCACGATCTGTCTCTTTGCAAAGACGTAGTCTATCCTAGAGAATATATTGTGGGTGTGTGAGAAGAACGTGTATTCCTTTTCTGTGGGATTAAACACTCTCCAGCAATCCTCTAATCCTAGTGTCAATAAACATCTTTGTCCCTTTTTGAGCTGCTTTTAATTTCTCTGTCCTTTGTGCCTGTTGTGATTTATCTAAGAATGGGCCAACCACTAGATTAAAGTCCCCCCGCCCCTACTATTACATTATTATTTTTCTCGTTCAGCAACATGTCAGCCAAATTTAGCAGAAAGGCTTGGTCATATTCATTGAGCCCATATATTTATTATAAAATTATAAATATTTAACTCCTCATTATGTACTTTAATCAGACATTTGACGATGCATCCTTCTGCATCCCCTCCATGGAGATATTATTTCATACGGCAGGTATTTATTTATTAGGATAGCCACACCACTTTTTTTTGCCTTGGCTGGAGAGAAAATACACTTGCCTACCCAGTGCCATTGGAGTTTTATTACTCTCTTCTGCATTCAGATGTGTCTCTTGAATTGATGCAATCTCAGTTTTCAGTCGTTTGAGATATATCAGGATTTTTTTACGCTTAATAGGGAAATTGACTTCCTTAACATTCAACGTTGTTACTCTAAAGCAGTGATTCCCAACCTTTTTTGTTTGGAGGAACCCTTTAAGTATTTTGTAACATTTCGGGGAACCCCTATCTGAATGACACATGTTCGACAGGGGTAAATCACAAAATAAACGTGTAAAGCAGTAGGAATAATAAATAATTATTAACTCATACTTTTGAATAAACAGTGTGTATATATTTTGTAATGATTTTGGTTTAAACATCACACCCCCCCCTGCATCTCACCCCCCCCCCTGCATCTCACATCACCCCCCCCCCCCCTGCATCTCACATCATCCCCCACGGATCGATCAATCTCTCTCTCTCCTGTCTTTCTCGCTCTCTCTCTCTCTCTTTCGCTCTCTCGGTCTCTCTCTCGCCCGGTCTCTCTCTCTCGCTCTCTCTCTCTCATTCTTTTTTTTTTGTTAGCTCCAGGACTTCCTTCTGAGTTTCTCCTAGGTCATCCTCTAGGTCCCCTATCCTGGTCTCAGCCTCTCCTATTCCTGTGTTTTGCAAGAAGAGCTCACCTTTGAAGTCTTCCAAAGATTTTTGCAGTTCATCAAACTTTTTGTTGATTGCAGGCATCAGCTCCCTTGCCAATGCTTTGGCCAAATCAGCATGTTCATTTAGGATTTCTGTGCGGGAGATCTCCTGCTCCTGCTCAGCCTCACCCTGTTCCTTTGCCCTGCATGCATACGCCATCTTGGGAGAGTCTTTTTTAGTCTGGGGCTTCTCCGCTCTCTGCTGCTTCGTTGCCATGGAGGATCTTCTGGTAACTTGCTTGTCCATTAGCCGCTCTGCTTCTGACACTGCTCGCGGGAGATTATTGATTTTTTAAAATGAATTTCTCCACGAATATGCTGCGTGTGGGGTGCGGGCGCTCCAGAGCCCAGTGCCTTGCGTCTGCTGCCTCTGGCGCCATACCGGAAAGTCCAGTATCGCTCTTCTAAATGTAACTTTGGTTGAACTTGATGGACATATGTCTTTTTCAACCTCATTTACTATGTAACTATGACAAAGACAGGACTCTTTGACAAAGGGCTTAGCCCGAAACGCGTCAGAGTGGGTGGTTGCTCCTTTTATGGTTTCTCCCCTTGTCGCTCAATAAAGTAGTTTTTAACCTATGGTGTGCTGGTTCCTGCTGTTTGACCCTGCGCTGTGCTCCACTTCCCTCCCCAGAGGCTGTTTTTTCCTACTATGTAACTATGTAAGACAAATCAAAGAAATACAAATGCATTTATAAACCTGGTGTACTTACTACCCTTTGCGGTTAACTTCACTGCATCAAACTGCAATTTACATTACTATAAAATAATACAATACATGGGCATCAGGACGCAATTTGTAGAACTCCAAGAGAAGATACACAACACACATAATAATGGTTTCTATTAAATGTTATAATTTCCCCCTTTTCTCTGCATCACAACCCCGTCATGTATGAGGTGACATAATCCTCCCTGGTGAACAGTCAATGGCATGTGAAAGAAACGTAGGAGTCTATGCATTAAAGCACAGTTTTGACATACTATAAATGTTGTGCTCCAATGTGCATCATACAGTGTGTAATAAGCGTGTTGCGCTAGTTTCTACGTCTCGCTCCATAGAGGCGCAAAATGTTATCATGTATTGTTCCCTATCTCCAACTTTTGGCACTGCACAAAGCACAAGCTAACACACGGGGCACCAACTGGAGCAAAAACCTTGATATATTGGCGCTAAGAGGCGCAACACAAAAACGTTGCGCTTTGCTCCAATTTTGCTCCAAAAGTCCATTGTACATAGAGTTAACCTTCAAGTTTCCTACTTTCAAATCAGCTTCAAGAAGAAAATAGTGCAGTGCATCAGAGCACACAATATTGTGTTGATGCAAGACCACCATGAATGGACGTGGGGATAAGCCATTTATTAGCCTTTCTTTGTTTATTCACTAAAAAAAAAAAAGACAATACGGCCCATTCTTTCTTTGTCCTTCAACGACAAGGATGTGGATAAGGACTTTCATAATCCATAATTACAAAATAATTAAAGTAAACATTGATGTACAGATATCATATTGTTGAATGACTTAATGTCCTGTGAACTTCACAGATACCAAGATCTTTGGCTGCTATACTGTACGTCTTCAATTTAGTCAAACTTTAGATGATGATTGAGGGAGATATTTATTTTTTGGGGACTTCAAACTAAACCAAGCTAACCCCAAATGTGTTGGTGAAGCGAGGTACGAGTAGTGAAGAGGATTCCGCAATAATCCACAATTTCCACTTTTTCCATTATGCTGACAGAAGCGTTATAAAAATGAGAGCGTGAATATAAAGTGGATGTTGTAATACTGTACCTGTGTAAAGAACTGGCGCACACACATTTTTGTGCGACTTGTACACACGTGTACTTAAACTTCAGTGCGAGAGTTCATGTATTTATGGGGTATATTCAATAAAGAACAATACATACTTCTAGGGGCAATAAAAAACATGGAATCTTCTGGGAATAATAGTGACGGACTTACACTAGCAGCACTTAATACATTGTAAGCTTGTCCAAAAGGAATGTACAAAGTGATTTAAAAATGAGATCTTCGGAAATGTTTGTTCTTTAGATTCATGCCTTCTACAGTTTGAGCATACATTTTTCTTTTTAGCTTGCAAAGTGTGAGGGAACAATCCTAGACCCGACTGAGGATGCGGCCTGCGTAGAAGAAAACCTAAACGTAGTCGAGATCACAGCAGACGATGAGATACCGAGTGAGGAGACCATTGAAGCCAAAAAACAGGTATGTTTTGCAACTGGTAAGTAACCTACAGGAGAAGAAGAAATTACTCAAGTTAGCTTGTGTGTAGCAACTCCCATTAAAAGCACTAGGAAAGCAGGTGGAGAAAACAGAACAGCTTAGTATTATTAATTAATTAATAAATATATATATATTTATATGTATTATTAATGACAGCCTTGCCAAATGTGTGCTTAAGACAAAATTATGAAGTTTAATCAGGGTTGCAAAAAAAAAAAATATTTGGCTTGCCTCAGGCTATTTTTGTTCTGTTTCCTGTTAAACATTCTCATACATATTCCAAATAAACGAGGTACTCTAATGACGGCCTTTAGTTTACCCTACCAGCACTTGCGCCTCATAAACTACATGGTAATAAGACAGAAGTTGATAAAATGGCAAATTATGTTTCTGTGTCTCACTCAGGGGTCTTCCCCTAGTGCAGGGGTGGCCAACTCCAGTCCTCAGGAGCCACAAACAAGTCAGGTTTTCAGGATATTCCTGCTTCAGCACAGGTGGCTCAATCAGTGGCTCACTCAATGACTAAGCCACTGATTGAGCCGCCTATGCTGAAGCTGAGATATCCTGAAAACCTGACTTGTTGGTGGCCCCTGAGGACTGGAGTTGGCCAGTTTTTTTGTGGGGAGCAATAGAGAAGAAAGAGGAGTCCTATTTTACTAGAGTCCCAAATACCTCTCATCTTTATACAACACTTGATGAAATACCCGTGCACAAAAAGAAACACGCTTAAGATCTGCAATATATGTTAATTTGAGTAAGTATGCAAAGTATACTCAAGTGATTGAAATTTGCATATATCCCAGGTAATTTAGGTTTGTTCCTTTTAGGGCACCGGTGTGTCTCCACGTATGTGAGGACTCGGGGGTCACGTCGGTCGCAGCGTGACCTCCCCTCACCTCTGTCCGCTCCCGCGGCTGTGCGACTCCCTCCTCGCCCGGCCTCCCTGCTGAGGGGACTTCCCCGTCCTCCCCGTCGGGCTGCTGCTGCCCCGCGCGGGGCTGGTGCTCGGCTGCCTGCCGTTGCTTCTGCGCGCGCATCCCCTGCTGTTACGGAACACATTCCAGCGCCAGCTAATTTACTCACTGCTCTTGCAGTGAGGCCACACCTCCCTCCCACACGCTGGTTACTAGTTAACCCTAAACCTTATCACCTGGCAGCGTATTATGGAAACCAATATGGAAAATAGCTGAAGCGCTCAAATGCAGGTATATCTCAAAATGATAATAAGCCAGACCACTGTACCAGGGTACTAACAATTGATATAGTACCTATTGTGTCATATAATGGGTACTATCCTCCTGAAGACAGGTGGTGTGTGGTGCAACCCACTTACCATCAGTCTCATTGGCAGGTTCCCCTGAAAATTATAGAAGTACTCACATCCTGGTAGGGCAGGCAGGCAGGCTGTGCAGCTACTCAATGCAATACAGGGAAAAGGGAGACCAAAAAGCGCACCAGCACAAACGGAGCAGGAAGAACCCAGGACAAAAAATGATTAAAAGGGCACTTTAATGTGACAAAAGACCCATCCAACGCGTTTCGAACGTCACAGCGTTCTTTTTCAAGGATAAAACACAATGTGATAACATCCATTATATACCCTCTTACCTGTGGGCCGTTTCGCGCCAAAAATCGGAACCTGATGACGTCATAACAGAGCGACTCAGTGCCGATCTAAGGGCAAAAGGAAGTACCAAAGGCAGTGTGGCCATCTTGGATGTGGGCAAACATAGGAACACAATAACAAAGCTTTATTGACCATTCCAGCAGAACAAAATACATTGCTGCTAACTGGACAAGCATATTTAAACGAAATAAAGTTATATTAAACTAAACTAATGCTTAATAAAGGGTACTATTATATCAAGAAAAAACATGAACAAGGTGGATTAAAAAACTAGCTGTGTTGCAACTAAGTTATATACAGAAAAAAAGTTAAAAATAAAAACCTCTTTAAATTTACTTTTCTTGCACCTTTTTTTAATCATGTCTAGAGGTTTTTATTTTTAACGGCCCACAGGTAAGAGGGTATATAATGGATGTTATCACATTGTGTTTTATCCTTGAAAAAGAACGCTGTGACGTTCGAAACGCGTTGGATGGGTCTTTTGTCACATTAAAGTGCCCTTTTAATCATTTTTTGTCCTGGGTTCTTCCTGCTCCGTTTGTGCTGGTGCGCTTTTTGGTCTCCCTTTTCCCTCCCACACGCTGGTTACTAGTTAACCCTAAACCTTATCACCTGGCAGCGTATTATGGAAACCAATCCTGGACTGCTCCTAGGGTTCCTCCAGGCCTGCCTCCGTTAACCATTGGTCAGCCACAGTACTTAATGCCTGTTCTGCCTCTCTCACATCGCTCGACATAGTCTCTGCTACAGACGTCTATTCTGGCTCTCCCTTCGTCTTCGTGCATTCAGGTTACGACCCGGCTTGGCGGACGTGCTTACCTGTCTCTGGCTCCCGGCTCCCTCTTGACCCTGCAGCTTCTTCCATCCCTCGACCTCAGCTTGGACCTCGACCTTCCGGATCTCTCTCTCCCCGACCTTTGGCTAACGGCAACCTCTTTGCTCCTTCAGTACCGGTACCGGCAAGTATTGCTACACCTGTTCACACCTGGCCTGGCAACGCCAAAACACCACACTCCGGACACGCTCCTTCTGCTGCGGGTGCGTGCACTTATACGTCCCCACCTCAGTATAAGGGATGAGTCTGGTCTGCGGGCAGCACCGGCGTAACATTATGTCGAGCCCACAAGACGCAGACCAGACTGACATGGCCTCCATGATGACGGCCATTTATCAACAAGTCCAGGCCCTAACTGACCAAATGGCTCTCCTCACTCAACAGGTACAGGACGTTTCTTTTCAGGCACCACCTGGGACCGCACCGCCACTGTCGCCAGAACCGGGTACTGCCGTGACTTCAGGCCCGAAGATCCCGGCACCTAAACCGTATGCAGGGGATCCACACGCCTGTCGCGGTTTTCTCAATCAGTGCGAGATCCAGTTTGAGATGGCTCCACAGCAGTACTCCACTGGTCGCAAGAAAGTGGCATATGTGTACAGCCTGCTTACAGGGAAAGCACTGGCATGGGCCTCCCCAATTTGGGAACTCCGTCCCGATATCACCCGTGATTATGCAGCCTTTAGACGAGACTTTCGACAGATTTTCGATACCCCCGCACACCAAGAAACTACCTCTGACTCTTTGCTTGAACTTTCCCAGGGACGTCGTTCCGTGGCCCAGCACGCCTTGGAGTTCAGGACCATAGCAGCTGAGACACGAGGGGGCCAGGAGGCTTTAGTCTCAGTCTTCTGGCGAGGCTTAACAGATTCCGTCAAGGACGAGCTCGCCTCACAACCCAGGCCAGGGCTTCTGGAGGAACTCATCTCCCAGGCCAATCGAGTGGATCAGCGCCTGCAGGTACGCCGCCTCCAACGCCAGCTTCCTCGATTTACACCCTTCCGTGCTCCTTTTCCGAGATTCTCCCCTACCACAGGACCTGCCATCTCCCCGCTATCCGCTTTGGAGGCTCCGGAGCCGATGCAACTTGGAGTACAGCGTTCCCGGACACCAATACAGCAAGCTCGCCAAGTCGGTGGATTATGTTATTACTGCGGATCCTCCGAGCATCTGATCCGTGAATGTCCACTACGCTCGGGAAACGACCAAACCCAGTGAGTACGAAGGGGCTCTCCCTGGGTGCTAAATCTCCTTGTCCCCTTTCCAGGAAGGAACTTCCCAAGAAATTAACCATTCCCGTCTCTCTCTCGGGTCCTACCTTCCGTACCTCCACTGCGGCATTTATCGATTCCGGCGCGGGAAGAAATTTCATGGACCAAGCCTTCTCTGAAAAGAACCAGATTCCACTCGTTAGGAAGAAGTCTTCCGTTGCCTTGGTCGGGATTGATGAGCGTCCTCTCACCCCGGCATATATTTCCTTGGAGACTCGCCACATCACCCTTTCCTCTCATTCACACAAGGAGACCTTGGCCTTTGATGTAATCCACGCCCCCGGAACTCTGGTCACTCTCGGCTTACCCTGGTTACAGAAACACAATCCTCTCATCAACTGGACATCCCAAGATCCTATTGCTTGGAGGTCGAGGTCGGAGGAGCCGTTTCCACCAGCCGTACTTCCGCCTCGACTGCTGGCCAATGCATCCAACCCTAGGGGAGGATTGCCCGCTCCGTATGCTGCTTTTCTGGATGTCTTCTGCAAAACCCAATCCGAACTACTACCTCCTCACAGATCTTACGATTGTCCTATAGACTTGGTACATGGATACACTTTGCCCAAATCCAAATTCTACCCCCTCTCTCTTCCTGAGACGGAAGCCATGGACGAATATATCCGTGAGAACCTTAAACGGGGCTTCATTCGGCACTCCAATTCACCCGCAGGAGCTAGATTCTTCTTCGTCAAGAAAAAGGACGGTACTCTCAGACCGTGTATTGATTACCGGGGACTGAACCGCATCATGGTGAAGAACCGCTACCCACTTCCTCTCATTTCTGAATTATTCGACAGACTTCAAGGTGCTAACGTGTTCTCCAAGCTTGACCTTCGCGGGGCGTAATCTTATTCGCATCCGGGAGGGCGACGAATGGAAGACTGCCTTCAACACCCGTAGCGGCCACTATGAGTATCTCGTGATGCCTTTCGGATTATGCAACGCTCCGGCGGTTTTTCAGGACTTTATCAACGACGTCTTTCGGGATGTCCTTAATCAGTTTGTAATTGTTTATTTGGATGACATCCTTATCTTTTCAAAGAATCTACAGGACCATATCATCCATACCAAGTTTGTACTCTCCCGTCTCCGAGAGAACCGTTTGTTTGCCAAGATGGAGAAATGTCTCTTTCACCAGTCTACCACCTCTTTTCTGGGATATATTATTTCCAACACGGGATTGGCCATGGATCCTGAGAAACTTAAAGCCGCAATTGATTGGCCGCAACCTAGCTCCCTCAAGTCTATTCAGCGGTTCCTAGGCTTTTCCAATTATTACCGGAAGTTTATTCGTAACTTCTCCACAATCATCGCCCCGATCACAGCACTGACCCAAAAAGGAGCTGATCCTTCGTCTTAGTCTCCTGAGGCAGTCATAGCTTTTGAAACACTAAAACAAGCTTTTGTCTCAGCTCCCATCCTTAGACACCTGGACACCAATTTTTCTTTCACCCTAGAGGTAGACGCTTCAGACTGCGGGGCCGGCGCTGTCCTATCCCAAAAGTTTTCTCCCCAGGATAAACTTCACCCTTGCGTTTTTTTCTCGAAGAAGTTTTCCCCAGCTGAGAGGAACTATGATGTGGGCAATAGAGAACTTTTGGCCGTCAAGTTGGCCCTTCAGGAATGGAGACATCTGTTGGAGGGGTCAAAAGAGCCGTTCACTATTCTCACGGACCACAAAAATCTTTTATACATCGAGAATGCCTGTCGTTTAGGCCCCTGCCAAGCCCGCTGGTCGTTATTTTTCTCCAGGTTTAATTTTATTTTGTCTTACATTCCCGGCACTAAAAACGTCAAGGCGGATGCTCTCTCTAGACAATATTCTTCTGATGAGAGACCAGAGAAAACTACAGAGTCTATCCTTCCCAAATAAAAGATCCTCGCGGTCGCTACATTCAAAAATCTTGAGAGGATCATCAAGTCTCAAAGCCACCTTCCTAGCGATCTTGAGATCCCGAAGGATACCTTATATGTGGAGGCCAAGTTTATTCCGGAGATTCTGGAATGGGGGACATGCTTCCCGTTCGGCAGGACACCCAGGCTACAAGAAGACTTTGGACCTCATCCGTCGTACCTTTTGGTGGCCCAATATGGCCAAATCTATTCTTGAGTTTACCCGGGCCTGTCCGGTATGTGCACGCAACAAGATTCCTCGCCAGAGACCCCATGGTCTTCTTTTGCCCTTATCCATCCCGGAACGCCCCTGGTCCCACATATCCATGGATTGTATTGTCGAATTGCCTAGGTCGAATGGCATGAACACTATTCTAGTAGTCGTGGATCGGTTTTCTAAGATGGCACACTTTATTCCTCTCAAAGGATTACTCTCCTCACCCGCCCTAGCCGATATTTTCTCCAAAGAAATTTTCCGGATCCATGGCATACCCACGTCCATCGTATCGGATCGTGGCTCTCAATTTGTTTCCAGATTCTGGAGATCCTTCACAAGAAGACTGGGCATTGCTTCCTCCTTCTCTTCGGGTAATCACCCTCAGCCTAATGGACAGACCAAGAGGGTCAATCAATCTCTCGAGAAGTATTTAAGGTGCTTCGTCTCTGACTCTCAGGATGACTGGACGGAATTGCTTTCCTGGGCTGAGTATGCCTTTAATTCCACCAGGAATTAATCCACTGGTGAGACACCTTTCTTTTTTAATTACGGCTATCACCCGGCTTGCCTACCTATTTCCAAGATCTCCTCTGGAGTTCCAGCTGTGGATGAACACATCTCCCTCCTACAGGACTCTTGGGCCAGAATTCAATCTGCACTTCAAAGGGCCTCCCTGTCTTCTAAAGTCCAGGCTGACCACTGTCGCCAACCTGCACCCAACTACAAACCAGGGGACAAGGTTTGGTTGTCTACTAGAAATATCCGCCTCAAAACCCCTTCCCCCAAATTGGCTCCTAGGTTTCTGGGGCTATTTAATATCATGGAGCAGGTTAACCCGGTGGCTTTCCGTCTTCAACTACCCCCAAGCATGCGAATTCCTAATGTTTTCCATACTTCACTTCTCAAACCGTTCATCTCTAGCCCTCTGTTCCCGGACCACACTCTTAAACCAGATCCTGTGATCATACAGGGCAACGAAGAGTACGAGGTCCAGACCATACTAGATTCCCGTCTCTCCAGAGGGAAAGTCCATTTCTTGGTTCATTGGAAGGGTTTCCTACCCGAGCAGAGGTCTTGGGTACCTCTTAACGACATCCACGCACCAGGACTTCTTAAACGCTTCCGGAAAAAGTTTCCATCCAAGCCATGGAAGGATCGTCCTGAAGCCGACCCTGAAGGGGGGGGGTACTGTGAGGACTCGGGGGTCACGTCGGTCGCAGCGTTACCTCCCTTCACCTCTTTTCACTCCCGCGGCTGTGCGGCTCCCTCCTCGCCCGGCCTCCATGCTGAGGGGACTTCCCCGTCCTCCCCGTCTGGCTGCTGCTGCCCCGCGCGGGGCTGGTGCTCGGCTGCCTGCCGTTGCTTCTGCGCGCGCATCCCCTGCTGTTACGGAACACATTCCAGCACCAGCTAATTTATTCACTGCTCTTGCAGTGAAGCCACACCTCCCTCCCACACGCTGGTTACTAGTTAACCCTAAACCTTATCACCTGGCAGCGTATTATGGAAACCAATCCTGGACTGCTCCAAGGGCTCCTCCAAGCCAGCCTCCGTTAACCATTGGTCAGCCACAGTACTTAATGCCTGTTCTGCCTCTCTCACATCGCTCGACATAGTCTCTGCTACAGACGTCTATTCTGGCTCTCCCTTTGTCTTCGTGCATTCAGGTTACGACCCGGCTTGGCGGACGAGCTTACCTGTCTCTGGATCCCGGCTCCCTCTTGACCCTGCAGCTTCTTCCATCCCTCGACCTCAGCTTGGACCTCGACCTTCCGGATCTCTCTCTCCCCGACCTTTGGCTAACGGCAACCACTTCGCTCCTTCAGTACCGGTACCGGCAAGTATTGCTACACCTGTTCACACCTGGCCTGGCCACGCCAAAACACCACACTCCAGACACGCTCCTTCTGCTGCGGGTGCGTGCACTTATACGTCCCCACCTTAGTATAAGGGACGAGTCTGGTCTGTGGGCAGCACCGGAGTAACAACGTATTCTCCGTCTCCCTAGATCAGCGGTGCGCAAAATGGGGGCGTTGGATTTTTTTTGGTGGGGCGCGGGTGCTTGCAGAGGCCCTGCTTTCTTTCCCGAGGCATTTAAATGAAATGCCAGGGGGATCGCGTGAGGCCTCTGCAACAATAAAATGTACCTAGATTCAGACGCTGTGACGCATCGCCATGGCAACACGGCGTCAAGTGACGCGCGGTGTCATGCGTCTCCATGAAAACGGGCTCACGTGACCCCGAGGCGTTATTTGACGCCTCACACAAGCGAAGCAAGGGGGAGCTGGCAGGGGGGCGCAGCTCCAAAATTTTACGCTCCCCTGCCCTAGACGGTAGTAATATCACGTGTAGGTAAGACGGGCACTAAGCGAGCCATGTTATCTGAAGCTTATGCAGGTCAGCGCTAATTTAACGTGACATTAAACCTATGCTAATTAGTTAAACAACTGCTGTCGTTTTTTTGCATATATGTACCTTTTGTAAATAGGAATTAAACTCTGGGAAAATACGTCCGTTACTAATTCAGGTAACCTAACATTTTTTGAAAAAAACTAACTATAGCGCTCTAAACACACCCTAAATGTGACAATATACAATTCAACCACATATGTGTAAATAATAAAGCAGTGTGATAATAACAATCAAGTGATCTAAAGAAAAAATTAAGAAACTTAGAAACAAACTGCAACCCTTGATAAAGACTGTTCCACTCGTCTTGCACCAGGTGATCCTCCAACAAATCAGGGGAGCTCGTCTCGTAGTTATGAAATAAAGAAACACTACATAGTGTAATACTGTTGTGAATAAATTTGTGCAAACAAAGCTCAAAAATGACTAGTTACAATAAAGCAGTCAAATTCAGGCAGTCATCCAACTTAAGGGGTGGATGCTCCCTGTGTATACAGCAGCCACCAGGCCCCAAAATCCAAGGGGAAAAAAAGAAGAAAAGAGACCATATAGTGCAGATGGTATTTAGTATTAAAAGGGATTAAAAAAATGCAGGCTTACACTTCATATGATCGAGGTAGGCAGTATGATATTATAGGTAGTGGGTGCACATCTGGTCGCGATCCTTTTGAGTTCCTTGAGTTAACAAAAAGAGAAACCTATTGGATTTTCACATTGAAAACCCTAACTCCAGGGGGGCTCAATGTGGATATTGAATTGGGAGTGTTTCTTTAAGGATTGATATATAAAGATTTCTTATGATGTTATAAATATACATTATGAGTGATATTATATTAATTATTAATTATATTTTCTTTTGTCTCTTTTTTTTGAGAAATACCACTATCGTCGTTAATGAAGTTAAAAATAAAGTTAGATTTAGGTTTGAGTTTTTATCATTTTAACAATTTTTTATAAATTTTATATAATTTATTATGCTGTTTTTATATGCCACATTAGGCTATTATTTGTATAAATTGTACCTCCTTTTGGAATCATAAAAAGAGGTTGTTTTTATTATATGTGCCGATTTAGGCAAAAATGTATGTAAATAATGCCCCTTTTTAATGAATGGAGGTGTATGCACCTAATCAACGCCCACTATCTCTGTTTGCCTCTGAGTCATAATTGTTTGGCCAATAGAATGTTACAGAGAGGGAGGGCCTTAGAGTATTTAATACCCAGTTTAGCAGCCAACAGACACTCCTGATGAAGCCGTAACAACGGCGAAACATGTAGAGTGTTTCAGCCCATACCGAAGAGGAAGAACAACTGAGGTCCACCCCTGTCATCAGATCCGGAAGTTCGCTTAACAACCGGAAGTGACGCAACGGGAGTGCCTGGCGTGGATGCTAGAGTATTGCGGTGGAGCAGAGGATAGTGAGGAACTCAAAAGGATCGCGACCAGATGAGCACCCACTACCTATAATATCATACTGCCTACCTCGATCATATGAAGTGTAAGCCTGCATTTTTTTAATCCCTTTTAATTCTAAATACCATCTGCACTATATGGTCTCTTTTCTTCTTTTTTTCTCCTTGGAGGTTGGGGGCTGGTGGCTGCTGTATACACAGGGAACATCCACCGCTTAAGTTGGATGACTGCCTGAATTTGACTGCTTTATTGTGACATTTTTGAGCTTTGTTTGCACAAATTTATTCACAACAGTATTACACTATGTAGTGTTTCTTTATTTCATAACTACGAGACGAACCTAACATTATTTGCCACGATTTTAACGGAGCTTAGTGCATCTGGGCCAGAGAGAGATAATGTTAATTGCCCAAGATCCCTCGGGGAATGTGATGGTTTTGAAATGTGCTTTTCTACATTTGACGCCCACGCCCTCAAAGCGACTTCCTTTTCTGTTCTCTTTTTCTGGTGGCTCTAAAATTGCCCACCATCCAACTTATTTTAAAGCCACATAGTCTAAAACCACATGGCAAATATATCTTTATTCTGTCACTAGGTCAGGTGATTTAGGAGTATTATTTGTTACTGAGCAGTTTGAACAATAGGTAGAAGTTCGTAGCGTACACGTTTGTATCTAGTTTTGATTAAAACTGTTGAGGTAAGTAACATGACTGGGGTGAGCAGCAAAAGTGGAACTGATATTGTGCTTTCTATGTTAAAACCTTTCCATGCTAAACTATGGAATACCTTTCTCATTGGTTTGTCTCACAGCGTATCCGGACGTTGGAAGCCGAGTTGAAAAGGATAAAGCAGGAGCTTTCATCCATGGTATGTTTATTCCTTGTTTTATTCTCCTATTTTGGTGCGCAGCATGATTTCTAGTAACAATCCTGAGATGTACAACAATATTTCAAGCATACAGATGCAGTCACATTCATTTAGCAGTTTGCCCTAAGGAAATGCAGCTGAAATGCAGCCTGACCACAGCCAGATCACAGCTTCCCCATGGCCAAAACTCAGTATACTAATTGCCCATAATGATTAACACAGCGGGGTCCCTGCTTCAGAATGGGAGTCCAATTCCCCCCCTGCGCTGCACGTGGCTGTGATCAGGCCACAGGCAGGGTAGAGATGAATCTGGCAACATCTGTACAGGCATCTGTTTAAGGACACTCACTTTAAGTACACTCGCGAGTAAGGACATATTTTCAATAGCACCATACTCCTGTGTCCGTACGCTCGCTTCGCGAGTACGGACACTTATTCTGCCCTACAGACCGCCGTAGTAGTGACGCGCTGATTCCCCTCGCCCAATAGGCAAACGGCAGCTCGCACATGCGCCTGTCAGCACGTCCTGAACAGTAATACCAGCTCCCTACCTGTACCGGAGCATCGATAAGTGGGAAAAGGGTAGTGCTTGACTTTAAGTACATTTGTACTTTACATACATGCTCTGGACCCATTGCGTACATTAATGCGGGGTATGCCTGTACTTAGTTGCACCAGTCAGCACAATATAATTGTTCCTGTGTTGTTTCTCTGAAATACCCATAACTGACGAGTTGCTATTTAGATCAGTGAAATAGATTAAGTAAATTTGAGCCAGTGTTATTTCTCACCACAGAAGAGGGTACGGCTAGCGGAACCAGCCGTGTGTATTACAAAAGGGTGCTACATGCGACTACAGGTGGGGACAGGAAAGCTGAGGTTTTTCAACTTCTAGTAAAATAAAAATATTCCCATATCGGATATTGCACCTATAATTATGTACACTGAACGCCTATATCACACCCTTCCCAATTACTCGGACATGTTGCTGTAGCAATACTTGTTGCCAGCATAGAGTGCATCACTTATAAGAGGTAGATACGAAAGTCTATAAACTTTGCATACATGTGTACAAAATCGGTGCAAACATTTCCGATTTGCTCCCTGGGGTGATCGATTATTGTATTTTGTAAAGTTTAATTAATTGATCCCGTGGCCTGTTTTTTTAAATTTTTCAGAATTTGTCTATTTTTAATAGCAGCAGCTCCCCATATTAGAACATTTAATGAAATATATATATTTATACAATTCAGTTACAGTATGCCTGGGAAAGAATTATAGGAAATTGTACAAGGTGGCCACCATCCTGATCAGGAGCAATTATATATTAAGATAATAAGGTTAATATTCATGTTATGGAATGCAATACAGTAGAGGCAACTCTTATTCGAACAAAAACCAGTGGCAATTCCCCAAAAAACCCAGGAAACACCCAGGTACATTCTGAATACATGCCTTAAACTTTCCCTAAACTAGCCCCAGCATTTCTGCATTGATTAATGGCCTATCAGATTAACAGCGGGGGTCCCTGGCAGTCCCATTCAAACTGAATTGGACTGCCAGGGATCCCTGCTGTGTTAATCCTATGGGTCGTTAGTCAATGCAGAAATGCCTTAAAGTGCCTCAAACTAGCCCAGAACATACCCAGCACATACCCAGCACATACCCAGAATGTAACCCGGCTAGAATAAATGTTGCCTCTACTGTACTTCAAGTCTTTTAAACACAAAAATAAATCTCACTGTAATCCATTGTGGTGGAGAACCTTTTCTTAATGAATGTTTTCCTGTGTAAAACTAAGATACACAGATAATAAGCTGTATCATGATGCTGCTCTGTGATTGTTCAGCTACCGGATATAAAAAACTATCCTCCCAATATGTACATTCCTGAACTTGGATATTCATTTGGGTGGTTTACTTTAAAATCTGAATTATTAGCAATAAGAGATGACAAACTGCACTAGCAAGGTCCGACAGTGCTCCTGCTTAGTCATTTGTTTGTTGTTTACTGATAGAAGATACTTAAGTGCCAAAAGGGAGTGGTGAGCTGTATTAGTTCACATGGGATATCCTTAAATCAATGTCTAGTCATCAACATCAGTGGTAAAAACCATTGGGCAATCGCAAATTGCTGCAGGTTCATATGGAAGATGATTAATTCCCTTTATTCTCATTCTGTTTAAATCTTATATTATTAATCCCCATTTAACAATGTCTTGATAAAATGGATGGATGAACCAGATGACTTCTGCAACAAAATGTGAATGTCAGGTGTTTTGTTGTGTGCCACTGTTGCCACAACTCCTTAACTCGACATAGACTTCTGAAAATCCAGGTAGCACTTTGGCCTCTCATCACTTCCATGTTCTCTCCTGTAGAGACTGTCAATATAATAGTTACAGTGAATGTCAAAGGGTCAATTTAGATAATAACGCTAAACAATATGGACCATATTTGATAAGCAGTGCAGTTCCACAAGGCATCTTCAAGTGCCAGAAACCTGTTGGCCCATTCACTACTAAATCAACACTACTGTATATTCTCTGTTGTAGTTGGAATTGTACTTGTTGTCATAGTATATAATGCATTGAGTGTCAAGTATACTGTAATAAGCTGCTTCACCAGTGCTTTCTTCCAGCTAACTCTGAAAAGTTCATTTCAGCAAGATAGTTGTCAGAAGTATAAGCATTAAGAGCAGGGTTGGTAAAGTGTAATTAAATTCTACAAATGCAGGTCACATCAATTTAGGTAACTCATGGTACTTCACATCTACATGTAACCTCTCCTTGCCCGGCTGAAAACGAGTTGTTGCAGTGAGGTAGTGTGGAAAAGTGCAGATGTTGGTGCACAGACTCTCATACCTTTTCTCAGGGTGCTGACATCCGGGCTGGGTGGTTGATGTAAACTTTGAGGATGATAATAAAGGGGGCCAGGAACTTTTTTGCACAAACAGGATATGTTTTATTGACAAAACAGGTTTTCATACATACAGGTTTCTTCCCTGGAATTCAAACAGCTCTCCATGGGGGTACACATGACTTTATCACATCTTTATAGAGACCAAGGCTGATGGAAATGTGCCTTCCATTTACTCTCAATGCCTTGCAGTAAATGCCAGACCACTAGGTTCGGGAGTGCACCTTCAATCTAGGCTCCCATTACCTGTCATCCGGTGCATAGTCCCTACAATGGTGGTCTGGTGTGCCTAGGCATGGAATTGGTGTCGGGGCAATTCCAATGTGGTACACCCCCCAGTAAGTCCCTGTACTAGGGCTCCCCGGCTATGAGTCACCACACACATTCCTCCGCTAGCAAAGGGTGCAAAGTGTTTCCTCCACACAGCAGTGGCCCTTCTAAGATAAGGGGCACTGTTGCCTCACTAGGAAAATAATAAAGTTGACTGTACTCTTAAACATAAAGTTGCACACAGACAACTAACATATAACAGGGTGAGACCCCCTCCTCTTATTCTTCCTCAAACCCTCCTAATGGTCTTTGGGTTCCTCCTGGGGTCCCATATTTATACTCAATAGTGACATAATAGGGCCACCAAAGCTACAGGGGACGGGGTTGGGTTCCTTGGTATGCTCCTACCTCAGATGACAGAGTAGCACATTCTAGAAGGTGGGCGGGGCTAAATTTCTGTTATACTGTTTAGCAATAAATATGGAAAGGTCAGTACTTTGCAACAACCCACAATCGTTATCCCTTTACATACAACATACAGGCATACCCCGGTTTAAGGACACTCACTTTAAGTACACTCGCGAGTAAGTACATATCGCTCAATAGGCTAACGGCAGCTCACGCATGCGCCAGTCAGCACGTCCTGAACAGCAATACCGGCTCCCTACCTGTACCGAAGCTGTGCGCAAGCGGGGAGACTATAGAGCCTGTTACAAATGCGTTATTTACATCAGTTATGCACGTATATGACGATTGCAGTACAGCACATGCATCGATAAGTGGGAAAAAGGTAGTGCTTCACTTTAAGTACATTTTCGCTTTACATACATGCTCCGGTCCCATTGCGTATGTTAATACGGGGTATGCCTGTAGTAATCCCAATAGAGGGGGTTGCGTACACATCACTAAATCTGACCTCATTGCTATTTCGTTTTACCCCGATTAAAGTTTAAAATATATCTTTTTGTGTGATGTTTCTAATATTAAAGCAGCAATGCCTTCAAAATCCCGTTTTTTTTTTCTTTCTTCATTATTCAGCCATTTTGAGTGCCCTGGGAAGCTGGATCTTTGCCGATCGATCACGGGAGAATGGCAGCTTAGATAATTAAATTTCCTTAAAGCTAAGCAACTGCTGCATCTATTAAAACAAAAAAAAAATACAAGACCTAATGCCCTTTTAAGCTGAACTATTTTTGGATTTCTTGTTTACCAGACGGATTTGTCCTCTCTACTGCTTTAAACTGTTTTTTTTTTTAACCATTACCCATTTGCATGAAAAAACAGTATCTCAGAATTAATATTTCAAAGGTTGGCCATCTTACTGTATGTATACTGATGTGATTTGTCGTCTTACAAAGAGACCACCAGCATTGCAATATACCTGAAATAATAAAAACTGTACAAAACAATATGTACATTATATATGTACAGTATAAACATCATTATTATCATCATTATTATCATCATCAGTCCTTGTTCATCCACTGCTGGATGAAGGCCTCCCCAATCTTCCTGGTATTGAGGTTGCAAGCCTATGTTCTCTATGTTGCTGCAGCACATTTTCAGATTGTATCCTGCCATCTTATGTTTAGTCGTCGTCTTGATTTTTTAAAATCTCTCTTGGAATCTAGTCGCGCACCATCTTTGTCCAATGATGGGCATTTCTTCTTGCAATCTATCCTGCCTGCTGCCATTTTAATTTCTACGCCATTGTTATGACGTTACATACTTTTGTTTTGTTTCAAACTCATTATTTTTCCTGTCTCTCATTTCATTTATCTCAATCTTTGCTGACTTGAAGGACTTGTTAAACATCATAGTTACATAGTAGATGAGGTTGAAAAAAGACGTAGGTCCATCAAGTTCAACCTATGCTAAATTTAGACAACAGATACTTTATCCTATATCTATACTTACTTATTGATCCAGAGGAAGGCAAACAAAAAACCCCATTAAGGGGAAAAATAAATTCCTTCCTGACTTCAAGAATTGGCAATCGGATTAATCCCTGGATTAACATCCTTCCCATATATACTTATTAAGTATATCCCTGTATTCCTTTCCCATCTAAAAAGATGTCCAACCTTTTTTTGAACAAATCTATTGTATCTGCCATCACAGTCTCCATAGGTAATGAATGCCACATTTTAACTGCCCTTACTGTAAAGAACCCTTTCCTTTGTTGCTGGTGAAATTTCCTTTCCTCCAACCTTAAGGTATGGCCCGAGTCCTTTGTACTGCCCGTGGGATGAATAGTTCTTTTGAAAGCTCCTTGTATTGTCCCAGAATATATTTGTATATAGTTATCATATCCCCTCTTAGACGCCTCTTTTCTAATGTAAATAAATCTAATTTAGCTAGCCTCTCCTCATAAGTTAGAATGTCAATCCCCTTTATTAATTTGGTGGCTCTTCTCTGTACTCTCTCTAGTTCCATAATGTCTTTTCTTAGGATTGGTGCCCAAAATTGTACTCCATATTCAAGGTGTGGTCTTACTAATGCTTTGTAAAGGGCATCATTATGTTTACTTCCCTTCCATCCATTGCCCGTTTGATGCAAGATAAGATCTTGTTTAATCACTTTGGTCCTGGTGAAATTCATACGGAAGTCCACATTCTTGCTTGCTTTGGCAAGTTCTTCAATTTGTTGATGGTCTTTTGGACATGTGGCAAAAAAACCCAATGTTATCTGCAAATCTTAGGTGACTCAAATTTTCACTGTTTATTTTGATTCCTTTTTCTCCCCAATCTAATGTCTTGAACAATTGTTCTGATATGATGTCTCCCTTCTGCACTCCCTTGCGGATCCTTACCTTGCTTGTATATTCATGTAATCTAATAGTATTGTATTGTATGTCTTTATTTATATAGCGCCATTAGTGTACATAGCGCTTCACAGTAGTAATACATGTGGTAATCAAATAAATAACAGATAATATAAATAACAGATCATGGGAATAAGTGCTTTAGACATAAAAGTAACATTTCGGAAGAGGAGTCCCTGCCCCGAGGAGCTTACAGTCTAATTGGTAGGTAGGGAGAACGTACAGAGACAGTAGGAGGGAGTTCTGGTAAGTGCGTCTGCAGGGGGCCAAGCATTATGTATCGTGTTTAGAATATCCACAGTGCTATTCATATGCTTCTTTAAGCAAGTGTGTCTTAAGGTGGTTCTTAAAGGTGGATAGAGAGGGTGCTAGTCGGGTACTGAGGGGAAGGGCATTCCAGAGGTGTGGGGCAGTCAGTGAAAAAAGTTTAAGGCGGGAGAGGGCTTTAGATACAAAGGGGGTAGAAAGAAGACATCCTTGAGAAGAACGCAAGAGTCTGGATGGTGCATACCGAGAAATTAGGGATGAGATGTAAGGAGGGGCAGAAGAATGTAAAGCTTTAAAAGTGAGGCGAAGAATGGAGTGTGAGATGCGGGATTTGATCGGAAGCCAGGAGAGGGATTTCATGAGGGGAGATGCTGAGACAGATCTAGGAAAGAGTAGAGTGATTCTGGCAGCAGCATTTAGGATAGATTGTAGGGGAGACAGGTGAGAGGCAGGAAGGCCGGACAGCAGGAGGTTACAGTAATCAAGACGGGAGAGAATGAGGGCCTGAGTCAGAGTTTTAGCAGTCGAACAACAGAGGAAAGGGCGTATCTTAGTTATATTGCGGAGGAAAAAGCGACAAGTTTTAGAAATGTTTTGAATGTGAGGGGCGAATGTGAGAGAGGAGTCGAACGTGACCCCTAGGCAGCGTGCTTGGGCTACTGGGTGAATGATTGTAGTTCCAACAGTAATGTGGAAGGAGGTAGTAGGGCCAGGTTTGGGAGGAAGTATGAGGAGCTCTGTTTTAGCCATGTTGAGTTTAAGGCGTCGGAGGGCCATCCAGGATGATATAGCAGAGAGACATTCAGAAACTTTGGTTTGTACAGCAGGTGTAAGGTCAGGTGTTGAAAAGTATATTTGTGTGTCGTCGGCATAGAGGTGATAATTAAACCCAAAAGATGTTATTAGGTCACCTAGAGAGAGTGTGTACAGAGAAAAGAGAAGAGGTCCCAGGACAGAGCCCTGGGGTACCCCCACAGAGAGATCAATAGAGGAGGAGGAGGTGTTAGCAGAAGAGACACTAAAAGTACGATGGGAGAGGTAGGATGAGATCCAGGATAGAGCTTTGTTCCGAATACCTAGAGTATGGAGAATGTGGAGGAGAAGAGGGTGGTGAAGGGGTTAAGCAGGCTCACTAATAAAGGTTCAGCCCACTTGGTTACCCCTGATCCGTGCGGTTGAGATCCTAGAGTGTCAGCTCTTGGACCCAGATGTCCTAAATGCATTACTGTCACTGTGTGCAAATTATGCGACATTAAAGATTTCTGTGTGTTTTGCCTTTCCTGGGATGCAGGAACCGGGAGAATTATAGGCTGTAAGTTTCAGGGTGGGTTTGTTGGAGAAAGTCTTTACCGAATGTGTCTATGTATCGGGGTTCCAGAGTTATGGGATACCCCAGGAGTTGGATCCAGGAATCGAATGAGATTCTCGGATGCAGCCAAGCACATTGCTCCGGGCAAACTCTGACTGAAAACGGTATTATGACTCTCTGCCAGGATTCCTGCTGCAACATCTTCCAGGCAAGGTAAAGGGGCATGAATGGGTTAATGTATACCTTCAATCATACAAGGGGTCCCTATTGTAATGAGGGGTCCCTAGTATAAGAAAGGGTGCCCAGGTACCCTGCACCTTGTATAGGGGTTCAGGGGGTACTCCAGCTAAGTGATAAAGCTGAGAGTGATTTCTTGTGTGTAAAAAGTTTGTCATTTCTAAAGTGTGCCAAGTATGAGGCTAGTGAGGATAGGCAATATATACACTCACTCCATCCCTGACACCAGAATAGGGACTTGTATATTTGTATCACTCAGAAGACAGAACACAGTATATTTTATTAAAGATTTATATTTAATAGGTATATGTACTGATAACCTGTGAATGAACTGTGGGATTTCCAAGTCATGGATTCCGAGGGACCAAATGGCTACCAAGCATGGTGCCTATGGGTCTGTTTGGAGTCCGGACTTGAAAGCCTCAGGGATGCCAAGTTGTTAGAACTGGAGGGGTACTGCAGTTCTGCTTGAGTACCCACATCCTGGGTTAACACAGGGCTATCCGGCCACCATTTGCCAGAGCCCAGACTCTGTGGAGCCTGGACAGTGGGTGGGCTCAGTATGCAAAGAGACAGAGGTGTCAGGTTATCGCATGGCTCTTTGCAGAATGAGAAAAGGTGCCCACCCGGCTTTACAATACCGGCAAATCGGTGATTGGCTGGCAGGAGAATTCCCACGCTCTGATAGGCTGTTGAGATTTGTGAATGGAACACTGAATTTCTCATTCTGCAAAGGGGCATGCGATAACCTGGCACCTCTGCCTCTTTGCATACTGAGCCCACCGTCCCTTTAAGACAAAACAAATCATAAACTACTCCACGATAGGGAAACTAACGAAACCTTACATAGGGCCTTACTAATTGACTGGTAAGGTACTGTAGGCTAGTTTTCAGTCCCACAAACAGGATTTGGGAATACGTGTGTGAGATCCTTACCTTGGAGTTCAATATGGAAGAAATAGAAGTGAGTGTCAAGCTGCCCGCCTGTGTAATTTCTCCTGGGGTTTTCCGGATTCTTGAAATATGGCTGAGTTTCATAGGTTTCCTGGCCAGATTTCCCAATAATCTTCCTGCCTTATTTCCAGATTTATATAAATTCCCATCCCTAACGTGCATTTTCTTTTGTTCCTTTCTATGGAGCATATACCCTTTGCTACCATTAGAGGATTAGACTTATGCATTATTGTATATACACGTTCCATTTGTTGAGGGAGATATTTATTTTTTGGGGACTTTAAACTAAACCAAGCTAACCCCAAATGTGTTGGTGAAGCGAGGTACGAGTAGTGAAGAGGATTCCGCAATAATCCACAATTTCCACTTTTTCCATTACGCTGACAGAAGCGTTATAAAAATGAGAGCGTGAATATAAAGTGGATGTTGTAATACTGTACCTGTGTAAAGAACTGGCGCACACACATTTTTGTGCGACTTGTACACACGTGTGCTTAAACTTCAGTGCCAGAGTTCATGTATTTATGGGGTATATTCAATAAAGAACAATACATACTTCTAGGGGCAATAAAAAACATGGAATCTTCTGGGAATAACAGCGACGGACTTACACTAGCAGCACGTAATACATTGTAAGCTTGTCCAAAAGCAATGTACAAAGTGATTTCAAAATGAGATCTTTGGAAACGTTTGTTCCTTAGATTCATGCCTTCTACAGTTGAGCATACATTTTTCTTTTTAGCTTGCAAAGTGTGAGGGAACAATCCTAGACCCGACTCAGGATGCGGCCTGCGTAGAAGAAAACCTCAACGTAGTCGAGATCACAGCAGACGATGAGATACCGAGTGAGGAGACCATTGAAGCCAAAAACCAGGTATGTTTTGCAACTGGTAAGTAACCTACAGGAGAAGATGAAATTGCTCAAGTTAGCTTGTATGTAGCAGCTTCCATTAAAAGCACCAGGAAAGCAGGTGGAGAAAATAGAACAGCTTAGTATTATTAATTAATAAATATATATATGTATTATTAATGACAGCCTTGCCAAATGTGTGCGTAAAACAAAATTATGAAGTTTAATCAGGGTTGCAAAAAAAAAATATTTGGCTTGCCTCGGGCTATTTTTGTTCTGTTTCCTGTTAAACATTCTCATACATATTCCAAATAAACGAGGTACTCTAATGACGGCCTTTAGTTTACCCTACCAGCACTTGCGCCTCATAAACTACATGTAAAGATAGAAGTTGATAAAATGGCAAATGATGTTTCCGTCTTCCCCTAGTGCATGGGTGGCTAACTCCAGTCCTACTTGTTTAGATATGCTATAATTTGGACCTTTGAGACTGACTTGCCAGTTTCCCAATACAGTCTGCCCTCCCGACACTGTCCAGCATTGGTGTCCTTAAAGTTTAGCCAATTATTTAGGAGAAATGCTCTATAATTCTTCATTGTTATACAAATAAGATGGGAATCTCCAAATTCTATCCCTGTGTGCTTTTTGTCCCACACTAATATTTACCCACGCTGGTGCATGATCAGATATAATTATTTCCTTAATTTTAGTGTTTGTAATCTTCCCCACGATCTGTCTCTTTGCAAAGACGGAGTCTATCCTAGAGAATATATTGTGGGTGTGTGAGAAGAACATGTATTCCTTTTCTGTGGGATTAAACACTCTCCAGCAATCCTCTAATCCTAGTGTCAATAAACATTTTGCCCCTTTTTGAGCTGCTTTTAATTTCTCTGTCCTTTGTGCCTGTTGTGATTTATCTAAGAATGGGCCAACCACTAGATTAAGTCCCGCCGCCCCTACTATTACATTATTATTTTTCTCGTTCAGCACCATGTCAGCCAAATTTAGCAGAAAGGCTTGGTCATATTCATTGAGCCCATATATATATTATAAAATTATAAATATGTAACTCCTCATTATATATATTATAAATATTTAACTCCTCATTATGTCCTTTAATCAGACATTTGACGATGCATCCTTCTGCATCCCCCCCATGGGGATATTATTTCATACGGCAGGTATTTATTTATTAGGATAGCCTCTGTTAAAAGTTTTAAATAACAACACAAGTCTGAGGTTATATTTTGCAGAATAGACAAATAAGTTTATTGCTTGTGCGGTGCACACGCAGAGGAGAGTTTCAAAATAAAACCCTCCCAAAGACATGGTGCATACAGGCCTTATTTATACACAAAATACTAAACCCACGCCCCCTCTACAAGGTTGCGTGTCGTCACTACGTGAGCGTAAAAGGTAACAAATTATGCACACGAATACATTGAGTTAATGACATTATGGGATGTCTAAATGAGATGATTCAGCAATAATACTTTATTAAGCTGGTGACCTTTTCTCTACATACAGAACCTCAAAAGCCCCCACCTTCGGAATGGGAAACCATGCCTATCAGTCTGGCATTTCCATAACATTGGCACTTTGCTCAAGGTTTTTCAGTTAGCTGCTTGGCTTATTATCACTTTAAAATTTGAAAGCAAAAACCTCATTCAAAAACGTCCATCTCATAACCCGTTCACTCAGACAAAACCTAAGATGGATGCTGACTTAAAAATGGTTGCATAGATCCCAGTGCTGTTATGTCAGACCCCCCCCCCCCCTTACGTCATATTCTCACTTTGTCACCACGCCACCTTTTTTTTGCCTTTGAGAATACACTTGCCTACCCAGTGCCTTTGGAGTTTTTTTTACTCTCTTCTGCATTCAGATGTGTCTCTTGAATTGATGCAATCTCAGTTTTGAGTCGTTTGAGATATTTCAGGATTTTTTTACGCTTAATAGGGAAATTGACTTCCTTAACATTCCACGTTGTTACTCTAAAGCAGTGATTCCCAACCTTTTTTGTTTGGAGGAACCCTTTAAGTATTTTGTAACATTTCAGGGAACCCCTATCTGAATGACACATGTTCGACAGGGTTAAATCACAAAATAAACGTGTAAAGCAGTAGGAGTAAAAAATAATTATTAACTCATACTTTTGAATAAACAATGTGTATATATTTTGTAATGATTTTGGTTTAAGACCCCCCCCCCCTTACGTCATATTCTCACTTTGTCACTCCCTCCTTTTTTATTCTTAAAACATAGCTTTTGAGAATTAAGTTCATGATGATAGTACAGGGATAACTCAGAGGACAAGGGTGCGTGCCCTTCACTGTCATAGTCTCGTAAGGCGCTGTGGCCAATATGTCTTTTGATGAATTGAATAACTGTGGTCGGCATCTTCGTTCTTCACGGTACTGCTGTTTTCTGGCATCTGTAAAGAGTGGCATCCGAATGGGGGAGGGGGTCGCACACCTGTGGATCATACCTTTGCAACACGGGACACCCACATATATGACAACAAGTAACACTCCCAAACACATCAAAACATTCAAAAGTTTTTGCTCCAAGTGATCTAAGCCATTCACCTAACCCCAAGGGTGATAATCTGTCACTTCCCTTTGTAACCCTCTTTTGAATCTCTTCTATTTCATTGAATTCATGCTGCACATTGCTACACTGATCTGGAATAAAAACACAACATTGTTCCTCAATTAGGACACATACCCCTCCTTTTGAAGCTAAAACATAGTCTAAAGCAATTCTGTTTTGTAAGGCCATAAGCCTAATCTGAACCTGTTCTTGGTTTAATGATGAAATTAAAAACTGCAAAATTAAGGCCACATCCTTCCTGTAAATTGTTTTCTGACTAAACATACATTTTTACACAGGTTTCATTGGTTGATGGAGACACTTCACACATTTATAGTTGTTAAGCGCCTTTCCAAGTCACTGGGTTTCACACTGGTGGAGACACTTCACCCATAAATTGATTCTTGTTCCTAGTGTGTGATACACCCTTTAAAGAGGTTCCCTTAAAAAAATTGGAAAAATACAGAAATTATACACATAATACTAAAAACCTTATTTTATGCAAGCAACCTTTCTTTGGATATGCAGTTGCTAGATAAAGGAAATGGCATCTATCTCTATCATCATATACTTTCAGAATCATCACAACATTCTATTACTGAGAATTGAGGGGGTTTGGTATCCGTGGAAGCGAAATGCATGATCCTCGCCCTGCACGCATTGTATACATCATTCACTCAGAATATCAGAACAGACAGTGTCTGCGATGGTCAACATGGCTGACTTATGATCCTTTCCTTGTGGCTGACACACGCTCCTGGGTGACCCCCTCCTTTCGGTGGAGGTGCAACACACTTCTGGATCAAAGTTTTGCTGCACATGACACATACATAGAGAGTGAAGCGTACTGCCAAAACACATACAAGAGCTTTCACAAGCCACGCTTCCAGGAAACCAATCCTCCCATCAAGGCTCAATTGTACATCCACCTTAAATTTCTAACTTAACACACTCTAAAGAATAAAAATATTGAGTCTCTGAAAAAATGAAATGTTCTGATAAAACCTGGCCTTAGCCTGGTGTCTTATTTTCCTCGTTGGTTAACGGTTAGAGTTTTGACTCGGCAAGACGTTAACTTGATGCGGCTGTGCTTTAGGTGACTTTGGTCTTTGGTGGCGCTGGAACGTTTGGTGGAGCTGGAACGGTTAGAGTTTTACGTGCTGTGGGTCCAGGAAAATGACTCTGCCGCTTTAATTGCTGTATTGGTGATTACTTTAGGCCTTTTCACCTGGGATGAAGAGCATGCTTGCGCAGGAAATATGTGACTATTAACCCCATCTCGAGTAGGTGCACTTTCAACTTTGCCTAGAGAGACTCAAAAAATGTATTAGTTGCATACAACTTATTGTTTTATTACCAATAATATGGTCCTTAATTCGTTCCTTTGGACTGCTGATAGTCACAAGTCATCCCATATGTGTCTCATAGGGAGATAATTTATACCTAGGAATAAATTCTTGTATCAATGTGTTTACTCCTGTCTTAGGATCCGCATATAGACAGAGGTATTCCCTATTAATGTTCCTAATTTATTCCTCAAATTAAAACTAAGTAGCCAATGTGAACCTGACTTTGATATAATCTAAGTTCCTGAAACTTTAGGGTCTCATCCCTTGCCAAACCACTTGTTTCCATAATTAATTCTATCCTGTCTGCAGGCCATATCCCTAAGACCTGGGAAACTACTCAATCTTCAAAAGTGGGGACAAAAAACACTGTCTCAAACTACAGGCCAATCTCTCTTTTCCCAATACTATCCACTGTTATGGAAAAATATTCCCTCCCAATTAAACCATTATTTTACCCATACAAATTTCCCTAGCCCATCCCTATCTGGCTTTTACCCCAAACACTCCACTGTAACTATTCTGCTAAGAAATTGAAATGCCTTGTATATAATGCATACCTTATTCACTTACGTAACTGCTTTTGCAACTATGTATGCCCTGTATTTAACCCTATGCACAAGACACACCCACAAATGAGAGGTGACTCCCAACTTCACCACTTCCTGGCAAACCCATTCTAGATTACACAGCAATTTTGACATTAACCACTGCTTACGGACACCTTTGGAAAAAATAAATGGTTAATTTGTTATAACATACATCACATTCAGTTAATAGACAAATGATTTTGTATAAGACTTCACACTAATGTCTTGCTTTATATAATCTCTTTGCACAGTGCTGAGCACACGGTCAGCTTTATAATTTTAAAGACACTCTGCATATTCATCTGACTAAAGAAAAAATATTTTCTATAAGACTTGTTTCCGGGCAAAGAGCCATTTTGTTTCTGGGCGTTTCGCCAATTGACCCTGAAAAGATAAGATAACGGTACACCACGGCTTCTTCCTGAAAAATTATAATTATTGGATTGGAACTTTCGCTTAAAGTTTAAATACATAGAGCTTTATCCAGAGCCCTAAGAACTACATTTTTTATGGCCTCTTAAAAATTAACCCACAGGCTTTTATATAGCTAAGGTTTATATAACTTCTTAACACACAAATAACTCCACACGCTCATGCTATCTTCCTCCACTCAGTTCTTTTTAATGCCTTCTGTTTGAACTTTCATAGTTTCACTGACTTAATTCACTACAAATTTATGCTATCCTGTTGCAATTCTGTCCTTTCTCAAGCTACACAAACCTATTTCTCTCCATTAGTCAACATTCACAAGTCTAACCCTCACTAACTCTTCCTTCATCTCACCTCAGGACTTTTGCTGACTATTTTAAGCAAGAGGTTGAATCCATGCACCAGAACATTCCCTCTGTTTCCTCCTATCCTACTTTGCTTCCTACTCTCTTCCTGCTTTCCTTGACTCTTTTTCCACTGTATCAGAAGAGAATGTCACCATCACTGTTGATCTCCTCTTCTCCCTCTAATCTGCTTCATTTCCATTCTCCTTCCAACATGTAATAGTTATACCATGACTCAAAAATAGCAAGCTTGACCCTACCTGTCTTTCTACTTTAACTACTGAACTTGTCTTGTATTCTCTTGCTTGCTCCATTTTCTCAACACCCATTCTCTCCTTAACCCTCTACAATCTGACTTCTGCACTGCTCCCTCCACGGAGACAATTCTCATTAAAATAACTGATGACATATATGCTGCCCAAGACAGGTCATTACACTCTGCTCATATTACTCCACCTCTCTGAAGCATTTGCCTCTGTGGACCACACTCTTCTCTTTTCTCTGTACACACTCTCTCTAGGTGACCTAATAACATCTCTTGGGTTTAAATATCACCACTATGCTGACGACACCCTCAGCTACTTTTCAACCCCTGACCTTACACCTGCCATACAAACCTACGTTTCTGAATGTCTCTCTGTTATCTCATCCTGGAAGACCCTCTTTCGCCTTAAATTTAACATGGCAAAAACAGAGTTCCTCATACTTCCTCCCAAACCTGACCCTATTATCTCCTTCCACATTACTCTTGAATCTTCCATCCAGTAGCTAAAGCACGCTGCTTAGGGATCACTCCCAACTTCTCTCTCATATTCTCCTCTTTTATTCAAAACATTTCTATAACTGTCGCTTTTTCCTCCACAATATCACAAAGATACACCTGTTCCTCTGTTGCTCAACTATTAAAAACTCTGATACAGACCCTCATTCTCTCCCCTCTTGATTACTGTAATCCCCTGCTATCCCAGCTTCCTGACTTTCTCCTGTCTTCCCTACTATCTCTCCCAAACGCTGCTGCCAGAATCACTCTACTCTTTAAACTCTGATTCTGCGTTTCCCCTCCTGAAATTCCTCTCATGGCTTCTAATCAAATCCTACTATTTCTGTATGCTCTCCCTACCTACCACTTAGATTGTAAGCTCCTCAGAGCAGGGACTTCTCTTCCTTAATGTTACTTTTATGTCTGGATCACTTATTTCATGACCTCTTACCTTTACCCTTTGCTACCTATATGATTACGACGTGCACCACTTCTGTGAAGCGCTGTGCATATTAATGGCGTTATATACATGAAAACATACAATACAATATATACTTCAAACAATGCTTATGATCTTTTACCCACATTTTTGAACACAAAATATTCCCAAACATCTTAATCCTCTAGAAATAAAATTGAAATGTGTTTTTACTGGTTACACACAATACAGAGCACAAAATACAAAAAACTTCTCTCATACACAGCCAAACAACATCACAAAAATAACGAACAAATAAAAGAAAGACATTTCTCCCCTGTTACCCCACAATTTCACCCTGCAACTATTAATAAAAGTTCTCTTCTCTTTCTTTATTCTCATAAATAACCTGATTTTAAAACTACTCTGATGCTCCGGAGCTTTTGAGTTAAACTTTCGTATCTTAGCACATTCCTCGCGCTGGAGAAAAAAGTGGGGGCACGCTCTGTGCTGCTGCGATTCTGATCCTCTTTCTTTCAGACCTTTGATTTCATTGTGAGCAAAAAAATATTCATGTTTTCGTACGTACTTGCAAGTTTTTGGATGGTGATTTGTGCACACAGGTGATACTTAGCATGGTTTATCTTTCACACAGGTAATCATTCAGGAAAAATTCATTAGGGTATCAAATCCATCTAGCCACTCTCCATTAAGGGCGCAACAATTTTACTTGCCGGCACCGAAACTTGAGTTTATATCAGGAAATGATTTATAACCACTTATTGCATGTGGGGAAATGGAAGGAAAAGCTTATACGTTCATAACTGATTTCTACGGCTTCCGCCAGCCGGTCACGCCATGCTTGACTTTATCCACAAAAACCTCATAAAATCCAAAGATTTATACTGCCACAGACACACAGGGATTACTGAAAGTTAGAAGGTTCCACTATGAGCCCTTGCGTTCGCATTCTTACGAATAAGAAAACCGGTGCGGCTGCTCATAGGTTCACGCTTCCTTCCATAGTAATTTATTGCAAACAAACTTTTTTCATTGGGGTGGCATGTTTTTCACTGGGGCATGTGTATTTTCATTTGAACTTGCATGTATTTTCATTTGAACTTGCATGTATTTTCATTTGAACTTGCATGTATTTTTCATTGGCCAACAAAACATATTTATATTGTCTCTTCTTGTTCTCTGTATCCATTCCTTATTATTTTTGTCTGCAGACACACAACCTCTAACGGCAAATTTTTAGAACTTTGGTTTCCCATTATTCTCCTGTTACAGTAATCACATTTAATTGACCTGTACAATACACCTGATACAATAATCAGCGCAAGCTGATTACGTACAACTCTTTTGGCATGTTATTGTTCTGATTTTTTCACCATAACTATACCTAAGAAAACACTTAAATTACTTCAGCGGGTCCAACCCAGTCCTGATAAACCTTATACTTCTATAACATGGATACAGATAAGACCTTCTAAACAGATATCCATAAATAACCTCATTTGGTATGTTAATGACAAGACAGAGCAAATGTACAATCAGGGACCCTTCCTGCTCAGACAACAAAAATATTTATCACAACCCAGGACAGTCTGAAAAACAATCCCTTAAGCATACAAACACTCACCTTCATCACCACAACACCAAAAATTTTAACGGGACTCTCACCTTAATCCCAATAAAACTTAACATCGATAACACTTTAAAATGGATACAGGAACAGACAAAATAAACTTATTTGACACTGCTAGGTTAACCCGTCAACACAGATTGAGACACCCTTCAAAACACATCTCTCTACACATCACTCAAAACAACTTTTTAAACTCAGGCTTTCCTCAAAAGGTGCCTTTTACCTTGATTCTTATCAGCGCTCAGATTTGAGTGACCGAGGAGTGTTTTTTTCAGGTGCTCAGCTTCCGGTATTTTTGGGTTTCTATTCTGGGCGCCATCTGTTAAAAGTTTTGAATAACAACACAAGTCTGAGGTTATATTTTGCAGAATAGACAAATAAGTTTATTGCTTGTGCGGTGCACACGCAGAGGAGAGTTTCAAAATAAAACCCTCCCAAAGACATGGTGCATACAGGCCTTATTTATACACAAAATACTAAACCCACGCCCCCTCTACAAGGTTGCGTGTCGTCACTACGTGAGCGTAAAAGGTAACAAATTATGCACACGAATACATTGAGTTAATGACATTATGGGATGTCTAAATGAGATGATTCAGCAATAATACTTTATTAAGCTGGTGACCTTTTCTCTACATACAGAACCTCAAAAGCCCCCACCTTCGGAATGGGAAACCATGCCTATCAGTCTGGCATTTCCATAACATTGGCACTTTGCTCAAGGTTTTTCAGTTAGCTGCTTGGCTTATTATCACTTTAAAATTTGAAAGCAAAAACCTCATTCAAAAACGTCCATCTCATAACCCGTTCACTCAGACAAAACCTAAGATGGATGCTGACTTAAAAATGGTTGCATAGATCCCAGTGCTGTTATGTCAGACCCCCCCCCCCCCCCCTTACGTCATATTCTCACTTTGTCACCACGCCACCTTTTTTTTGCCTTTGAGAATACACTTGCCTACCCAGTGCCTTTGGAGTTTTTTTTACTCTCTTCTGCATTCAGATGTGTCTCTTGAATTGATGCAATCTCAGTTTTGAGTCGTTTGAGATATTTCAGGATTTTTTTACGCTTAATAGGGAAATTGACTTCCTTAACATTCCACGTTGTTACTCTAAAGCAGTGATTCCCAACCTTTTTTGTTTGGAGGAACCCTTTAAGTATTTTGTAACATTTCAGGGAACCCCTATCTGAATGACACATGTTCGACAGGGTTAAATCACAAAATAAACGTGTAAAGCAGTAGGAGTAATAAATAATTATTAACTCATACTTTTGAATAAACAATGTGTATATATTTTGTAATGATTTTGGTTTAAGACCCCCCCCCCTTACGTCATATTCTCACTTTGTCACTCCCTCCTTTTTTATTCTTAAAACATAGCTTTTGAGAATTAAGTTCATGATGATAGTCCAGGGATAACTCAGAGGACAAGGGTGCGTGCCCTTCACTGTCATAGTCTCGTAAGGCGCTGTGGCCAATATGTCTTTTGATGAATTGAATAACTGTGGTCGGCATCTTCTTTCTACACGGTACTGCTGTTTTCTGGCATCTGTAAAGAGTGGCATCCGAATGGGGGAGGGGGTCGCACACCTGTGGATCATACCTTTGCAACACGGGACACCCACATATATGACAACAAGTAACACTCCCAAACACATCAAAACATTCAAAAGTTTTTGCTCCAAGTGATCTAAGCCATTCACCTAACCCCAAGGGTGATAATCTGTCACTTCCCTTTGTAACCCTCTTTTGAATCTCTTCTATTTCATTGAATTCATGCTGCACATTGCTACAGTACACTGATCTGGAATAAAAACACAACATTGTTCCTCAATTAGGACACATACCCCTCCTTTTGAAGCTAAAACATAGTCTAAAGCAATTCTGTTTTGTAAGGCCATAAACCTAATCTGAACCTGTTCTTGGTTTAATGATGAAATTAAAAACTGCAAAATTAAGGCCACATCCTTCCTGTAAATTGTTTTCTGACTAAACATACATTTTTACACAGGTTTCATTGGTTGGTGGAGACACTTCACACATTTATAGTTGTTAAGCGCCTTTCCAAGTCACTGGGTTTCACACTGGTGGAGACACTTCACCCATAAATTGATTCTTGTTCCTAGTGTGTGATACACCCTTTAAAGAGGTTCCCTTAAAAAAATTGGAAAAATACAGAAATTATACACATAATACTAAAAACCTTATTTTATGCAAGCAACCTTTCTTTGGATATGCAGTTGCTAGATAAAGGAAATGGCATCTATCTCTATCATCATATACTTTCAGAATCATCACAACATTCTATTACTGAGAATTGAGGGGGTTTGGTATCCGTGGAAGCGAAATGCATGATCCTCGCCCTGCACGCATTGTATACATCATTCACTCAGAATATCAGAACAGACAGTGTCTGCGATGGTCAACATGGCTGACTTATGATCCTTTCCTTGTGGCTGACACACGCTCCTGGGTGACCCCCTCCTTTCGGTGGAGGTGCAAGACACTTCTGGATCAAAGTTTTGCTGCACATGACACATACATAGAGAGTGAAGCGTACTGCCAAAACACATACAAGAGCTTTCACAAGCCACGCTTCCAGGAAACCAATCCTCCCATCAAGGCTCAATTGTACATCCACCTTAAATTTCTAACTTAACACACTCTAAAGAATAAAAATATTGAGTCTCTGAAAAAATGAAATGTTCTGATAAAACCTGGCCTTAGCCTGGTGTCTTATTTTCCTCGTTGGTTAACGGTTAGAGTTTTGACTCGGCAAGACGTTAACTTGATGCGGCTGTGCTTTAGGTGACTTTGGTCTTTGGTGGCGCTGGAACGTTTGGTGGAGCTGGAACGGTTAGAGTTTTACGTGCTGTGGGTCCAGGAAAATGACTCTGCCGCTTTAATTGCTGTATTGGTGATTACTTTAGGCCTTTTCACCTGGGATGAAGAGCATGCTTGCGCAGGAAATATGTGACTATTAACCCCATCTCGAGTAGGTGCACTTTCAACTTTGCCTAGAGAGACTCAAAAAATGTATTAGTTGCATACAACTTATTGTTTTATTACCAATAATATGGTCCTTAATTCGTTCCTTTGGACTGCTGATAGTCACAAGTCATCCCATATGTGTCTCATAGGGAGATAATTTATACCTAGGAATAAATTCTTGTATCAATGTGTTTACTCCTGTCTTAGGATCCGCATATAGACAGAAGTATTCCCTATTAATGTTCCTAATTTATTCCTCAAATTAAAACTAAGTAGCCAATGTGAACCTGACTTTGATATAATCTAAGTTCCTGAAACTTTAGGGCCTCATCCCTTGCCAAACCACTTGTTTCCATAATTAATTCTATCCTGTCTGCAGGCCATATCCCTAAGACCTGGGAAACTACTCAATCTTCAAAAGTGGGGACAAAAAACACTGTCTCAAACTACAGGCCAATCTCTCTTTTCCCAATACTATCCACTGTTATGGAAAAATATTCCCTCCCAATTAAACCATTATTTTACCCATACAAATTTCCCTAGCCCATCCCTATCTGGCTTTTACCCCAAACACTCCACTGTAACTATTCTGCTAAGAAATTGAAATGCCTTGTATATAATGCATACCTTATTCACTTACGTAACTGCTTTTGCAACTATGTATGCCCTGTATTTAACCCTATGCACAAGACACACCCACAAATGAGAGGTGACTCCCAACTTCACCACTTCCTGGCAAACCCATTCTAGATTACACAGCAATTTTGACATTAACCACTGCTTACGGACACCTTTGGAAAAAATAAATGGTTAATTTGTTATAACATACATCACATTCAGTTAATAGACAAATGATTTTGTATAAGACTTCACACTAATGTCTTGCTTTATATAATCTCTTTGCACAGTGCTGAGCACACGGTCAGCTTTATAATTTTAAAGACACTCTGCATATTCATCTGACTAAAGAAAAAATATTTTCTATAAGACTTGTTTCCGGGCAAAGAGCCATTTTGTTTCTGGGCGTTTCGCCAATTGACCCTGAAAAGATAAGATAACGGTACACCACGGCTTCTTCCTGAAAAATTATAATTATTGGATTGGAACTTTCGCTTAAAGTTTAAATACATAGAGCTTTATCCAGAGCCCTAAGAACTACATTTTTTATGGCCTCTTAAAAATTAACCCACAGGCTTTTATATATCTAAGGTTTATATAACTTCTTAACACACAAATAACTCCACACGCTCATGCTATCTTCCTCCACTCAGTTCTTTTTAATGCCTTCTGTTTGAACTTTCATAGTTTCACTGACTTAATTCACTACAAATTTATGCTATCCTGTTGCAATTCTGTCCTTTCTCAAGCTACACAAACCTATTTCTCTCCATTAGTCAACATTCACAAGTCTAACCCTCACTAACTCTTCCTTCATCTCACCTCAGGACTTTTGCTGACTATTTTAAGCAAGAGGTTGAATCCATGCACCAGAACATTCCCTCTGTTTCCTCCTATCCTACTTTGCTTCCTACTCTCTTCCTGCTTTCCTTGACTCTTTTTCCACTGTATCAGAAGAGAATGTCACCATCACTGTTGATCTCCTCTTCTCCCTCTAATCTGCTTCATTTCCATTCTCCTTCCAACATGTAATAGTTATACCATGACTCAAAAATAGCAAGCTTGACCCTACCTGTCTTTCTACTTTAACTACTGAACTTGTCTTGTATTCTCTTGCTTGCTCCATTTTCTCAACACCCATTCTCTCCTTAACCCTCTACAATCTGACTTCTGCACTGCTCCCTCCACGGAGACAATTCTCATTAAAATAACTGATGACATATATGCTGCCCAAGACAGGTCATTACACTCTGCTCATATTACTCCACCTCTCTGAAGCATTTGCCTCTGTGGACCACACTCTTCTCTTTTCTCTGTACACACTCTCTCTAGGTGACCTAATAACATCTCTTGGGTTTAAATATCACCACTATGCTGACGACACCCTCAGCTACTTTTCAACCCCTGACCTTACACCTGCCATACAAACCTACGTTTCTGAATGTCTCTCTGTTATCTCATCCTGGAAGACCCTCTTTCGCCTTAAATTTAACATGGCAAAAACAGAGTTCCTCATACTTCCTCCCAAACCTGACCCTATTATCTCCTTCCACATTACTCTTGAATCTTCCATCCAGTAGCTAAAGCACGCTGCTTAGGGATCACTCCCAACTTCTCTCTCATATTCTCCTCTTTTATTCAAAACATTTCTATAACTGTCGCTTTTTCCTCCACAATATCACAAAGATACACCTGTTCCTCTGTTGCTCAACTATTAAAAACTCTGATACAGACCCTCATTCTCTCCCCTCTTGATTACTGTAATCCCCTGCTATCCCAGCTTCCTGACTTTCTCCTGTCTTCCCTACTATCTCTCCCAAACGCTGCTGCCAGAATCACTCTACTCTTTAAACTCTGATTCTGCGTTTCCCCTCCTGAAATTCCTCTCCTGGCTTCTAATCAAATCCTACTGTTTCTGTATGCTCTCCCTACCTACCACTTAGATTGTAAGCTCCTCAGAGCAGGGACTTCTCTTCCTTAATGTTACTTTTATGTCTGGATCACTTATTTCATGACCTCTTACCTTTACCCTTTGCTACCTATATGATTACGACGTGCACCACTTCTGTGAAGCGCTGTGCATATTAATGGCGTTATATACATGAAAACATACAATACAATATATACTTCAAACAATGCTTATGATCTTTTACCCACATTTTTGAACACAAAATATTCCCAAACATCTTAATCCTCTAGAAATAAAATTGAAATGTGTTTTTACTGGTTACACACAATACAGAGCACAAAATACAAAAAACTTCTCTCATACACAGCCAAACAACATCACAAAAATAACGAACAAATAAAAGAAAGACATTTCTCCCCTGTTACCCCACAATTTCACCCTGCAACTATTAATAAAAGTTCTCTTCTCTTTCTTTATTCTCATAAATAACCTGATTTTAAAACTACTCTGATGCTCCGGAGCTTTTGAGTTAAACTTTCGTATCTTAGCACATTCCTCGCGCTGGAGAAAAAAGTGGGGGCACGCTCTGTGCTGCTGCGATTCTGATCCTCTTTCTTTCAGACCTTTGATTTCATTGTGAGCAAAAAAATATTCATGTTTTCGTACGTACTTGCAAGTTTTTGGATGGTGATTTGTGCACACAGGTGATACTTAGCATGGTTTATCTTTCACACAGGTAATCATTCAGGAAAAATTCATTAGGGTATCAAATCCATCTAGCCACTCTCCATTAAGGGCGCAACAATTTTACTTGCCGGCACCGAAACTTGAGTTTATATCAGGAAATGATTTATAACCACTTATTGCATGTGGGGAAATGGAAGGAAAAGCTTATACGTTCATAACTGATTTCTACGGCGTCCGCCAGCCGGTCACGCCATGCTTGACTTTATCCACAAAAACCTCATAAAATCCAAAGATTTATACTGCCACAGACACACAGGGATTACTGAAAGTTAGAAGGTTCCACTATGAGCCCTTGCGTTCGCATTCTTACGAATAAGAAAACCGGTGCGGCTGCTCATAGGTTCACGCTTCCTTCCATAGTAATTTATTGCAAACAAACTTTTTTCATTGGGGTGGCATGTTTTTCACTGGGGCATGTGTATTTTCATTTGAACTTGCATGTATTTTCATTTGAACTTGCATGTATTTTCATTTGAACTTGCATGTATTTTTCATTGGCCAACAAAACATATTTATATTGTCTCTTCTTGTTCTCTGTATCCATTCCTTATTATTTTTGTCTGCAGACACACAACCTCTAACGGCAAATTTTTAGAACTTTGGTTTCCCATTATTCTCCTGTTACAGTAATCACATTTAATTGACCTGTACAATACACCTGATACAATAATCAGCGCAAGCTGATTACGTACAACTCTTTTGGCATGTTATTGTTCTGATTTTTCTACCATAACTATACCTAAGAAAACACTTAAATTACTTCAGCGGGTCCAACCCAGTCCTGATAAACCTTATACTTCTATAACATGGATACAGATAAGACCTTCTAAACAGATATCCATAAATAACCTCATTTGGTATGTTAATGACAAGACAGAGCAAATGTACAATCAGGGACCCTTCCTGCTCAGACAACAAAAATATTTATCACAACCCAGGACAGTCTGAAAAACAATCCCTTAAGCATACAAACACTCACCTTCATCACCAAAACACCAACATTTTTAACGGGACTCTCACCTTAATCCCAATAAAACTTAACATCGATAACACTTTAAAATGGATACAGGAACAGACAAAATAAACTTATTTGACACTGCTAGGTTAACCCGTCAACACAGATTGAGACACCCTTCAAAACACATCTCTCTACACATCACTCAAAACAACTTTTTAAACTCAGGCTTTCCTCAAAAGGTGCCTTTTACCTTGATTCTTATGAGCGCTCAGATTTGAGTGACCGAGGAGTGTTTTTTTCAGGTGCTCAGCTTCCGGTATTTTTGGGTTTCTATTCTGGGCGCCATCTGTTAAA
Source organism: Ascaphus truei (assembly GCF_040206685.1). NCBI lineage: Eukaryota > Metazoa > Chordata > Amphibia > Anura > Ascaphidae > Ascaphus > Ascaphus truei. The sequence continues at coordinate 202,600,186 of NC_134483.1, read as the reverse complement.
AGTTTTGAATAACAACACAAGTCTGAGGTTATATTTTGCAGAATAGACAAATAAGTTTATTGCTTGTGCGGTGCACACGCAGAGGAGAGTTTCAAAATAAAACCCTCCCAAAGACATGGTGCATACAGGCCTTATTTATACACAAAATACTAAACCCACGCCCCCTCTACAAGGTTGCGTGTCGTCACTATGTGAGCGTAAAAGGTAAACAAATTATGCACACGAATACATTGAGTTAATGACATTATGGGATGTCTAAATGAGATGATTCAGCAATAATACTTTATTAAGCTGGTGACCTTTTCTCTACATACAGAACCTCAAAAGCCCCCACCTTCGGAATGGGAAACCATGCTTATCAGTCTGGCATTTCCATAACATTGGCACTTTGCTCAAGGTTTTTCAGTTAGCTGCTTGGCTTATTATCACTTTAAAATTTGAAAGCAAAAACCTCATTCAAAAACGTCCATCTCATAACCCGTTCACTCAGACAAAACCTAAGATGGATGCTGACTTAAAAATGGTTGCATAGATCCCAGTGCTGTTATGTCAGACCCCCCCTTACGTCATATTCTCACTTTGTCACCACGCCACCTTTTTTTTGCCTTTGAGAATACACTTGCCTACCCAGTGCCTTTGGAGTTTTTTTTACTCTCTTCTGCATTCAGATGTGTCTCTTGAATTGATGCAATCTCAGTTTTGAGTCGTTTGAGATATTTCAGGATTTTTTTACGCTTAATAGGGAAATTGACTTCCTTAACATTCCACGTTGTTACTCTAAAGCAGTGATTCCCAACCTTTTTTGTTTGGAGGAACCCTTTAAGTATTTTGTAACATTTCAGGGAACCCCTATCTGAATGACACATGTTCGACAGGGTTAAATCACAAAATAAACGTGTAAAGCAGTAGGAGTAATAAATAATTATTAACTCATACTTTTGAATAAACAATGTGTATATATTTTGTAATGATTTTGGTTTAAGACCCCCCCCCTTACGTCATATTCTCACTTTGTCACTCCCTCCTTTTTTATTCTTAAAACATAGCTTTTGAGAATTAAGTTCATGATGATAGTCCAGGGATAACTCAGAGGACAAGGGTGCGTGCCCTTCACTGTCATAGTCTCGTAAGGCGCTGTGGCCAATATGTCTTTTGATGAATTGAATAACTGTGGTCGGCATCTTCTTTCTTCACGGTACTGCTGTTTTCTGGCATCTGTAAAGAGTGGCATCCGAATGGGGGAGGGGGTCGCACACCTGTGGATCATACCTTTGCAACACGGGACACCCACATATATGACAACAAGTAACACTCCCAAACACATCAAAACATTCAAAAGTTTTTGCTCCAAGTGATCTAAGCCATTCACCTAACCCCAAGGGTGATAATCTGTCACTTCCCTTTGTAACCCTCTTTTGAATCTCTTCTATTTCATTGAATTCATGCTGCACATTGCTACACTGATCTGGAATAAAAACACAACATTGTTCCTCAATTAGGACACATACCCCTCCTTTTGAAGCTAAAACATAGTCTAAAGCAATTCTGTTTTGTAAGGCCATAAACCTAATCTGAACCTGTTCTTGGTTTAATGATTTCAGTAACAGGGTGTGCAGCGCACCGCAAAGATGAAAGAGCAGGTCTTGCAATAATATCCTTTATTTTTCAAACATCTGGTTGTGGGACAGCAGCAAACTTCAACGCGTTTCGTTCAAAAGAACTTTTTCAAGAAGTGCTGTTACAGTAAAAGGGTCAGTTTAAATGCAGCTGTTCGCCCCGTTTTCGCGCCAAAACTGACGTCATGATGCGTCATTGAACCAATAGAATTCATCAGGCCACGCATGCGCGGCGCGCCAGAGTGTCCCTGAATCCCCAACAAGCCTCAGCCGAGCTCAATCAGGATCGGCATGCCTCTATGTGCAGCCTCTGCTGAGAGCACGCCTCTGATGGCTCTGTAGGATCCTCCACACTCCCCGTTTTCCGTGCATGCGCAAATGAGGCCACCGAGTCCCCCAGCCTAGGACATAGATGACAGTCCACAGCCTGCCAGGGGAGACACATTAAATTATTTATACTATGTGGAGGATGTTATACCACTGGAGGCACTGAAAAAGCTGGGCAAACAGCTTGCAAACCACCACATACATTACAAAGCCAAAGTGCAACTATACATAGATCAAAAATAATGTACAAAATATTCTATAGACTAATAGACTTAAACATATATGACTAAGGTCAAGAATGTACATATTTATTTACACAGTGCAAATATAAAACGAATCAACATATATGTAAATATGTATACTTATATAAACTAAACATAAATATATATGTGGGTTTAAACAACTTAGTGTAACAAATAACTTTATTGATTAAAAATTATAATTTAAAAAATATATATATATAATAAAGATATATATATAAAGCAATTAAAACAAATTAAAAAGATGTTTTTATCTTATACACATATTTGAAGAACAGCAGATTGCTTGCTCATATTAATGGAATGGAGATTATTTTATCTTTAACATTTATAGGATTAATACATCATTATGGAGTAGTGTATTATTATTGTGGATATTGGTCCATATACACAAAAAGTTTTTCTAATGGACAATCTTGTTGTACTGTGGTCAGATCAATGAGAGCATAAGGACATTTGATACAATATGCATAATTCAAGAAAACGCAGAATATATTCATTAAGCAAATGCGAATATATTTACACAGAGTGTAACAGGGTAATGTCATGAGGATAAATTAATTTAAATTGGGTATAGACTACTAGGAATGGGGTAGAATGGTCAAGGGGTTATCCCAGTCATGTACATGATTGATCTATATAATGGGGTTAATTGGAACATAATTTTATTGAATATATTTATTTCAAAAAATGGTTGATATTCCATTCTATATTCATCCCCTCTGGGTACCTGGTGTTTAGTGTGAATATCCAGTAGGATTCTCTACAGTCTAATGTTTTAACAGTATTTCCCCCTCTTTCTTTTTGTATTATCCTTTCGATACCCACAAATGAGAAGTTATTTATGCCTCCCTGTGTGCATTCCGTAAAATGCTTCGACACAGGGTGATTAATGTCTTGTTTACGAATCAATCCACAGTGTTCCTGCATCCTTGTTTTTAATGCCCTTGTGGTCCTACCGACATATCTCTTCCCACAGCCACAAGTAATAAGATACACCACAAAGGTGGTGTTGCAATTGATGAAGCTATATATAGTGTGACGTCTATGTGGACTGTGGGAGAAGATATGTCGAGCAGGCCTCATGAAGCTACACATATTACAGTGATTACATCTGTATGATCCCTTGGTAAAGAATCGTTCTTGATCTTTCACAGGTGTAGATATCACACTAGGTGATAGAAATGTGGCTAGTGTCTTAGCTCTTCTATATACAAATTTTGGGCCTTTCTCTGTGTAGTTACGGAGTATGGGGTCCATTTTTAGTAATTCCCAATGCTTATTTAAAATTTTGTTCACTTGATAACTCGATTTATTGAATTGGGAAATAAACAAAGGACAAGTCCCATCTTCCTTATTCTCTTTTTTCTTATTGTTAAGGCGAGAGCCATCCCCCACTCTGGATCCGGAGGGTAGTATAGTTTCTCGTTCAATTTCTGTGACTTCCTGTAATGTGGCTTGGAGTGTCTCCCGATCATACCCTCTTTCTATGAATCTTTTTGTCAATTCCCCAGACTGAGTAACAAAATCGCTGTGAGTTGAACAATTCCTCCTCAGTCTGAGGTACTGACCTTTGGGTATTCCCTTTATGACAGATCTTGAGTGACAGCTGTCCGCTCTAAGAAATGAATTCCTTGAATTAGGTTTTTTATATACATCAGATTGTATAGTTTGGTGAATATCTATGTAAAAGAGAATATCCAGGTAGCTTATGTGATGTGAATGATAGTTTACAGTGAGGTGAATATCTGAAGTGTTATCATTTAAATAATTAATAAACTCTAATAATGTGTCTGTGCTCCCGTGCCAAATGAAAACAAGGTCATCAATAAAGCGTTTGTAAAAAACAATATTGTGCCTATATGTGTTTGTGCTACCATAAATGAAAGTGTTCTCCCACCACCCCATAAAAAGGTTGGCATAAGAGGGGGCAAAACTTGTCCCCATGGCCGTACCCAGAAGTTGTAAATAAAATTTGTGCTCAAAAAGAAAATAATTGTGAGTGAGTAAAAAAAGTATCGATTCCATAATAAATGTTGTTGTAAGTATAGAGCTACCTGGACATTCTATAAAGTTGCGGACAGCTGCCATACCCAGATCATGTCGTATGATCGAATATAGGGAGACCACATCCATGGTGACCCACAAATAGTCCTGATTCCATGTAATTTTTTGCAGTTTAGTCAATAGGTCCCCCGAATCCAAAATGAAAGAGGGCAATGCCCTCACAAATGGCTGTAGATATTCATTTACATATTGAGACAAACCATCTCCCAAAGATCCAATGCTTGAAACTATTGGCCGACCAGGAGGGTCGACCAAAGTCTTGTGGATCTTTGGGAGATGGTGGTATATGGGAATTACGGGATGGGGATTGATAATGAAGTCTGATTCTGTTTTTGTCAATACATGCGTGGCCATGCCCAGATCTATCAGCTCAAGGAGTTCCTTCTGAAAACAGTTTGTGGGGTCACGCGGTAGTACAGAGTAAGAGGACACATCTCCAAGCTGGCGAAATGCTTCCTTGAAGTAGGCAGTCCTACTCTGCACCACCACTGCCCCCCCTTTATCTGCATTCTTGATTACTAACATAGGATTATCCTGCAGAGTTTTGATAGCAATTCTTTCTTCCTTACTAAGGTTATCATTTCCCATATGGGTGAAGGAAAACCCCTGAGCCAACAGTCTGAGATCACGTACCACCAAGTTCTCAAACATACTTAGGAATTGGCCCTTAGCAAAGGTGGGGTAAAACACTGACTTTTCTTTCAGATTGGATCCCCACTCCCCCAGTATGTGGGATTGTGTGTCATCCAATGTGTTACCCTGGATGAAGAGATCTTCCATATCCCTAAGTGCACAGTCATCCCTGAATGATTCATGAGTTCCTATGGGGGGAGAGTAGAGAGGGTTAGGTACATTACAAACAGTTACATCATGTTCTTCATCTGGAGTTGTCACACTCTGAGAATCACCTCTAAAGTTAGGCTTGTGAAAGAATTTTTTTAAAGTGAGCTTACGTACAAACCTATGGACATCAACCACTGCACCGAAGAGGTCGATCTCCATGGTGGGGGCATATTTAAGCCCTTTATTTAGTAGTGAAATCTCTGAGTGTGACAACTCCATACCTGAAATGTTAATGACATTATTAGTATCTGCTAGTAATTCTTTTTCCTCTTGTTTGCTCTTTTTCCTCCCATGTCTTTTCTTCCCCCCCCTCCTTGTCCTCTTTCGTCTCTCCTGAACATTTGGTAGTTTTTTGCCTGTTGATCAGTTTGGTAAGTGTCATTTTGTTTGGCAGATGTCAATTCCCCCCTAGTAGTAGAACTATCAGATGGACGTCTCTCCTCTCTGGATTGTGTAATGTTCCCACGTTGTGTATTATTAGATCTATTTTCCATATCCAAAAATGAAACTGAATGTGAAGCAGCTTCCACATCTGATAGTTCAGAATCGGCACTCTGATAATCAAAATTGCTTGTCTTCAAAATGGATTTACTGGGGGTTGATCTGCGTGGCTGGTTATTAGATGAGTCCCGCATGGTACGATCAAAAACAGGTCCTGTTCTCTGCCAATTGTATATCTGGTTTTTCTCGTAATCTATTCTGTCACGATCATATTTATTTTGTTTGCGTATCATTATCTCTCTCTCTGCATCCTCCACAGTTTTAGCTAATATCTGATCGTATTTTGAAAAGCCCTCAATGTCCTTGAATTTCCGCAGTTTTTCCTGTAGTTCTTTAATCTGTGTGTCTAATGTTGTTTTTTCCTTAATCTTATGTTGTAGTATTAATTCCATCAAGCCAAAGGAACAGGTGTTTAGTGTGATTATCCACTGTTCTTCAAAGGTTTTATCTGGGAAGCCAAAAGTTGGCGCTTTTTTCATTCTGAGGCCTCTAGGGATTCTTTTGGTTTTTAAATAATTTTCTCTAGCGACAATCTCCCACCAGATACGGGTTTTATATATCAAGAGTCTTTCTAATTTTTGAAAATACATTTTTAAATCACAAATGTCATTGGTATCAGTTTCCACCACGTTATCAAAGACACGAAGGGCCTTCTTCCTTCTGCATGAATCATCCCCACAATTAAATGTATATGCTGTAGGTAAATTAATTTCTTGTACATCCTCCATTTTGTCCATTTTTAAGTTCTCACAGCCAAATTGACATGAATGTCCATAAAAACAGTAACAGTGCACAGACCTGCTCTTGTTGTATTATATACTTGTATCCTTCAAATCAATTCATCAATTGTAATACCAGTCCATTATGCACGAGCCACCATGGGAAAGTCAATGTAGTTGTTTGTGAATGGTGCTCTAAAGTGCTGGGACTGTGTAAATGGAAGGGAGCATACACTGGTGTGTTGAATAATATGTGCAGTACTAAGCATTAAATGGGCATAGATTACCCTGAAGGTTGGGGTGGTTGTCTAAAGACACCCCCCCTTCCTCATTGGGTTAGCCCCCAGTAATGTACTCACTTTGTATGTCCTTCCCAGGCTCTCCCTTCCAGGCGTGCAGCTGTATGGTATAGAATTCCAGTAACAGGGTGTGCAGCGCACCGCAAAGATGAAAGAGCAGGTCTTGCAATAATATCCTTTATTTTTCAAACATCTGGTTGTGGGACAGCAGCAAACTTCAACGCGTTTCGTTCAAAAGAACTTTTTCAAGAAGTGCTGTTACAGTAAAAGGGTCAGTTTAAATGCAGCTGTTCGCCCCGTTTTCGCGCCAAAACTGACGTCATGATGCGTCATTGAACCAATAGAATTCATCAGGCCACGCATGCGCGGCGCGCCAGAGTGTCCCTGAATCCCCTTGGTTTAATGATGAAATTAAAAACTGCAAAATTAAGGCCACATCCTTCCTGTAAATTGTTTTCTGACTAAACATACATTTTTTCACAGGTTTCATTGGTTGGTGGAGACACTTCACACATTTATAGTTGTTAAGCGCCTTTCCAAGTCACTGGGTTTCACACTGGTGGAGACACTTCACCCATAAATTGATTCTTGTTCCTAGTGTGTGATACACCCTTTAAAGAGGTTCCCTTAAAAAAATTGGAAAAATACAGAAATTATACACATAATACTAAAAACCTTATTTTATGCAAGCAACCTTTCTTTGGATATGCAGTTGCTAGATAAAGGAAATGGCATCTATCTCTATCATCATATACTTTCAGAATCATCACAACATTCTATTACTGAGAATTGAGGGGGTTTGGTATCCGTGGAAGCGAAATGCATGATCCTCGCCCTGCACGCATTGTATACATCATTCACTCAGAATATCAGAACAGACAGTGTCTGCGATGGTCAACATGGCTGACTTATGATCCTTTCCTTGTGGCTGACACACGCTCCTGGGTGACCCCCTCCTTTCGGTGGAGGTGCAACACACTTCTGGATCAAAGTTTTGCTGCACATGACACATACATAGAGAGTGAAGCGTACTGCCAAAACACATACAAGAGCTTTCACAAGCCACGCTTCCAGGAAACCAATCCTCCCATCAAGGCTCAATTGTACATCCACCTTAAATTTCTAACTTAACACACTCTAAAGAATAAAAATATTGAGTCTCTGAAAAAATGAAATGTTCTGATAAAACCTGGCCTTAGCCTGGTGTCTTATTTTCCTCGTTGGTTAACGGTTAGAGTTTTGACTCGGCAAGACGTTAACTTGATGCGGCTGTGCTTTAGGTGACTTTGGTCTTTGGTGGCGCTGGAACGTTTGGTGGAGCTGGAACGGTTAGAGTTTTACGTGCTGTGGGTCCAGGAAAATGACTCTGCCGCTTTAATTGCTGTATTGGTGATTACTTTAGGCCTTTTCACCTGGGATGAAGAGCATGCTTGCGCAGGAAATATGTGACTATTAACCCCATCTCGAGTAGGTGCACTTTCAACTTTGCCTAGAGAGACTCAAAAAATGTATTAGTTGCATACAACTTATTGTTTTATTACCAATAATATGGTCCTTAATTCGTTCCTTTGGACTGCTGATAGTCACAAGTCATCCCATATGTGTCTCATAGGGAGATAATTTATACCTAGGAATAAATTCTTGTATCAATGTGTTTACTCCTGTCTTAGGATCCGCATATAGACAGAGGTATTCCCTATTAATGTTCCTAATTTATTCCTCAAATTAAAACTAAGTAGCCAATGTGAACCTGACTTTGATATAATCTAAGTTCCTGAAACTTTAGGGCCTCATCCCTTGCCAAACCACTTGTTTCCATAATTAATTCTATCCTGTCTGCAGGCCATATCCCTAAGACCTGGGAAACTACTCAATCTTCAAAAGTGGGGACAAAAAACACTGTCTCAAACTACAGGCCAATCTCTCTTTTCCCAATACTATCCACTGTTATGGAAAAATATTCCCTCCCAATTAAACCATTATTTTACCCATACAAATTTCCCTAGCCCATCCCTATCTGGCTTTTACCCCAAACACTCCACTGTAACTATTCTGCTAAGAAATTGAAATGCCTTGTATATAATGCATACCTTATTCACTTACGTAACTGCTTTTGCAACTATGTATGCCCTGTATTTAACCCTATGCACAAGACACACCCACAAATGAGAGGTGACTCCCAACTTCACCACTTCCTGGCAAACCCATTCTAGATTACACAGCAATTTTGACATTAACCACTGCTTACGGACACCTTTGGAAAAAATAAATGGTTAATTTGTTATAACATACATCACATTCAGTTAATAGACAAATGATTTTGTATAAGACTTCACACTAATGTCTTGCTTTATATAATCTCTTTGCACAGTGCTGAGCACACGGTCAGCTTTATAATTTTAAAGACACTCTGCATATTCATCTGACTAAAGAAAAAATATTTTCTATAAGACTTGTTTCCGGGCAAAGAGCCATTTTGTTTCTGGGCGTTTCGCCAATTGACCCTGAAAAGATAAGATAACGGTACACCACGGCTTCTTCCTGAAAAATTATAATTATTGGATTGGAACTTTTGCTTAAAGTTTAAATACATAGAGCTTTATCCAGAGCCCTAAGAACTACATTTTTTATGGCCTCTTAAAAATTAACCCACAGGCTTTTATATAGCTAAGGTTTATATAACTTCTTAACACACAAATAACTCCACACGCTCATGCTATCTTCCTCCACTCAGTTCTTTTTAATGCCTTCTGTTTGAACTTTCATAGTTTCACTGACTTAATTCACTACAAATTTATGCTATCCTGTTGCAATTCTGTCCTTTCTCAAGCTACACAAACCTATTTCTCTCCATTAGTCAACATTCACAAGTCTAACCCTCACTAACTCTTCCTTCATCTCACCTCAGGACTTTTGCTGACTATTTTAAGCAAGAGGTTGAATCCATGCACCAGAACATTCCCTCTGTTTCCTCCTATCCTACTTTGCTTCCTACTCTCTTCCTGCTTTCCTTGACTCTTTTTCCACTGTATCAGAAGAGAATGTCACCATCACTGTTGATCTCCTCTTCTCCCTCTAATCTGCTTCATTTCCATTCTCCTTCCAACATGTAATAGTTATACCATGACTCAAAAATAGCAAGCTTGACCCTACCTGTCTTTCTACTTTAACTACTGAACTTGTCTTGTATTCTCTTGCTTGCTCCATTTTCTCAACACCCATTCTCTCCTTAACCCTCTACAATCTGACTTCTGCACTGCTCCCTCCACGGAGACAATTCTCATTAAAATAACTGATGACATATATGCTGCCCAAGACAGGTCATTACACTCTGCTCATATTACTCCACCTCTCTGAAGCATTTGCCTCTGTGGACCACACTCTTCTCTTTTCTCTGTACACACTCTCTCTAGGTGACCTAATAACATCTCTTGGGTTTAAATCTCACCACTATGCTGACGACACCCTCAGCTACTTTTCAACCCCTGACCTTACACCTGCCATACAAACCTACGTTTCTGAATGTCTCTCTGTTATCTCATCCTGGAAGACCCTCTTTCGCCTTAAATTTAACATGGCAAAAACAGAGTTCCTCATACTTCCTCCCAAACCTGACCCTATTATCTCCTTCCACATTACTCTTGAATCTTCCATCCAGTAGCTAAAGCACGCTGCTTAGGGATCACTCCCAACTTCTCTCTCATATTCTCCTCTTTTATTCAAAACATTTCTATAACTGTCGCTTTTTCCTCCACAATATCACAAAGATACACCTGTTCCTCTGTTGCTCAACTATTAAAAACTCTGATACAGACCCTCATTCTCTCCCCTCTTGATTACTGTAATCCCCTGCTATCCCAGCTTCCTGACTTTCTCCTGTCTTCCCTACTATCTCTCCCAAACGCTGCTGCCAGAATCACTCTACTCTTTAAACTCTGATTCTGCGTTTCCCCTCCTGAAATTCCTCTCCTGGCTTCTAATCAAATCCTACTGTTTCTGTATGCTCTCCCTACCTACCACTTAGATTGTAAGCTCCTCAGAGCAGGGACTTCTCTTCCTTAATGTTACTTTTATGTCTGGATCACTTATTTCATGACCTCTTACCTTTACCCTTTGCTACCTATATGATTACGACGTGCACCACTTCTGTGAAGCGCTGTGCATATTAATGGCGTTATATACATGAAAACATACAATACAATATATACTTCAAACAATGCTTATGATCTTTTACCCACATTTTTGAACACAAAATATTCCCAAACATCTTAATCCTCTAGAAATAAAATTGAAATGTGTTTTTACTGGTTACACACAATACAGAGCACAAAATACAAAAAACTTCTCTCATACACAGCCAAACAACATCACAAAAATAACGAACAAATAAAAGAAAGACATTTCTCCCCTGTTACCCCACAATTTCACCCTGCAACTATTAATAAAAGTTCTCTTCTCTTTCTTTATTCTCATAAATAACCTGATTTTAAAACTACTCTGATGCTCCGGAGCTTTTGAGTTAAACTTTCGTATCTTAGCACATTCCTCGCGCTGGAGAAAAAAGTGGGGGCACGCTCTGTGCTGCTGCGATTCTGATCCTCTTTCTTTCAGACCTTTGATTTCATTGTGAGCAAAAAAATATTCATGTTTTCGTACGTACTTGCAAGTTTTTGGATGGTGATTTGTGCACACAGGTGATACTTAGCATGGTTTATCTTTCACACAGGTAATCATTCAGGAAAAATTCATTAGGGTATCAAATCCATCTAGCCACTCTCCATTAAGGGCGCAACAATTTTACTTGCCGGCACCGAAACTTGAGTTTATATCAGGAAATGATTTATAACCACTTATTGCATGTGGGGAAATGGAAGGAAAAGCTTATACGTTCATAACTGATTTCTACGGCTTCCGCCAGCCCGTCACGCCATGCTTGACTTTATCCACAAAAACCTCATAAAATCCAAAGATTTATACTGCCACAGACACACATGGATTACTGAAAGTTAGAAGGTTCCACTATGAGCCCTTGCGTTCGCATTCTTACGAATAAGAAAACCGGTGCGGCTGCTCATAGGTTCACGCTTCCTTCCATAGTAATTTATTGCAAACAAACTTTTTTCATTGGGGTGGCATGTTTTTCACTGGGGCATGTGTATTTTCATTTGAACTTGCATGTATTTTCATTTGAACTTGCATGTATTTTCATTTGAACTTGCATGTATTTTTCATTGGCCAACAAAACATATTTATATTGTCTCTTCTTGTTCTCTGTATCCATTCCTTATTATTTTTGTCTGCAGACACACAACCTCTAACGGCAAATTTTTAGAACTTTGGTTTCCCATTATTCTCCTGTTACAGTAATCACATTTAATTGACCTGTACAATACACCTGATACAATAATCAGCGCAAGCTGATTACGTACAACTCTTTTGGCATGTTATTGTTCTGATTTTTTCACCATAACTATACCTAAGAAAACACTTAAATTACTTCAGCGGGTCCAACCCAGTCCTGATAAACCTTATACTTCTATAACATGGATACAGATAAGACCTTCTAAACAGATATCCATAAATAACCTCATTTGGTATGTTAATGACAAGACAGAGCAAATGTACAATCAGGGACCCTTCCTGCTCAGACAACAAAAATATTTATCACAACCCAGGACAGTCTGAAAAACAATCCCTTAAGCATACAAACACTCACCTTCATCACCAAAACACCAAAAATTTTAACGGGACTCTCACCTTAATCCCAATAAAACTTAACATCGATAACACTTTAAAATGGATACAGGAACAGACAAAATAAACTTATTTGACACTGCTAGGTTAACCCGTCAACACAGATTGAGACACCCTTCAAAACACATCTCTCTACACATCACTCAAAACAACTTTTTAAACTCAGGCTTTCCTCAAAAGGTGCCTTTTACCTTGATTCTTATGAGCGCTCAGATTTGAGTGACCGAGGAGTGGTTTTTTCAGGTGCTCAGCTTCCGGTATTTTTGGGTTTCTATTCTGGGCGCCATCTGTTAAAAGTTTTGAATAACAACACAAGTCTGAGGTTATATTTTGCAGAATAGACAAATAAGTTTATTGCTTGTGCGGTGCACACGCAGAGGAGAGTTTCAAAATAAAACCCTCCCAAAGACATGGTGCATACAGGCCTTATTTATACACAAAATACTAAACCCACGCCCCCTCTACAAGGTTGCGTGTCGTCACTACGTGAGCGTAAAAGGTAAACAAATTATGCACACGAATACATTGAGTTAATGACATTATGGGATGTCTAAATGAGATGATTCAGCAATAATACTTTATTAAGCTGGTGACCTTTTCTCTACATACAGAACCTCAAAAGCCCCCACCTTCGGAATGGGAAACCATGCCTATCAGTCTGGCATTTCCATAACATTGGCACTTTGCTCAAGGTTTTTCAGTTAGCTGCTTGGCTTATTATCACTTTAAAATTTGAAAGCAAAAACCTCATTCAAAAACGTCCATCTCATAACCCGTTCACTCAGACAAAACCTAAGATGGATGCTGACTTAAAAATGGTTGCATAGATCCCAGTGCTGTTATGTCAGACCCCCCCCCCCCCCCCTTACGTCATATTCTCACTTTGTCACCACGCCACCTTTTTTTTGCCTTTGAGAATACACTTGCCTACCCAGTGCCTTTGGAGTTTTTTTTACTCTCTTCTGCATTCAGATGTGTCTCTTGAATTGATGCAATCTCAGTTTTGAGTCGTTTGAGATATTTCAGGATTTTTTTACGCTTAATAGGGAAATTGACTTCCTTAACATTCCACGTTGTTACTCTAAAGCAGTGATTCCCAACCTTTTTTGTTTGGAGGAACCCTTTAAGTATTTTGTAACATTTCAGGGAACCCCTATCTGAATGACACATGTTCGACAGGGTTAAATCACAAAATAAACGTGTAAAGCAGTAGGAGTAATAAATAATTATTAACTCATACTTTTGAATAAACAATGTGTATATATTTTGTAATGATTTTGGTTTAAGACCCCCCCCCCCTTACGTCATATTCTCACTTTGTCACTCCCTCCTTTTTTATTCTTAAAACATAGCTTTTGAGAATTAAGTTCATGATGATAGTCCAGGGATAACTCAGAGGACAAGGGTGCGTGCCCTTCACTGTCATAGTCTCGTAAGGCGCTGCGGCCAATATGTCTTTTGATGAATTGAATAACTGTGGTCGGCATCTTCTTTCTTCACGGTACTGCTGTTTTCTGGCATCTGTAAAGAGTGGCATCCGAATGGGGGAGGGGGTCGCACACCTGTGGATCATACCTTTGCAACACGGGACACCCACATATATGACAACAAGTAACACTCCCAAACACATCAAAACATTCAACTTGCATGTATTTTCATTTGAACTTGCATGTATTTTTCATTGGCCAACAAAACATATTTATATTGTCTCTTCTTGTTCTCTGTATCCATTCCTTATTATTTTTGTCTGCAGACACACAACCTCTAACGGCAAATTTTTAGAACTTTGGTTTCCCATTATTCTCCTGTTACAGTAATCACATTTAATTGACCTGTACAATACACCTGATACAATAATCAGCGCAAGCTGATTACGTACAACTCTTTTGGCATGTTATTGTTCTGATTTTTTCACCATAACTATACCTAAGAAAACACTTAAATTACTTCAGCGGGTCCAACCCAGTCCTGATAAACCTTATACTTCTATAACATGGATACAGATAAGACCTTCTAAACAGATATCCATAAATAACCTCATTTGGTATGTTAATGACAAGACAGAGCAAATGTACAATCAGGGACCCTTCCTGCTCAGACAACAAAAATATTTATCACAACCCAGGACAGTCTGAAAAACAATCCCTTAAGCATACAAACACTCACCTTCATCACCAAAACACCAAAAATTTTAACGGGACTCTCACCTTAATCCCAATAAAACTTAACATCGATAACACTTTAAAATGGATACAGGAACAGACAAAATAAACTTATTTGACACTGCTAGGTTAACCCGTCAACACAGATTGAGACACCCTTCAAAACACATCTCTCTACACATCACTCAAAACAACTTTTTAAACTCAGGCTTTCCTCAAAAGGTGCCTTTTACCTTGATTCTTATGAGCGCTCAGATTTGAGTGACCGAGGAGTGGTTTTTTCAGGTGCTCAGCTTCCGGTATTTTTGGGTTTCTATTCTGGGCGCCATCTGTTAAAAGTTTTGAATAACAACACAAGTCTGAGGTTATATTTTGCAGAATAGACAAATAAGTTTATTGCTTGTGCGGTGCACACGCAGAGGAGAGTTTCAAAATAAAACCCTCCCAAAGACATGGTGCATACAGGCCTTATTTATACACAAAATACTAAACCCACGCCCCCTCTACAAGGTTGCGTGTCGTCACTACGTGAGCGTAAAAGGTAAACAAATTATGCACACGAATACATTGAGTTAATGACATTATGGGATGTCTAAATGAGATGATTCAGCAATAATACTTTATTAAGCTGGTGACCTTTTCTCTACATACAGAACCTCAAAAGCCCCCACCTTCGGAATGGGAAACCATGCTTATCAGTCTGGCATTTCCATAACATTGGCACTTTGCTCAAGGTTTTTCAGTTAGCTGCTTGGCTTATTATCACTTTAAAATTTGAAAGCAAAAACCTCATTCAAAAACGTCCATCTCATAACCCGTTCACTCAGACAAAACCTAAGATGGATGCTGACTTAAAAATGGTTGCATAGATCCCAGTGCTGTTATGTCAGACCCCCCCCCCCCCCTTACGTCATATTCTCACTTTGTCACCACGCCACCTTTTTTTTGCCTTTGAGAATACACTTGCCTACCCAGTGCCTTTGGAGTTTTTTTTACTCTCTTCTGCATTCAGATGTGTCTCTTGAATTGATGCAATCTCAGTTTTGAGTCGTTTGAGATATTTCAGGATTTTTTTACGCTTAATAGGGAAATTGACTTCCTTAACATTCCACGTTGTTACTCTAAAGCAGTGATTCCCAACCTTTTTTGTTTGGAGGAACCCTTTAAGTATTTTGTAACATTTCAGGGAACCCCTATCTGAATGACACATGTTCAACAGGGTTAAATCACAAAATAAACGTGTAAAGCAGTAGGAGTAATAAATAATTATTAACTCATACTTTTGAATAAACAATGTGTATATATTTTGTAATGATTTTGGTTTAAGACCCCCCCCCCTTACGTCATATTCTCACTTTGTCACTCCCTCCTTTTTTATTCTTAAAACATAGCTTTTGAGAATTAAGTTCATGATGATAGTCCAGGGATAACTCAGAGGACAAGGGTGCGTGCCCTTCACTGTCATAGTCTCGTAAGGCGCTGCGGCCAATATGTCTTTTGATGAATTGAATAACTGTGGTCGGCATCTTCTTTCTTCACGGTACTGCTGTTTTCTGGCATCTGTAAAGAGTGGCATCCGAATGGGGGAGGGGGTCGCACACCTGTGGATCATACCTTTGCAACACGGGACACCCACATATATGACAACAAGTAACACTCCCAAACACATCAAAACATTCAAAAGTTTTTGCTCCAAGTGATCTAAGCCATTCACCTAACCCCAAGGGTGATAATCTGTCACTTCCCTTTGTAACCCTCTTTTGAATCTCTTCTATTTCATTGAATTCATGCTGCACATTGCTACACTGATCTGGAATAAAAACACAACATTGTTCCTCAATTAGGACACATACCCCTCCTTTTGAAGCTAAAACATAGTCTAAAGCAATTCTGTTTTGTAAGGCCATAAGCCTAATCTGAACCTGTTCTTGGTTTAATGATGAAATTAAAAACTGCAAAATTAAGGCCACATCCTTCCTGTAAATTGTTTTCTGACTAAACATACATTTTTACACAGGTTTCATTGGTTGGTGGAGACACTTCACACATTTATAGTTGTTAAGCGCCTTTCCAAGTCACTGGGTTTCACACTGGTGGAGACACTTCACCCATAAATTGATTCTTGTTCCTAGTGTGTGATACACCCTTTAAAGAGGTTCCCTTAAAAAAATTGGAAAAATACAGAAATTATACACATAATACTAAAAACCTTATTTTATGCAAGCAACCTTTCTTTGGATATGCAGTTGCTAGATAAAGGAAATGGCATCTATCTCTATCATCATATACTTTCAGAATCATCACAACATTCTATTACTGACAATTGAGGGGGTTTGGTATCCGTGGAAGCGAAATGCATGATCCTCGCCCTGCACGCATTGTATACATCATTCACTCAGAATATCAGAACAGACAGTGTCTGCGATGGTCAACATGGCTGACTTATGATCCTTTCCTTGTGGCTGACACACGCTCCTGGGTGACCCCCTCCTTTCGGTGGAGGTGCAACACACTTCTGGATCAAAGTTTTGCTGCACATGACACATACATAGAGAGTGAAGCGTACTGCCAAAACACATACAAGAGCTTTCACAAGCCACGCTTCCAGGAAACCAATCCTCCCATCAAGGCTCAATTGTACATCCACCTTAAATTTCTAACTTAACACACTCTAAAGAATAAAAATATTGAGTCTCTGAAAAAATGAAATGTTCTGATAAAACCTGGCCTTAGCCTGGTGTCTTATTTTCCTCGTTGGTTAACGGTTAGAGTTTTGACTCGGCAAGACGTTAACTTGATGCGGCTGTGCTTTAGGTGACTTTGGTCTTTGGTGGCGCTGGAACGTTTGGTGGAGCTGGAACGGTTAGAGTTTTACGTGCTGTGGGTCCAGGAAAATGACTCTGCCGCTTTAATTGCTGTATTGGTGATTACTTTAGGCCTTTTCACCTGGGATGAAGAGCATGCTTGCGCAGGAAATATGTGACTATTAACCCCATCTCGAGTAGGTGCACTTTCAACTTTGCCTAGAGAGACTCAAAAAATGTATTAGTTGCATACAACTTATTGTTTTATTACCAATAATATGGTCCTTAATTCGTTCCTTTGGACTGCTGATAGTCACAAGTCATCCCATATGTGTCTCATAGGGAGATAATTTATACCTAGGAATAAATTCTTGTATCAATGTGTTTACTCCTGTCTTAGCATCCGCATATAGACAGAGGTATTCCCTATTAATGTTCCTAATTTATTCCTCAAATTAAAACTAAGTAGCCAATGTGAACCTGACTTTGATATAATCTAAGTTCCTGAAACTTTAGGGCCTCATCCCTTGCCAAACCACTTGTTTCCATAATTAATTCTATCCTGTCTGCAGGCCATATCCCTAAGACCTGGGAAACTACTCAATCTTCAAAAGTGGGGACAAAAAACACTGTCTCAAACTACAGGCCAATCTCTCTTTTCCCAATACTATCCACTGTTATGGAAAAATATTCCCTCCCAATTAAACCATTATTTTACCCATACAAATTTCCCTAGCCCATCCCTATCTGGCTTTTACCCCAAACACTCCACTGTAACTATTCTGCTAAGAAATTGAAATGCCTTGTATATAATGCATACCTTATTCACTTATGTAACTGCTTTTGCAACTATGTATCCCCTGTATTTAACCCTATGCACAAGACACACCCACAAATGAGAGGTGACTCTCAACGTCACCACTTCCTGGCAAACCCATTCTAGATTACACAGCAATTTTGACATTAATCACTGCTTACGGACACCTTTGGAAAAAATAAATGGTTAATTCGTTATAACATACATCACATTCAGTTAATAGACAAATGATTTTGTATAAGACTTCACACTAATGTCTTGCTTTATATAATCTCTTTGCACAGTGCTGAGCACACGGTCAGCTTTATAATTTTAAAGACACTCTGCATATTCATCTGACTAAAGAAAAAATATTTTCTAGAAGACTTGTTTCCGGGCAAAGAGCCATTTTGTTTCTGGGCGTTTCGCCAATTGACCCTGAAAAGATAAGATAACGGTACACCACGGCTTCTTCCTGAAAAATTATAATTTTTGGATTGGAACTTTCGCTTAAAGTTTAAATACATGGAGCTTTATCCAGAGCCCTAAGAACTACATTTTTTATGGCCTCTTAAAAATTAACCCACAGGCTTTTATATAGCTAAGGTTTATATAACTTCTTAACACACAAATAACTCCACACGCTCATGCTATCTTCCTCCACTCAGTTCTTTTTAATGCCTTCTGTTTGAACTTTCATAGTTTCACTGACTTAATTCACTACAAATTTATGCTATCCTGTTGCAATTCTGTCCTTTCTCAAGCTACACAAACATATTTCTCTCCATTAGTCAACATTCACAAGTCTAACCCTCACTAACTCTTCCTTCATCTCACCTGAGGACTTTTGCTGACTATTTTAAGCAAGAGGTTGAATCCAAGCACCAGAACATTCCCTCTGTTTCCTCCTATCCTACTTTGCTTCCTACTCTCTTCCTGCTTTCCTTGACTCTTTTTCCACTGTATCAGAAGAGAATGTCACCATCACTGTTGATCTCCTCTTCTCCCTCTAATCTGCTTCATTTCCATTCTCCTTCCAACATGTAATAGTTATGCCATGACTCAAAAATAGCAAGCTTGACCCTACCTGTCTTTCTACTTTAACTACTGAACTTGTCTTGTATTCTCTTGCTTGCTCCATTTTCTCAACACCCATTCTCTCCTTAACCCTCTACAATCTGACTTCTGCACTGCTCCCTCCACGGAGACAATTCTCATTAAAATAACTGATGACATATATGCTGCCCAAGACAGAGGTCATTACACTCTGCTCATATTACTCCACCTCTGAAGCATTTGCCTCTGTGGACCACACTCTTCTCTTTTCTCTGTACACACTCTCTCTAGGTGACCTAATAACATCTCTTGGGTTTAAATATCACCACTATGCTGACGACACCCTCACCTACTTTTCAACCCCTGACCTTACACCTGCCATACAAACCTACGTTTCTGAATGTCTCTCTGTTATCTCATCCTGGAAGACCCTCTTTCGCCTTAAATTTAACATGGCAAAAACAGAGTTCCTCATACTTCCTCCCAAACCTGACCCTATTATCTCCTTCCACATTACTCTTGAATCTTCCATCCAGTAGCTAAAGCACGCTGCTTAGGGATCACTCCCAACTTCTCTCTCATATTCTCCTCTTTTATTCAAAACATTTCTATAACTGTCGCTTTTTCCTCCACAATATCACAAAGATACACCTGTTCCTCTGTTGCTCAACTATTAAAAACTCTGATACAGACCCTCATTCTCTCCCCTCTTGATTACTGTAATCCCCTGCTATCCCAGCTTCCTGACTTTCTCCTGTCTTCCCTACTATCTCTCCCAAACGCTGCTGCCAGAATCACTCTACTCTTTAAACTCTGATTCTGCGTTTCCCCTCCTGAAATTCCTCTCCTGGCTTCTAATCAAATCCTACTGTTTCTGTATGCTCTCCCTACCTACCAATTAGATTGTAAGCTCCTCAGAGCAGGGACTTCTCTTCCTTAATGTTACTTTTATGTCTGGATCACTTATTTCATGACCTCTTACCTTTACCCTTTGCTACCTATATGATTACGACGTGCACCACTTCTGTGAAGCGCTGTGCATATTAATGGCGTTATATACATGAAAACATACAATACAATATATACTTCAAACAATGCTTATGATCTTTTACCCACATTTTTGAACACAAAAT
This sequence comes from Ascaphus truei, assembly GCF_040206685.1. Classification (NCBI taxonomy): domain Eukaryota; kingdom Metazoa; phylum Chordata; class Amphibia; order Anura; family Ascaphidae; genus Ascaphus; species Ascaphus truei. The sequence goes on along the minus strand of NC_134483.1, from coordinate 202,579,849 downwards.
ATTCCCAAACATCTTAATGCTCTAGAAATAAAATTGAAATGTGTTTTTACTGGTTACACACAATACAGAGCACAAAATACAAAAAAACTTCTCTCATACACAGCCAAACAACATCACAAAAATAACGAACAAATAAAAGAAAGACATTTCTCCCCTGTTACCCCACAATTTCACCCTGCAACTATTAATAAAAGTTCTCTTCTCTTTCTTTATTCTCATAAATAACCTGATTTTAAAACTACTCTGATGCTCCGGAGCTTTTGAGTTAAACTTTCGTATCTTAGCACATTACTCGCGCTGGAGAAAAAAGTGGGGGCACGCTCTGTGCTGCTGCGATTCTGATCCTCTTTCTTTCAGACCTTTGATTTCATTGTGAGCAAAAAAATATTCATATTTTCGTACGTACTTGCAAGTTTTTGGATGGTGATTTGTGCACACTGGTGATACTTAGCATGGTTTATCTTTCACACAGGTAATCATTCAGGAAAAATTCATTAGGGTATCAAATCCATCTAGCCACTCTCCATTAAGGGCGCAACAATTTTACTTGCCGGCACCGAAACTTGAGTTTATATCAGGAAATGATTTATAACCACTTATTGCATGTGGGGAAATGGAAGGAAAAGCTTATACGTTCATAACTGATTTCTACGGCGTCCGCCAGCCGGTCACGCCATGCTTGACATTATCCACAAAAACCTCATAAAATCCAAAGATTTATACTGCCACAGACACACAGGGATTACTGAAAGTTAGAAGGTTCCACTATGAGCCCTTGCGTTCGCATTCTTACGAATAAGAAAACCGGTGCGGCTGCTCATAGGTTCACGCTTCCTTCCATAGTAATTTATTGCAAACAAACTTTTTTCATTGGGGTGGCATGTTTTTCACTGGGGCATGTGTATTTTCATTTGAACTTGCATGTATTTTCATTTGAACTTGCATGTATTTTCATTTGAACTTGCATGTATTTTTCATTGGCCAACAAAACATATTTATATTGTCTCTTCTTGTTCTCTGTATCCATTCCTTATTATTTTTGTCTGCAGACACACAACCTCTAACGGCAAATTTTTAGAACTTTGGTTTCCCATTATTCTCCTGTTACAGTAATCACATTTAATTGACCTGTACAATACACCTGATACAATAATCAGCGCAAGCTGATTACGTACAACTCTTTTGGCATGTTATTGTTCTGATTTTTTCACCATAACTATACCTAAGAAAACACTTAAATTACTTCAGCGGGTCCAACCCAGTCCTGATAAACCTTATACTTCTATAACATGGATACAGATAAGACCTTCTAAACAGATATCCATAAATAACCTCATTTGGTATGTTAATGACAAGACAGAGCAAATGTACAATCAGGGACCCTTCCTGCTCAGACAACAAAAATATTTATCACAACCCAGGACAGTCTGAAAAACAATCCCTTAAGCATACAAACACTCACCTTCATCACCAAAACACCAAAAATTTTAACGGGACTCTCACCTTAATCCCAATAAAACTTAACATCGATAACACTTTAAAATGGATACAGGAACAGACAAAATAAACTTATTTGACACTGCTAGGTTAAATCACAAAATAAACGTGTAAAGCAGTAGGAGTAATAAATAATTATTAACTCATACTTTTGAATAAACAATGTGTATATATTTTGTAATGATTTTGGTTTAAGACCCCCCGCCCCCTTACGTCATATTCTCACTTTGTCACTCCCTCCTTTTTTATTCTTAAAACATAGCTTTTGAGAATTAAGTTCATGATGATAGTCCAGGGATAACTCAGAGGACAAGGGTGCGTGCCCTTCACTGTCATAGTCTCGTAAGGCGCTGCGGCCAATATGTCTTTTGATGAATTGAATAACTGTGGTCGGCATCTTCTTTCTTCACGGTACTGCTGTTTTCTGGCATCTGTAAAGAGTGGCATCCGAATGGGGGAGGGGGTCGCACACCTGTGGATCATACCTTTGCAACACGGGACACCCACATATATGACAACAAGTAACACTCCCAAACACATCAAAACATTCAAAAGTTTTTGCTCCAAGTGATCTAAGCCATTCACCTAACCCCAAGGGTGATAATCTGTCACTTCCCTTTGTAACCCTCTTTTGAATCTCTTCTATTTCATTGAATTCATGCTGCACATTGCTACACTGATCTGGAATAAAAACACAACATTGTTCCTCAATTAGGACACATACCCCTCCTTTTGAAGCTAAAACATAGTCTAAAGCAATTCTGTTTTGTAAGGCCATAAGCCTAATCTGAACCTGTTCTTGGTTTAATGATGAAATTAAAAACTGCAAAATTAAGGCCACATCCTTCCTGTAAATTGTTTTCTGACTAAACATACATTTTTACACAGGTTTCATTGGTTGGTGGAGACACTTCACACATTTATAGTTGTTAAGCGCCTTTCCAAGTCACTGGGTTTCACACTGGTGGAGACACTTCACCCATAAATTGATTCTTGTTCCTAGTGTGTGATACACCCTTTAAAGAGGTTCCCTTAAAAAAATTGGAAAAATACAGAAATTATACACATAATACTAAAAACCTTATTTTATGCAAGCAACCTTTCTTTGGATATGCAGTTGCTAGATAAAGGAAATGGCATCTATCTCTATCATCATATACTTTCAGAATCATCACAACATTCTATTACTGACAATTGAGGGGGTTTGGTATCCGTGGAAGCGAAATGCATGATCCTCGCCCTGCACGCATTGTATACATCATTCACTCAGAATATCAGAACAGACAGTGTCTGCGATGGTCAACATGGCTGACTTATGATCCTTTCCTTGTGGCTGACACACGCTCCTGGGTGACCCCCTCCTTTCGGTGGAGGTGCAACACACTTCTGGATCAAAGTTTTGCTGCACATGACACATACATAGAGAGTGAAGCGTACTGCCAAAACACATACAAGAGCTTTCACAAGCCACGCTTCCAGGAAACCAATCCTCCCATCAAGGCTCAATTGTACATCCACCTTAAATTTCTAACTTAACACACTCTAAAGAATAAAAATATTGAGTCTCTGAAAAAATGAAATGTTCTGATAAAACCTGGCCTTAGCCTGGTGTCTTATTTTCCTCGTTGGTTAACGGTTAGAGTTTTGACTCGGCAAGACGTTAACTTGATGCGGCTGTGCTTTAGGTGACTTTGGTCTTTGGTGGCGCTGGAACGTTTGGTGGAGCTGGAACGGTTAGAGTTTTACGTGCTGTGGGTCCAGGAAAATGACTCTGCCGCTTTAATTGCTGTATTGGTGATTACTTTAGGCCTTTTCACCTGGGATGAAGAGCATGCTTGCGCAGGAAATATGTGACTATTAACCCCATCTCGAGTAGGTGCACTTTCAACTTTGCCTAGAGAGACTCAAAAAATGTATTAGTTGCATACAACTTATTGTTTTATTACCAATAATATGGTCCTTAATTCGTTCCTTTGGACTGCTGATAGTCACAAGTCATCCCATATGTGTCTCATAGGGAGATAATTTATACCTAGGAATAAATTCTTGTATCAATGTGTTTACTCCTGTCTTAGCATCCGCATATAGACAGAGGTATTCCCTATTAATGTTCCTAATTTATTCCTCAAATTAAAACTAAGTAGCCAATGTGAACCTGACTTTGATATAATCTAAGTTCCTGAAACTTTAGGGCCTCATCCCTTGCCAAACCACTTGTTTCCATAATTAATTCTATCCTGTCTGCAGGCCATATCCCTAAGACCTGGGAAACTACTCAATCTTCAAAAGTGGGGACAAAAAACACTGTCTCAAACTACAGGCCAATCTCTCTTTTCCCAATACTATCCACTGTTATGGAAAAATATTCCCTCCCAATTAAACCATTATTTTACCCATACAAATTTCCCTAGCCCATCCCTATCTGGCTTTTACCCCAAACACTCCACTGTAACTATTCTGCTAAGAAATTGAAATGCCTTGTATATAATGCATACCTTATTCACTTATGTAACTGCTTTTGCAACTATGTATCCCCTGTATTTAACCCTATGCACAAGACACACCCACAAATGAGAGGTGACTCTCAACTTCACCACTTCCTGGCAAACCCATTCTAGATTACACAGCAATTTTGACATTAACCACTGCTTACGGACACCTTTGGAAAAAATAAATGGTTAATTTGTTATAACATACATCACATTCAGTTAATAGACAAATGATTTTGTATAAGACTTCACACTAATGTCTTGCTTTATATAATCTCTTTGCACAGTGCTGAGCACACGGTCAGCTTTATAATTTTAAAGACACTCTGCATATTCATCTGACTAAAGAAAAAATATTTTCTATAAGACTTGTTTCCGGGCAAAGAGCCATTTTGTTTCTGGGCGTTTCGCCAATTGACCCTGAAAAGATAAGATAACGGTACACCACGGCTTCTTCCTGAAAAATTATAATTATTGGATTGGAACTTTCGCTTAAAGTTTAAATACATAGAGCTTTATCCAGAGCCCTAAGAACTACATTTTTTATGGCCTCTTAAAAATTAACCCACAGGCTTTTATATAGCTAAGGTTTATATAACTTCTTAACACACAAATAACTCCACACGCTCATGCTATCTTCCTCCACTCAGTTCTTTTTAATGCCTTCTGTTTGAACTTTCATAGTTTCACTGACTTAATTCACTACAAATTTATGCTATCCTGTTGCAATTCTGTCCTTTCTCAAGCTACACAAACCTATTTCTCTCCATTAGTCAACATTCACAAGTCTAACCCTCACTAACTCTTCCTTCATCTCACCTCAGGACTTTTGCTGACTATTTTAAGCAAGAGGTTGAATCCATGCACCAGAACATTCCCTCTGTTTCCTCCTATCCTACTTTGCTTCCTACTCTCTTCCTGCTTTCCTTGACTCTTTTTCCACTGTATCAGAAGAGAATGTCACCATCACTGTTGATCTCCTCTTCTCCCTCTAATCTGCTTCATTTCCATTCTCCTTCCAACATGTAATAGTTATACCATGACTCAAAAATAGCAAGCTTGACCCTACCTGTCTTTCTACTTTAACTACTGAACTTGTCTTGTATTCTCTTGCTTGCTCCATTTTCTCAACACCCATTCTCTCCTTAACCCTCTACAATCTGACTTCTGCACTGCTCCCTCCACGGAGACAATTCTCATTAAAATAACTGATGACATATATGCTGCCCAAGACAGGTCATTACTCTCTGCTCATATTACTCCACCTCTCTGAAGCATTTGCCTCTGTGGACCACACTCTTCTCTTTTCTCTGTACACACTCTCTCTAGGTGACCTAATAACATCTCTTGGGTTTAAATATCACCACTATGCTGACGACACCCTCAGCTACTTTTCAACCCCTGACCTTACACCTGCCATACAAACCTACGTTTCTGAATGTCTCTCTGTTATCTCATCCTGGAAGACCCTCTTTCGCCTTAAATTTAACATGGCAAAAACAGAGTTCCTCATACTTCCTCCCAAACCTGACCCTATTATCTCCTTCCACATTACTCTTGAATCTTCCATCCAGTAGCTAAAGCACGCTGCTTAGGGATCACTCCCAACTTCTCTCTCATATTCTCCTCTTTTATTCAAAACATTTCTATAACTGTCGCTTTTTCCTCCACAATATCACAAAGATACACCTGTTCCTCTGTTGCTCAACTATTAAAAACTCTGATACAGACCCTCATTCTCTCCCCTCTTGATTACTGTAATCCCCTGCTATCCCAGCTTCCTGACTTTCTCCTGTCTTCCCTACTATCTCTCCCAAACGCTGCTGCCAGAATCACTCTACTCTTTAAACTCTGATTCTGCGTTTCCCCTCCTGAAATTCCTCTCCTGGCTTCTAATCAAATCCTACTGTTTCTGTATGCTCTCCCTACCTACCACTTAGATTGTAAGCTCCTCAGAGCAGGGACTTCTCTTCCTTAATGTTACTTTTATGTCTGGATCACTTATTTCATGACCTCTTACCTTTACCCTTTGCTACCTATATGATTACGACGTGCACCACTTCTGTGAAGCGCTGTGCATATTAATGGCGTTATATACATGAAAACATACAATACAATATATACTTCAAACAATGCTTATGATCTTTTACCCACATTTTTGAACACAAAATATTCCCAAACATCTTAATCCTCTAGAAATAAAATTGAAATGTGTTTTTACTGGTTACACACAATACAGAGCACAAAATACAAAAAACTTCTCTCATACACAGCCAAACAACATCACAAAAATAACGAACAAATAAAAGAAAGACATTTCTCCCCTGTTACCCCACAATTTCACCCTGCAACTATTAATAAAAGTTCTCTTCTCTTTCTTTATTCTCATAAATAACCTGATTTTAAAACTACTCTGATGCTCCGGAGCTTTTGAGTTAAACTTTCGTATCTTAGCACATTCCTCGCGCTGGAGAAAAAAGTGGGGGCACGCTCTGTGCTGCTGCGATTCTGATCCTCTTTCTTTCAGACCTTTGATTTCATTGTGAGCAAAAAAATATTCATGTTTTCGTACGTACTTGCAAGTTTTTGGATGGTGATTTGTGCACACAGGTGATACTTAGCATGGTTTATCTTTCACACAGGTAATCATTCAGGAAAAATTCATTAGGGTATCAAATCCATCTAGCCACTCTCCATTAAGGGCGCAACAATTTTACTTGCCGGCACCGAAACTTGAGTTTATATCAGGAAATGATTTATAACCACTTATTGCATGTGGGGAAATGGAAGGAAAAGCTTATACGTTCATAACTGATTTCTACGGCTTCCGCCAGCCGGTCACGCCATGCTTGACTTTATCCACAAAAACCTCATAAAATCCAAAGATTTATACTGCCACAGACACACATGGATTACTGAAAGTTAGAAGGTTCCACTATGAGCCCTTGCGTTCGCATTCTTACGAATAAGAAAACCGGTGCGGCTGCTCATAGGTTCACGCTTCCTTCCATAGTAATTTATTGCAAACAAACTTTTTTCATTGGGGTGGCATGTTTTTCACTGGGGCATGTGTATTTTCATTTGAACTTGCATGTATTTTCATTTGAACTTGCATGTATTTTCATTTGAACTTGCATGTATTTTTCATTGGCCAACAAAACATATTTATATTGTCTCTTCTTGTTCTCTGTATCCATTCCTTATTATTTTTGTCTGCAGACACACAACCTCTAACGGCAAATTTTTAGAACTTTGGTTTCCCATTATTCTCCTGTTACAGTAATCACATTTAATTGACCTGTACAATACACCTGATACAATAATCAGCGCAAGCTGATTACGTACAACTCTTTTGGCATGTTATTGTTCTGATTTTTTCACCATAACTATACCTAAGAAAACACTTAAATTACTTCAGCGGGTCCAACCCAGTCCTGATAAACCTTATACTTCTATAACATGGATACAGATAAGACCTTCTAAACAGATATCCATAAATAACCTCATTTGGTATGTTAATGACAAGACAGAGCAAATGTACAATCAGGGACCCTTCCTGCTCAGACAACAAAAATATTTATCACAACCCAGGACAGTCTGAAAAACAATCCCTTAAGCATACAAACACTCACCTTCATCACCAAAACACCAACATTTTTAACGGGACTCTCACCTTAATCCCAATAAAACTTAACATCGATAACACTTTAAAATGGATACAGGAACAGACAAAATAAACTTATTTGACACTGCTAGGTTAAATCACAAAATAAACGTGTAAAGCAGTAGGAGTAATAAATAATTATTAACTCATACTTTTGAATAAACAATGTGTATATATTTTGTAATGATTTTGGTTTAAGACCCCCCGCCCCCTTACGTCATATTCTCACTTTGTCACTCCCTCCTTTTTTATTCTTAAAACATAGCTTTTGAGAATTAAGTTCATGATGATAGTCCAGGGATAACTCAGAGGACAAGGGTGCGTGCCCTTCACTGTCATAGTCTCGTAAGGCGCTGCGGCCAATATGTCTTTTGATGAATTGAATAACTGTGGTCGGCATCTTCTTTCTTCACGGTACTGCTGTTTTCTGGCATCTGTAAAGAGTGGCATCCGAATGGGGGAGGGGGTCGCACACCTGTGGATCATACCTTTGCAACACGGGACACCCACATATATGACAACAAGTAACACTCCCAAACACATCAAAACATTCAAAAGTTTTTGCTCCAAGTGATCTAAGCCATTCACCTAACCCCAAGGGTGATAATCTGTCACTTCCCTTTGTAACCCTCTTTTGAATCTCTTCTATTTCATTGAATTCATGCTGCACATTGCTACACTGATCTGGAATAAAAACACAACATTGTTCCTCAATTAGGACACATACCCCTCCTTTTGAAGCTAAAACATAGTCTAAAGCAATTCTGTTTTGTAAGGCCATAAGCCTAATCTGAACCTGTTCTTGGTTTAATGATGAAATTAAAAACTGCAAAATTAAGGCCACATCCTTCCTGTAAATTGTTTTCTGACTAAACATACATTTTTACACAGGTTTCATTGGTTGGTGGAGACACTTCACACATTTATAGTTGTTAAGCGCCTTTCCAAGTCACTGGGTTTCACACTGGTGGAGACACTTCACCCATAAATTGATTCTTGTTCCTAGTGTGTGATACACCCTTTAAAGAGGTTCCCTTAAAAAAATTGGAAAAATACAGAAATTATACACATAATACTAAAAACCTTATTTTATGCAAGCAACCTTTCTTTGGATATGCAGTTGCTAGATAAAGGAAATGGCATCTATCTCTATCATCATATACTTTCAGAATCATCACAACATTCTATTACTGACAATTGAGGGGGTTTGGTATCCGTGGAAGCGAAATGCATGATCCTCGCCCTGCACGCATTGTATACATCATTCACTCAGAATATCAGAACAGACAGTGTCTGCGATGGTCAACATGGCTGACTTATGATCCTTTCCTTGTGGCTGACACACGCTCCTGGGTGACCCCCTCCTTTCGGTGGAGGTGCAACACACTTCTGGATCAAAGTTTTGCTGCACATGACACATACATAGAGAGTGAAGCGTACTGCCAAAACACATACAAGAGCTTTCACAAGCCACGCTTCCAGGAAACCAATCCTCCCATCAAGGCTCAATTGTACATCCACCTTAAATTTCTAACTTAACACACTCTAAAGAATAAAAATATTGAGTCTCTGAAAAAATGAAATGTTCTGATAAAACCTGGCCTTAGCCTGGTGTCTTATTTTCCTCGTTGGTTAACGGTTAGAGTTTTGACTCGGCAAGACGTTAACTTGATGCGGCTGTGCTTTAGGTGACTTTGGTCTTTGGTGGCGCTGGAACGTTTGGTGGAGCTGGAACGGTTAGAGTTTTACGTGCTGTGGGTCCAGGAAAATGACTCTGCCGCTTTAATTGCTGTATTGGTGATTACTTTAGGCCTTTTCACCTGGGATGAAGAGCATGCTTGCGCAGGAAATATGTGACTATTAACCCCATCTCGAGTAGGTGCACTTTCAACTTTGCCTAGAGAGACTCAAAAAATGTATTAGTTGCATACAACTTATTGTTTTATTACCAATAATATGGTCCTTAATTCGTTCCTTTGGACTGCTGATAGTCACAAGTCATCCCATATGTGTCTCATAGGGAGATAATTTATACCTAGGAATAAATTCTTGTATCAATGTGTTTACTCCTGTCTTAGCATCCGCATATAGACAGAGGTATTCCCTATTAATGTTCCTAATTTATTCCTCAAATTAAAACTAAGTAGCCAATGTGAACCTGACTTTGATATAATCTAAGTTCCTGAAACTTTAGGGCCTCATCCCTTGCCAAACCACTTGTTTCCATAATTAATTCTATCCTGTCTGCAGGCCATATCCCTAAGACCTGGGAAACTACTCAATCTTCAAAAGTGGGGACAAAAAACACTGTCTCAAACTACAGGCCAATCTCTCTTTTCCCAATACTATCCACTGTTATGGAAAAATATTCCCTCCCAATTAAACCATTATTTTACCCATACAAATTTCCCTAGCCCATCCCTATCTGGCTTTTACCCCAAACACTCCACTGTAACTATTCTGCTAAGAAATTGAAATGCCTTGTATATAATGCATACCTTATTCACTTATGTAACTGCTTTTGCAACTATGTATCCCCTGTATTTAACCCTATGCACAAGACACACCCACAAATGAGAGGTGACTCTCAACTTCACCACTTCCTGGCAAACCCATTCTAGATTACACAGCAATTTTGACATTAACCACTGCTTACGGACACCTTTGGAAAAAATAAATGGTTAATTTGTTATAACATACATCACATTCAGTTAATAGACAAATGATTTTGTATAAGACTTCACACTAATGTCTTGCTTTATATAATCTCTTTGCACAGTGCTGAGCACACGGTCAGCTTTATAATTTTAAAGACACTCTGCATATTCATCTGACTAAAGAAAAAATATTTTCTATAAGACTTGTTTCCGGGCAAAGAGCCATTTTGTTTCTGGGCGTTTCGCCAATTGACCCTGAAAAGATAAGATAACGGTACACCACGGCTTCTTCCTGAAAAATTATAATTATTGGATTGGAACTTTCGCTTAAAGTTTAAATACATAGAGCTTTATCCAGAGCCCTAAGAACTACATTTTTTATGGCCTCTTAAAAATTAACCCACAGGCTTTTATATAGCTAAGGTTTATATAACTTCTTAACACACAAATAACTCCACACGCTCATGCTATCTTCCTCCACTCAGTTCTTTTTAATGCCTTCTGTTTGAACTTTCATAGTTTCACTGACTTAATTCACTACAAATTTATGCTATCCTGTTGCAATTCTGTCCTTTCTCAAGCTACACAAACCTATTTCTCTCCATTAGTCAACATTCACAAGTCTAACCCTCACTAACTCTTCCTTCATCTCACCTCAGGACTTTTGCTGACTATTTTAAGCAAGAGGTTGAATCCATGCACCAGAACATTCCCTCTGTTTCCTCCTATCCTACTTTGCTTCCTACTCTCTTCCTGCTTTCCTTGACTCTTTTTCCACTGTATCAGAAGAGAATGTCACCATCACTGTTGATCTCCTCTTCTCCCTCTAATCTGCTTCATTTCCATTCTCCTTCCAACATGTAATAGTTATACCATGACTCAAAAATAGCAAGCTTGACCCTACCTGTCTTTCTACTTTAACTACTGAACTTGTCTTGTATTCTCTTGCTTGCTCCATTTTCTCAACACCCATTCTCTCCTTAACCCTCTACAATCTGACTTCTGCACTGCTCCCTCCACGGAGACAATTCTCATTAAAATAACTGATGACATATATGCTGCCCAAGACAGGTCATTACACTCTGCTCATATTACTCCACCTCTCTGAAGCATTTGCCTCTGTGGACCACACTCTTCTCTTTTCTCTGTACACACTCTCTCTAGGTGACCTAATAACATCTCTTGGGTTTAAATATCACCACTATGCTGACGACACCCTCAGCTACTTTTCAACCCCTGACCTTACACCTGCCATACAAACCTACGTTTCTGAATGTCTCTCTGTTATCTCATCCTGGAAGACCCTCTTTCGCCTTAAATTTAACATGGCAAAAACAGAGTTCCTCATACTTCCTCCCAAACCTGACCCTATTATCTCCTTCCACATTACTCTTGAATCTTCCATCCAGTAGCTAAAGCACGCTGCTTAGGGATCACTCCCAACTTCTCTCTCATATTCTCCTCTTTTATTCAAAACATTTCTATAACTGTCGCTTTTTCCTCCACAATATCACAAAGATACACCTGTTCCTCTGTTGCTCAACTATTAAAAACTCTGATACAGACCCTCATTCTCTCCCCTCTTGATTACTGTAATCCCCTGCTATCCCAGCTTCCTGACTTTCTCCTGTCTTCCCTACTATCTCTCCCAAACGCTGCTGCCAGAATCACTCTACTCTTTAAACTCTGATTCTGCGTTTCCCCTCCTGAAATTCCTCTCCTGGCTTCTAATCAAATCCTACTGTTTCTGTATGCTCTCCCTACCTACCACTTAGATTGTAAGCTCCTCAGAGCAGGGACTTCTCTTCCTTAATGTTACTTTTATGTCTGGATCACTTATTTCATGACCTCTTACCTTTACCCTTTGCTACCTATATGATTACGACGTGCACCACTTCTGTGAAGCGCTGTGCATATTAATGGCGTTATATACATGAAAACATACAATACAATATATACTTCAAACAATGCTTATGATCTTTTACCCACATTTTTGAACACAAAATATTCCCAAACATCTTAATCCTCTAGAAATAAAATTGAAATGTGTTTTTACTGGTTACACACAATACAGAGCACAAAATACAAAAAACTTCTCTCATACACAGCCAAACAACATCACAAAAATAACGAACAAATAAAAGAAAGACATTTCTCCCCTGTTACCCCACAATTTCACCCTGCAACTATTAATAAAAGTTCTCTTCTCTTTCTTTATTCTCATAAATAACCTGATTTTAAAACTACTCTGATGCTCCGGAGCTTTTGAGTTAAACTTTCGTATCTTAGCACATTCCTCGCGCTGGAGAAAAAAGTGGGGGCACGCTCTGTGCTGCTGCGATTCTGATCCTCTTTCTTTCAGACCTTTGATTTCATTGTGAGCAAAAAAATATTCATGTTTTCGTACGTACTTGCAAGTTTTTGGATGGTGATTTGTGCACACAGGTGATACTTAGCATGGTTTATCTTTCACACAGGTAATCATTCAGGAAAAATTCATTAGGGTATCAAATCCATCTAGCCACTCTCCATTAAGGGCGCAACAATTTTACTTGCCGGCACCGAAACTTGAGTTTATATCAGGAAATGATTTATAACCACTTATTGCATGTGGGGAAATGGAAGGAAAAGCTTATACGTTCATAACTGATTTCTACGGCTTCCGCCAGCCGGTCACGCCATGCTTGACTTTATCCACAAAAACCTCATAAAATCCAAAGATTTATACTGCCACAGACACACATGGATTACTGAAAGTTAGAAGGTTCCACTATGAGCCCTTGCGTTCGCATTCTTACGAATAAGAAAACCGGTGCGGCTGCTCATAGGTTCACGCTTCCTTCCATAGTAATTTATTGCAAACAAACTTTTTTCATTGGGGTGGCATGTTTTTCACTGGGGCATGTGTATTTTCATTTGAACTTGCATGTATTTTCATTTGAACTTGCATGTATTTTCATTTGAACTTGCATGTATTTTTCATTGGCCAACAAAACATATTTATATTGTCTCTTCTTGTTCTCTGTATCCATTCCTTATTATTTTTGTCTGCAGACACACAACCTCTAACGGCAAATTTTTAGAACTTTGGTTTCCCATTATTCTCCTGTTACAGTAATCACATTTAATTGACCTGTACAATACACCTGATACAATAATCAGCGCAAGCTGATTACGTACAACTCTTTTGGCATGTTATTGTTCTGATTTTTTCACCATAACTATACCTAAGAAAACACTTAAATTACTTCAGCGGGTCCAACCCAGTCCTGATAAACCTTATACTTCTATAACATGGATACAGATAAGACCTTCTAAACAGATATCCATAAATAACCTCATTTGGTATGTTAATGACAAGACAGAGCAAATGTACAATCAGGGACCCTTCCTGCTCAGACAACAAAAATATTTATCACAACCCAGGACAGTCTGAAAAACAATCCCTTAAGCATACAAACACTCACCTTCATCACCAAAACACCAACATTTTTAACGGGACTCTCACCTTAATCCCAATAAAACTTAACATCGATAACACTTTAAAATGGATACAGGAACAGACAAAATAAACTTATTTGACACTGCTAGGTTAACCCGTCAACACAGATTGAGACACCCTTCTCTCTACACATCACTCAAAACAACTTTTTAAACTCAGGCTTTCCTCAAAAGGTGCCTTTTACCTTGATTCTTATGAGCGCTCAGATTTGAGTGACCGAGGAGTGTTTTTTTCAGGTGCTCAGCTTCCGGTATTTTTGGGTTTCTATTCTGGGCGCCATCTGTTAAAAGTTTTGAATAACAACACAAGTCTGAGGTTATATTTTGCAGAATAGACAAATAAGTTTATTGCTTGTGCGGTGCACACGCAGAGGAGAGTTTCAAAATAAAACCCTCCCAAAGACATGGTGCATACAGGCCTTATTTATACACAAAATACTAAACCCACGCCCCCTCTACAAGGTTGCGTGTCGTCACTACGTGAGCGTAAAAGGTAAACAAATTATGCACACGAATACATTGAGTTAATGACATTATGGGATGTCTAAATGAGATGATTCAGCAATAATACTTTATTAAGCTGGTGACCTTTTCTCTACATACAGAACCTCAAAAGCACCCACCTTCGGAATGGGAAACCATGCCTATCAGTCTGGCATTTCCATAACATTGGCACTTTGCTCAAGGTTTTTCAGTTAGCTGCTTGGCTTATTATCACTTTAAAATTTGAAAGCAAAAACCTCATTCAAAAACGTCCATCTCATAACCCGTTCACTCAGACAAAACCTAAGATGGATGCTGACTTAAAAATGGTTGCATAGATCCCAGTGCTGTTATGTCAGACCCCCCCCCCCCCCTTACGTCATATTCTCACTTTGTCACCACGCCACCTTTTTTTTGCCTTTGAGAGTACACTTGCCTACCCAGTGCCTTTGGAGTTTTTTTTACTCTCTTCTGCATTCAGATGTGTCTCTTGAATTGATGCAATCTCAGTTTTGAGTCGTTTGAGATATTTCAGGATTTTTTTACGCTTAATAGGGAAATTGACTTCCTTAACATTCCACGTTGTTACTCTAAAGCAGTGATTCCCAACCTTTTTTGTTTGGAGGAACCCTTTAAGTATTTTGTAACATTTCAGGGAACCCCTATCTGAATGACACATGTTCGACAGGGTTAAATCACAAAATAAACGTGTAAAGCAGTAGGAGTAATAAATAATTATTAACTCATACTTTTGAATAAACAATGTGTATATATTTTGTAATGATTTTGGTTTAAGACCCCCCCCCCCTTACGTCATATTCTCACTTTGTCACTCCCTCCTTTTTTATTCTTAAAACATAGCTTTTGAGAATTAAGTTCATGATGATAGTCCAGGGATAACTCAGAGGACAAGGGTGCGTGCCCTTCACTGTCATAGTCTCGTAAGGCGCTGCGGCCAATATGTCTTTTGATGAATTGAATAACTGTGGTCGGCATCTTCTTTCTTCACGGTACTGCTGTTTTCTGGCATCTGTAAAGAGTGGCATCCGAATGGGGGAGGGGGTCGCACACCTGTGGATCATACCTTTGCAACACGGGACACCCACATATATGACAACAAGTAACACTCCCAAACACATCAAAACATTCAAAAGTTTTTGCTCCAAGTGATCTAAGCCATTCACCTAACCCCAAGGGTGATAATCTGTCACTTCCCTTTGTAACCCTCTTTTGAATCTCTTCTATTTCATTGAATTCATGCTGCACATTGCTACACTGATCTGGAATAAAAACACAACATTGTTCCTCAATTAGGACACATACCCCTCCTTTTGAAGCTAAAACATAGTCTAAAGCAATTCTGTTTTGTAAGGCCATAAGCCTAATCTGAACCTGTTCTTGGTTTAATGATGAAATTAAAAACTGCAAAATTAAGGCCACATCCTTCCTGTAAATTGTTTTCTGACTAAACATACATTTTTACACAGGTTTCATTGGTTGGTGGAGACACTTCACACATTTATAGTTGTTAAGCGCCTTTCCAAGTCACTGGGTTTCACACTGGTGGAGACACTTCACCCATAAATTGATTCATGTTCCTAGTGTGTGATACACCCTTTAAAGAGGTTCCCTTAAAAAAATTGGAAAAATACAGAAATTATACACATAATACTAAAAACCTTATTTTATGCAAGCAACCTTTCTTTGGATATGCAGTTGCTAGATAAAGGAAATGGCATCTATCTCTATCATCATATACTTTCAGAATCATCACAACATTCTATTACTGAGAATTGAGGGGGTTTGGTATCCGTGGAAGCGAAATGCATGATCCTCGCCCTGCACGCATTGTATACATCATTCACTCAGAATATCAGAACAGACAGTGTCTGCGATGGTCAACATGGCTGACTTATGATCCTTTCCTTGTGGCTGACACACGCTCCTGGGTGACCCCCTCCTTTCGGTGGAGGTGCAACACACTTCTGGATCAAAATTTTGCTGCAAATGACACATACATAGAGAGTGAAGCGTACTGCCAAAACACATACAAGAGCTTTCACAAGCCACGCTTCCAGGAAACCAATCCTCCCATCAAGGCTCAATTGTACATCCACCTTAAATTTCTAACTTAACACACTCTAAAGAATAAAAATATTGAGTCTCTGAAAAAATGAAATGTTCTGATAAAACCTGGCCTTAGCCTGGTGTCTTATTTTCCTCGTTGGTTAACGGTTAGAGTTTTGACTCGGCAAGACGTTAACTTGATGCGGCTGTGCTTTAGGTGACTTTGGTCTTTGGTGGCGCTGGAACGTTTGGTGGAGCTGGAACGGTTAGAGTTTTACGTGCTGTGGGTCCAGGAAAATGACTCTGCCGCTTTAATTGCTGTATTGGTGATTACTTTAGGCCTTTTCACCTGGGATGAAGAGCATGCTTGCGCAGGAAATATGTGACTATTAACCCCATCTCGAGTAGGTGCACTTTCAACTTTGCCTAGAGAGACTCAAAAAATGTATTAGTTGCATACAACTTATTGTTTTATTACCAATAATATGGTCCTTAATTCGTTCCTTTGGACTGCTGATAGTCACAAGTCATCCCATATGTGTCTCATAGGGAGATAATTTATACCTAGGAATAAATTCTTGTATCAATGTGTTTACTCCTGTCTTAGCATCCGCATATAGACAGAGGTATTCCCTATTAATGTTCCTAATTTATTCCTCAAATTAAAACTAAGTAGCCAATGTGAACCTGACTTTGATATAATCTAAGTTCCTGAAACTTTAGGGCCTCATCCCTTGCCAAACCACTTGTTTCCATAATTAATTCTATCCTGTCTGCAGGCCATATCCCTAAGACCTGGGAAACTACTCAATCTTCAAAAGTGGGGACAAAAAACACTGTCTCAAACTACAGGCCAATCTCTCTTTTCCCAATACTATCCACTGTTATGGAAAAATATTCCCTCCCAATTAAACCATTATTTTACCCATACAAATTTCCCTAGCCCATCCCTATCTGGCTTTTACCCCAAACACTCCACTGTAACTATTCTGCTAAGAAATTGAAATGCCTTGTATATAATGCATACCTTATTCACTTATGTAACTGCTTTTGCAACTATGTATCCCCTGTATTTAACCCTATGCACAAGACACACCCACAAATGAGAGGTGACTCTCAACTTCACCACTTCCTGGCAAACCCATTCTAGATTACACAGCAATTTTGACATTAATCACTGCTTACGGACACCTTTGGAAAAAATAAATGGTTAATTCGTTATAACATACATCACATTCAGTTAATAGACAAATGATTTTGTATAAGACTTCACACTAATGTCTTGCTTTATATAATCTCTTTGCACAGTGCTGAGCACACGGTCAGCTTTATAATTTTAAAGACACTCTGCATATTCATCTGACTAAAGAAAAAATATTTTCTAGAAGACTTGTTTCCGGGCAAAGAGCCATTTTGTTTCTGGGCGTTTCGCCAATTGACCCTGAAAAGATAAGATAACGGTACACCACGGCTTCTTCCTGAAAAATTATAATTTTTGGATTGGAACTTTCGCTTAAAGTTTAAATACATGGAGCTTTATCCAGAGCCCTAAGAACTACATTTTTTATGGCCTCTTAAAAATTAACCCACAGGCTTTTATATAGCTAAGGTTTATATAACTTCTTAACACACAAATAACTCCACACGCTCATGCTATCTTCCTCCACTCAGTTCTTTTTAATGCCTTCTGTTTGAACTTTCATAGTTTCACTGACTTAATTCACTACAAATTTATGCTATCCTGTTGCAATTCTGTCCTTTCTCAAGCTACACAAACATATTTCTCTCCATTAGTCAACATTCACAAGTCTAACCCTCACTAACTCTTCCTTCATCTCACCTGAGGACTTTTGCTTACTATTTTAAGCAAGAGGTTGAATCCATGCACCAGAACATTCCCTCTGTTTCCTCCTATCCTACTTTGCTTCCTACTCTCTTCCTGCTTTCCTTGACTCTTTTTCCACTGTATCAGAAGAGAATGTCACCATCACTGTTGATCTCCTCTTCTCCCTCTAATCTGCTTCATTTCCATTCTCCTTCCAACATGTAATAGTTATACCATGACTCAAAAATAGCAAGCTTGACCCTACCTGTCTTTCTACTTTAACTACTGAACTTGTCTTGTATTCTCTTGCTTGCTCCATTTTCTCAACACCCATTCTCTCCTTAACCCTCTACAATCTGACTTCTGCACTGCTCCCTCCACGGAGACAATTCTCATTAAAATAACTGATGACATATATGCTGCCCAAGACAGAGGTCATTACACTCTGCTCATATTACTCCACCTCTCTGAAGCATTTGCCTCTGTGGACCACACTCTTCTCTTTTCTCTGTACACACTCTCTCTAGGTGACCTAATAACATCTCGTGGGTTTAAATATCACCACTATGCTGACGACACCCTCAGCTACTTTTCAACCCCTGACCTTACACCTGCCATACAAACCTACGTTTCTGAATGTCTCTCTGTTATCTCATCCTGGAAGACCCTCTTTCGCCTTAAATTTAACATGGCAAAAACAGAGTTCCTCATACTTCCTCCCAAACCTGACCCTATTATCTCCTTCCACATTACTCTTGAATCTTCCATCCAGTAGCTAAAGCACGCTGCTTAGGGATCACTCCCAACTTCTCTCTCATATTCTCCTCTTTTATTCAAAACATTTCTATAACTGTCGCTTTTTCCTCCACAATATCACAAAGATACACCTGTTCCTCTGTTGCTCAACTATTAAAAACTCTGATACAGACCCTCATTCTCTCCCCTCTTGATTACTGTAATCCCCTGCTATCCCAGCTTCCTGACTTTCTCCTGTCTTCCCTACTATCTCTCCCAAACGCTGCTGCCAGAATCACTCTACTCTTTAAACTCTGATTCTGCGTTTCCCCTCCTGAAATTCCTCTCCTGGCTTCTAATCAAATCCTACTGTTTCTGTATGCTCTCCCTACCTACCAATTAGATTGTAAGCTCCTCAGAGCAGGGACTTCTCTTCCTTAATGTTACTTTTATGTCTGGATCACTTATTTCATGACCTCTTACCTTTACCCTTTGCTACCTATATGATTACGACGTGCACCACTTCTGTGAAGCGCTGTGCATATTAATGGCGTTATATACATGAAAACATACAATACAATATATACTTCAAACAATGCTTATGATCTTTTACCCACATTTTTGAACACAAAATATTCCCAAACATCTTAATCCTCTAGAAATAAAATTGAAATGTGTTTTTACTGGTTACACACAATACAGAGCACAAAATACAAAAAAACTTCTCTCATACACAGCCAAACAACATCACAAAAATAACGAACAAATAAAAGAAAGACATTTCTCCCCTGTTACCCCACAATTTCACCCTGCAACTATTAATAAAAGTTCTCTTCTCTTTCTTTATTCTCATAAATAACCTGATTTTAAAACTACTCTGATGCTCCGGAGCTTTTGAGTTAAACTTTCGTATCTTAGCACATTCCTCGCGCTGGAGAAAAAAGTGGGGGCACGCTCTGTGCTGCTGCGATTCTGATCCTCTTTCTTTCAGACCTTTGATTTCATTGTGAGCAAAAAAATATTCATGTTTTCGTACGTACTTGCAAGTTTTTGGATGGTGATTTGTGCACACAGGTGATACTTAGCATGGTTTATCTTTCACACAGGTAATCATTCAGGAAAAATTCATTAGGGTATCAAATCCATCTAGCCACTCTCCATTAAGGGCGCAACAATTTTACTTGCCGGCACCGAAACTTGAGTTTATATCAGGAAATGATTTATAACCACTTATTGCATGTGGGGAAATGGAAGGAAAAGCTTATACGTTCATAACTGATTTCTACGGCGTCCGCCAGCCGGTCACGCCATGCTTGACTTTATCCACAAAAACCTCATAAAATCCAAAGATTTATACTGCCACAGACACACAGGGATTACTGAAAGTTAGAAGGTTCCACTATGAGCCCTTGCGTTCGCATTCTTACGAATAAGAAAACCGGTGCGGCTGCTCATAGGTTCACGCTTCCTTCCATAGTAATTTATTGCAAACAAACTTTTTTCATTGGGGTGGCATGTTTTTCACTGGGGCATGTGTATTTTCATTTGAACTTGCATGTATTTTCATTTGAACTTGCATGTATTTTTCATTGGCCAACAAAACATATTTATATTGTCTCTTCTTGTTCTCTGTATCCATTCCTTATTATTTTTGTCTGCAGACACACAACCTCTAACGGCAAATTTTTAGAACTTTGGTTTCCCATTATTCTCCTGTTACAGTAATCACATTTAATTGACCTGTACAATACACCTGATACAATAATCAGCGCAAGCTGATTACGTACAACTCTTTTGGCATGTTATTGTTCTGATTTTTTCACCATAACTATACCTAAGAAAACACTTAAATTACTTCAGCGGGTCCAACCCAGTCCTGATAAACCTTATACTTCTATAACATGGATACAGATAAGACCTTCTAAACAGATATCCATAAATAACCTCATTTGGTATGTTAATGACAAGACAGAGCAAATGTACAATCAGGGACCCTTCCTGCTCAGACAACAAAAATATTTATCACAACCCAGGACAGTCTGAAAAACAATCCCTTAAGCATACAAACACTCACCTTCATCACCAAAACACCAACATTTTTAACGGGACTCTCACCTTAATCCCAATAAAACTTAACATCGATAACACTTTAAAATGGATACAGGAACAGACAAAATAAACTTATTTGACACTGCTAGGTTAACCCGTCAACACAGATTGAGACACCCTTCAAAACACATCTCTCTACACATCACTCAAAACAACTTTTTAAACTCAGGCTTTCCTCAAAAGGTGCCTTTTACCTTGATTCTTATGAGCGCTCAGATTTGAGTGACCGAGGAGTGTTTTTTTCAGGTGCTCAGCTTCCGGTATTTTTGGGTTTCTATTCTGGGCGCCATCTGTTAAAAGTTTTGAATAACAACACAAGTCTGAGGTTATATTTTGCAGAATAGACAAATAAGTTTATTGCTTGTGCGGTGCACACGCAGAGGAGAGTTTCAAAATAAAACCCTCCCAAAGACATGGTGCATACAGGCCTTATTTATACACAAAATACTAAACCCACGCCCCCTCTACAAGGTTGCGTGTCGTCACTACGTGAGCGTAAAAGGTAAACAAATTATGCACACGAATACATTGAGTTAATGACATTATGGGATGTCTAAATGAGATGATTCAGCAATAATACTTTATTAAGCTGGTGACCTTTTCTCTACATACAGAACCTCAAAAGCCCCCACCTTCGGAATGGGAAACCATGCCTATCAGTCTGGCATTTCCATAACATTGGCACTTTGCTCAAGGTTTTTCAGTTAGCTGCTTGGCTTATTATCACTTTAAAATTTGAAAGCAAAAACCTCATTCAAAAACGTCCATCTCATAACCCGTTCACTCAGACAAAACCTAAGATGGATGCTGACTTAAAAATGGTTGCATAGATCCCAGTGCTGTTATGTCAGACCCCCCCCTTACGTCATATTCTCACTTTGTCACCACGCCACCTTTTTTTTGCCTTTGAGAATACACTTGCCTACCCAGTGCCTTTGGAGTTTTTTTTACTCTCTTCTGCATTCAGATGTGTCTCTTGAATTGATGCAATCTCAGTTTTGAGTCGTTTGAGATATTTCAGGATTTTTTTACGCTTAATAGGGAAATTGACTTCCTTAACATTCCACGTTGTTACTCTAAAGCAGTGATTCCCAACCTTTTTTGTTTGGAGGAACCCTTTAAGTATTTTGTAACATTTCAGGGAACCCCTATCTGAATGACACATGTTCGACAGGGTTAAATCACAAAATAAACGTGTAAAGCAGTAGGAGTAATAAATAATTATTAACTCATACTTTTGAATAAACAATGTGTATATATTTTGTAATGATTTTGGTTTAAGACCCCCCCCTTACGTCATATTCTCACTTTGTCACTCCCTCCTTTTTTATTCTTAAAACATAGCTTTTGAGAATTAAGTTCATGATGATAGTCCAGGGATAACTCAGAGGACAAGGGTGCGTGCCCTTCACTGTCATAGTCTCGTAAGGCGCTGTGGCCAATATGTCTTTTGATGAATTGAATAACTGTGGTCGGCATCTTCTTTCTTCACGGTACTGCTGTTTTCTGGCATCTGTAAAGAGTGGCATCCGAATGGGGGAGTGGGTCGCACACCTGTGGATCATACCTTTGCAACACGGGACACCCACATATATGACAACAAGTAACACTCCCAAACACATCAAAACATTCAAAAGTTTTTGCTCCAAGTGATCTAAGCCATTCACCTAACCCCAAGGGTGATAATCTGTCACTTCCCTTTGTAACCCTCTTTTGAATCTCTTCTATTTCATTGAATTCATGCTGCACATTGCTACACTGATCTGGAATAAAAACACAACATTGTTCCTCAATTAGGACACATACCCCTCCTTTTGAAGCTAAAACATAGTCTAAAGCAATTCTGTTTTGTAAGGCCATAAGCCTAATCTGAACCTGTTCTTGGTTTAATGATGAAATTAAAAACTGCAAAATTAAGGCCACATCCTTCCTGTAAATTGTTTTCTGACTAAACATACATTTTTACACAGGTTTCATTGGTTGGTGGAGACACTTCACACATTTATAGTTGTTAAGCGCCTTTCCAAGTCACTGGGTTTCACACTGGTGGAGACACTTCACCCATAAATTGATTCTTGTTCCTAGTGTGTGATACACCCTTTAAAGAGGTTCCCTTAAAAAAATTGGAAAAATACAGAAATTATACACATAATACTAAAAACCTTATTTTATGCAAGCAAC
Source organism: Ascaphus truei (assembly GCF_040206685.1). NCBI lineage: Eukaryota > Metazoa > Chordata > Amphibia > Anura > Ascaphidae > Ascaphus > Ascaphus truei. Next base: position 202,556,641 of record NC_134483.1, on the reverse strand, counting down.
CTTTCTTTGGATATGCAGTTGCTAGATAAAGGAAATGGCATCTATCTCTATCATCATATACTTTCAGAATCATCACAACATTCTATTACTGAGAATTGAGGGGGTTTGGTATCCGTGGAAGCGAAATGCATGATCCTCGCCCTGCACGCATTGTATACATCATTCACCCAGAATATCAGAACAGACAGTGTCTGCGATGGTCAACATGGCTGACTTATGATCCTTTCCTTGTGGCTGACACACGCTCCTGGGTGACCCCCTCCTTTCGGTGGAGGTGCAAGACACTTCTGGATCAAAGTTTTGCTGCACATGACACATACATAGAGAGTGAAGCGTACTGCCAAAACACATACAAGAGCTTTCACAAGCCACGCTTCCAGGAAACCAATCCTCCCATCAAGGCTCAATTGTACATCCACCTTAAATTTCTAACTTAACACACTCTAAAGAATAAAAATATTGAGTCTCTGAAAAAATGAAATGTTCTGATAAAACCTGGCCTTAGCCTGGTGTCTTATTTTCCTCGTTGGTTAACGGTTAGAGTTTTGACTCGGCAAGACGTTAACTTGATGCGGCTGTGCTTTAGGTGACTTTGGTCTTTGGTGGCGCTGGAACGTTTGGTGGAGCTGGAACGGTTAGAGTTTTACGTGCTGTGGGTCCAGGAAAATGACTCTGCCGCTTTAATTGCTGTATTGGTGATTACTTTAGGCCTTTTCACCTGGGATGAAGAGCATGCTTGTGCAGGAAATATGTGACTATTAACCCCATCTCGAGTAGGTGCACTTTCAACTTTGCCTAGAGAGACTCAAAAAATGTATTAGTTGCATACAACTTATTGTTTTATTACCAATAATATGGTCCTTAATTCGTTCCTTTGGACTGCTGATAGTCACAAGTCATCCCATATGTGTCTCATAGGGAGATAATTTATACCTAGGAATAAATTCTTGTATCAATGTGTTTACTCCTGTCTTAGCATCCGCATATAGACAGAGGTATTCCCTATTAATGTTCCTAATTTATTCCTCAAATTAAAACTAAGTAGCCAATGTGAACCTGACTTTGATATAATCTAAGTTCCTGAAACTTTAGGGCCTCATCCCTTGCCAAACCACTTGTTTCCATAATTAATTCTATCCTGTCTGCAGGCCATATCCCTAAGACCTGGGAAACTACTCAATCTTCAAAAGTGGGGACAAAAAACACTGTCTCAAACTACAGGCCAATCTCTCTTTTCCCAATACTATCCACTGTTATGGAAAAATATTCCCTCCCAATTAAACCATTATTTTACCCATACAAATTTCCCTAGCCCATCCCTATCTGGCTTTTACCCCAAACACTCCACTGTAACTATTCTGCTAAGAAATTGAAATGCCTTGTATATAATGCATACCTTATTCACTTATGTAACTGCTTTTGCAACTATGTATCCCCTGTATTTAACCCTATGCACAAGACACACCCACAAATGAGAGGTGACTCTCAACTTCACCACTTCCTGGCAAACCCATTCTAGATTACACAGCAATTTTGACATTAACCACTGCTTACGGACACCTTTGGAAAAAATAAATGGTTAATTCGTTATAACATACATCACATTCAGTTAATAGACAAATGATTTTGTATAAGACTTCACACTAATGTCTTGCTTTATATAATCTCTTTGCACAGTGCTGAGCACACGTCAGCTTTATAATTTTAAAGACACTCTGCATATTCATCTGACTAAAGAAAAAATATTTTCTAGAAGACTTGTTTCCGGGCAAAGAGCCATTTTGTTTCTGGGCGTTTCGCCAATTGACCCTGAAAAGATAAGATAACGGTACACCACGGCTTCTTCCTGAAAAATTATAATTTTTGGATTGGAACTTTCGCTTAAAGTTTAAATACATGGAGCTTTATCCAGAGCCCTAAGAACTACATTTTTTATGGCCTCTTAAAAATTAACCCACAGGCTTTTATATAGCTAAGGTTTATATAACTTCTTAACACACAAATAACTCCACACGCTCATGCTATCTTCCTCCACTCAGTTCTTTTTAATGCCTTCTGTTTGAACTTTCATAGTTTCACTGACTTAATTCACTACAAATTTATGCTATCCTGTTGCAATTCTGTCCTTTCTCAAGCTACACAAACATATTTCTCTCCATTAGTCAACATTCACAAGTCTAACCCTCACTAACTCTTCCTTCATCTCACCTGAGGACTTTTGCTGACTATTTTAAGCAAGAGGTTGAATCCATGCACCAGAACATTCCCTCTGTTTCCTCCTATCCTACTTTGCTTCCTACTCTCTTCCTGCTTTCCTTGACTCTTTTTCCACTGTATCAGAAGAGAATGTCACCATCACTGTTGATCTCCTCTTCTCCCTCTAATCTGCTTCATTTCCATTCTCCTTCCAACATGTAATAGTTATACCATGACTCAAAAATAGCAAGCTTGACCCTACCTGTCTTTCTACTTTAACTACTGAACTTGTCTTGTATTCTCTTGCTTGCTCCATTTTCTCAACACCCATTCTCTCCTTAACCCTCTACAATCTGACTTCTGCACTGCTCCCTCCACGGAGACAATTCTCATTAAAATAACTGATGACATATATGCTGCCCAAGACAGAGGTCATTACACTCTGCTCATATTACTCCACCTCTCTGAAGCATTTGCCTCTGTGGACCACACTCTTCTCTTTTCTCTGTACACACTCTCTCTAGGTGACCTAATAACATCTCTTGGGTTTAAATATCACCACTATGCTGACGACACCCTCAGCTACTTTTCAACCCCTGACCTTACACCTGCCATACAAACCTACGTTTCTGAATGTCTCTCTGTTATCTCATCCTGGAAGACCCTCTTTCGCCTTAAATTTAACATGGCAAAAACAGAGTTCCTCATACTTCCTCCCAAACCTGACCCTATTATCTCCTTCCACATTACTCTTGAATCTTCCATCCAGTAGCTAAAGCACGCTGCTTAGGGATCACTCCCAACTTCTCTCTCATATTCTCCTCTTTTATTCAAAACATTTCTATAACTGTCGCTTTTTCCTCCACAATATCACAAAGATACACCTGTTCCTCTGTTGCTCAACTATTAAAAACTCTGATACAGACCCTCATTCTCTCCCCTCTTGATTACTGTAATCCCCTGCTATCCCAGCTTCCTGACTTTCTCCTGTCTTCCCTACTATCTCTCCCAAACGCTGCTGCCAGAATCACTCTACTCTTTAAACTCTGATTCTGCGTTTCCCCTCCTGAAATTCCTCTCCTGGCTTCTAATCAAATCCTACTGTTTCTGTATGCTCTCCCTACCTACCAATTAGATTGTAAGCTCCTCAGAGCAGGGACTTCTCTTCCTTAATGTTACTTTTATGTCTGGATCACTTATTTCATGACCTCTTACCTTTACCCTTTGCTACCTATATGATTACGACGTGCACCACTTCTGTGAAGCGCTGTGCATATTAATGGCGTTATATACATGAAAACATACAATACAATATATACTTCAAACAATGCTTATGATCTTTTACCCACATTTTTGAACACAAAATATTCCCAAACATCTTAATCCTCTAGAAATAAAATTGAAATGTGTTTTTACTGGTTACACACAATACAGAGCACAAAATACAAAAAAACTTCTCTCATACACAGCCAAACAACATCACAAAAATAACGAACAAATAAAAGAAAGACATTTCTCCCCTGTTACCCCACAATTTCACCCTGCAACTATTAATAAAAGTTCTCTTCTCTTTCTTTATTCTCATAAATAACCTGATTTTAAAACTACTCTGATGCTCCGGAGCTTTTGAGTTAAACTTTCGTATCTTAGCACATTCCTCGCGCTGGAGAAAAAAGTGGGGGCACGCTCTGTGCTGCTGCGATTCTGATCCTCTTTCTTTCAGACCTTTGATTTCATTGTGAGCAAAAAAATATTCATGTTTTCGTACGTACTTGCAAGTTTTTGGATGGTGATTTGTGCACACAGGTGATACTTAGCATGGTTTATCTTTCACACAGGTAATCATTCAGGAAAAATTCATTAGGGTATCAAATCCATCTAGCCACTCTCCATTAAGGGCGCAACAATTTTACTTGCCGGCACCGAAACTTGAGTTTATATCAGGAAATGATTTATAACCACTTATTGCATGTGGGGAAATGGAAGGAAAAGCTTATACGTTCATAACTGATTTCTACGGCGTCCGCCAGCCGGTCACGCCATGCTTGACTTTATCCACAAAAACCTCATAAAATCCAAAGATTTATACTGCCACAGACACACAGGGATTACTGAAAGTTAGAAGGTTCCACTATGAACCCTTGCGTTCGCATTCTTACGAATAAGAAAACCGGTGCGGCTGCTCATAGGTTCACGCTTCCTTCCATAGTAATTTATTGCAAACAAACTTTTTTCATTGGGGTGGCATGTTTTTCACTGGGGCATGTGTATTTTCATTTGAACTTGCATGTATTTTCATTTGAACTTGCATGTATTTTTCATTGGCCAACAAAACATATTTATATTGTCTCTTCTTGTTCTCTGTATCCATTCCTTATTATTTTTGTCTGCAGACACACAACCTCTAACGGCAAATTTTTAGAACTTTGGTTTCCCATTATTCTCCTGTTACAGTAATCACATTTAATTGACCTGTACAATACACCTGATACAATAATCAGCGCAAGCTGATTACGTACAACTCTTTTGGCATGTTATTGTTCTGATTTTTTCACCATAACTATACCTAAGAAAACACTTAAATTACTTCAGCGGGTCCAACCCAGTCCTGATAAACCTTATACTTCTATAACATGGATACAGATAAGACCTTCTAAACAGATATCCATAAATAACCTCATTTGGTATGTTAATGACAAGACAGAGCAAATGTACAATCAGGGACCCTTCCTGCTCAGACAACAAAAATATTTATCACAACCCAGGACAGTCTGAAAAACAATCCCTTAAGCATACAAACACTCACCTTCATCACCAAAACACCAACATTTTTAACGGGACTCTCACCTTAATCCCAATAAAACTTAACATCGATAACACTTTAAAATGGATACAGGAACAGACAAAATAAACTTATTTGACACTGCTAGGTTAACCCGTCAACACAGATTGAGACACCCTTCAAAACACATCTCTCTACACATCACTCAAAACAACTTTTTAAACTCAGGCTTTCCTCAAAAGGTGCCTTTTACCTTGATTCTTATGAGCGCTCAGATTTGAGTGACCGAGGAGTGTTTTTTTCAGGTGCTCAGCTTCCGGTATTTTTGGGTTTCTATTCTGGGCGCCATCTGTTAAAAGTTTTGAATAACAACACAAGTCTGAGGTTATATTTTGCAGAATAGACAAATAAGTTTATTGCTTGTGCGGTGCACACGCAGAGGAGAGTTTCAAAATAAAACCCTCCCAAAGACATGGTGCATACAGGCCTTATTTATACACAAAATACTAAACCCACGCCCCCTCTACAAGGTTGCGTGTCGTCACTACGTGAGCGTAAAAGGTAAACAAATTATGCACACGAATACATTGAGTTAATGACATTATGGGATGTCTAAATGAGATGATTCAGCAATAATACTTTATTAAGCTGGTGACCTTTTCTCTACATACAGAACCTCAAAAGCCCCCACCTTCGGAATGGGAAACCATGCCTATCAGTCTGGCATTTCCATAACATTGGCACTTTGCTCAAGGTTTTTCAGTTAGCTGCTTGGCTTATTATCACTTTAAAATTTGAAAGCAAAAACCTCATTCAAAAACGTCCATCTCATAACCCGTTCACTCAGACAAAACCTAAGATGGATGCTGACTTAAAAATGGTTGCATAGATCCCAGTGCTGTTATGTCAGACCCCCCCCCCTTACGTCATATTCTCACTTTGTCACCACGCCACCTTTTTTTTGCCTTTGAGAATACACTTGCCTACCCAGTGCCTTTGGAGTTTTTTTTACTCTCTTCTGCATTCAGATGTGTCTCTTGAATTGATGCAATCTCAGTTTTGAGTCGTTTGAGATATTTCAGGATTTTTTTACGCTTAATAGGGAAATTGACTTCCTTAACATTCCACGTTGTTACTCTAAAGCAGTGATTTTCAACCTTTTTTGTTTGGAGGAACCCTTTAAGTATTTTGTAACATTTCAGGGAACCCCTATCTGAATGACACATGTTCGACAGGGTTAAATCACAAAATAAACGTGTAAAGCAGTAGGAGTAATAAATAATTATTAACTCATACTTTTGAATAAACAATGTGTATATATTTTGTAATGATTTTGGTTTAAGACCCCCCCCCCCTTACGTCATATTCTCACTTTGTCACTCCCTCCTTTTTTATTCTTAAAACATAGCTTTTGAGAATTAAGTTCATGATGATAGTCCAGGGATAACTCAGAGGACAAGGGTGTGTGCCCTTCACTGTCATAGTCTCGTAAGGCGCTGTGGCCAATATGTCTTTTGATGAATTGAATAACTGTGGTCGGCATCTTCTTTCTTCACGGTACTGCTGTTTTCTGGCATCTGTAAAGAGTGGCATCCGAATGGGGGAGGGGGTCGCACACCTGTGGATCATACCTTTGCAACACGGGACACCCACATATATGACAACAAGTAACACTCCCAAACACATCAAAACATTCAAAAGTTTTTGCTCCAAGTGATCTAAGCCATTCACCTAACCCCAAGGGTGATAATCTGTCACTTCCCTTTGTAACCCTCTTTTGAATCTCTTCTATTTCATTGAATTCATGCTGCACATTGCTACACTGATCTGGAATAAAAACACAACATTGTTCCTCAATTAGGACACATACCCCTCCTTTTGAAGCTAAAACATAGTCTAAAGCAATTCTGTTTTGTAAGGCCATAAGCCTAATCTGAACCTGTTCTTGGTTTAATGATGAAATTAAAAACTGCAAAATTAAGGCCACATCCTTCCTGTAAATTGTTTTCTGACTAAACATACATTTTTACACAGGTTTCATTGGTTGGTGGAGACACTTCACACATTTATAGTTGTTAAGCGCCTTTCCAAGTCACTGGGTTTCACACTGGTGGAGACACTTCACCCATAAATTGATTCTTGTTCCTAGTGTGTGATACACCCTTTAAAGAGGTTCCCTTAAAAAAATTGGAAAAATACAGAAATTATACACATAATACTAAAAACCTTATTTTATGCAAGCAACCTTTCTTTGGATATGCAGTTGCTAGATAAAGGAAATGGCATCTATCTCTATCATCATATACTTTCAGAATCATCACAACATTCTATTACTGAGAATTGAGGGGGTTTGGTATCCGTGGAAGCGAAATGCATGATCCTCGCCCTGCACGCATTGTATACATCATTCACTCAGAATATCAGAACAGACAGTGTCTGCGATGGTCAACATGGCTGACTTATGATCCTTTCCTTGTGGCTGACACACGCTCCTGGGTGACCCCCTCCTTTCGGTGGAGGTGCAACACACTTCTGGATCAAAGTTTTGCTGCACATGACACATACATAGAGAGTGAAGCGTACTGCCAAAACACATACAAGAGCTTTCACAAGCCACGCTTCCAGGAAACCAATCCTCCCATCAAGGCTCAATTGTACATCCACCTTAAATTTCTAACTTAACACACTCTAAAGAATAAAAATATTGAGTCTCTGAAAAAATGAAATGTTCTGATAAAACCTGGCCTTAGCCTGGTGTCTTATTTTCCTCGTTGGTTAACGGTTAGAGTTTTGACTCGGCAAGACGTTAACTTGATGCGGCTGTGCTTTAGGTGACTTTGGTCTTTGGTGGCGCTGGAACGTTTGGTGGAGCTGGAACGGTTAGAGTTTTACGTGCTGTGGGTCCAGGAAAATGACTCTGCCGCTTTAATTGCTGTATTGGTGATTACTTTAGGCATTTTCACCTGGGATGAAGAGCATGCTTGCGCAGGAAATATGTGACTATTAACCCCATCTCGAGTAGGTGCACTTTCAACTTTGCCTAGAGAGACTCAAAAAATGTATTAGTTGCATACAACTTATTGTTTTATTACCAATAATATGGTCCTTAATTCGTTCCTTTGGACTGCTGATAGTCACAAGTCATCCCATATGTGTCTCATAGGGAGATAATTTATACCTAGGAATAAATTCTTGTATCAATGTGTTTACTCCTGTCTTAGGATCCGCATATAGACAGAGGTATTCCCTATTAATGTTCCTAATTTATTCCTCAAATTAAAACTAAGTAGCCAATGTGAACCTGACTTTGATATAATCTAAGTTCCTGAAACTTTAGGGCCTCATCCCTTGCCAAACCACTTGTTTCCTTAATTAATTCTATCCTGTCTGCAGGCCATATCCCTAAGACCTGGGAAACTACTCAATCTTCAAAAGTGGGGACAAAAAACACTGTCTCAAACTACAGGCCAATCTCTCTTTTCCCAATACTATCCACTGTTATGGAAAAATATTCCCTCCCAATTAAACCATTATTTTACCCATACAAATTTCCCTAGCCCATCCCTATCTGGCTTTTACCCCAAACACTCCACTGTAACTATTCTGCTAAGAAATTGAAATGCCTTGTATATAATGCATACCTTATTCACTTACGTAACTGCTTTTGCAACTATGTATGCCCTGTATTTAACCCTATGCACAAGACACACCCACAAATGAGAGGTGACTCCCAACTTCACCACTTCCTGGCAAACCCATTCTAGATTACACAGCAATTTTGACATTAACCACTGCTTACGGACACCTTTGGAAAAAATAAATGGTTAATTTGTTATAACATACATCACATTCAGTTAATAGACAAATGATTTTGTATAAGACTTCACACTAATGTCTTGCTTTATATAATCTCTTTGCACAGTGCTGAGCACACGGTCAGCTTTATAATTTTAAAGACACTCTGCATATTCATCTGACTAAAGAAAAAATATTTTCTATAAGACTTGTTTCCGGGCAAAGAGCCATTTTGTTTCTGGGCGTTTCGCCAATTGACCCTGAAAAGATAAGATAACGGTACACCACGGCTTCTTCCTGAAAAATTATAATTATTGGATTGGAACTTTCGCTTAAAGTTTAAATACATAGAGCTTTATCCAGAGCCCTAAGAACTACATTTTTTATGGCCTCTTAAAAATTAACCCACAGGCTTTTATATAGCTAAGGTTTATATAACTTCTTAACACACAAATAACTCCACACGCTCATGCTATCTTCCTCCACTCAGTTCTTTTTAATGCCTTCTGTTTGAACTTTCATAGTTTCACTGACTTAATTCACTACAAATTTATGCTATCCTGTTGCAATTCTGTCCTTTCTCAAGCTACACAAACCTATTTCTCTCCATTAGTCAACATTCACAAGTCTAACCCTCACTAACTCTTCCTTCATCTCACCTGAGGACTTTTGCTGACTATTTTAAGCAAGAGGTTGAATCCATGCACCAGAACATTCCCTCTGTTTCCTCCTATCCTACTTTGCTTCCTACTCTCTTCCTGCTTTCCTTGACTCTTTTTCCACTGTATCAGAAGAGAATGTCACCATCACTGTTGATCTCCTCTTCTCCCTCTAATCTGCTTCATTTCCATTCTCCTTCCAACATGTAATAGTTATACCATGACTCAAAAATAGCAAGCTTGACCCTACCTGTCTTTCTACTTTAACTACTGAACTTGTCTTGTATTCTCTTGCTTGCTCCATTTTCTCAACACCCATTCTCTCCTTAACCCTCTACAATCTGACTTCTGCACTGCTCCCTCCACGGAGACAATTCTCATTAAAATAACTGATGACATATATGCTGCCCAAGACAGGTCATTACACTCTGCTCATATTACTCCACCTCTCTGAAACATTTGCCTCTGTGGACCACACTCTTCTCTTTTCTCTGTACACACTCTCTCTAGGTGACCTAATAACATCTCTTGGGTTTAAATATCACCACTATGCTGACGACACCCTCAGCTACTTTTCAACCCCTGACCTTACACCTGCCATACAAACCTACGTTTCTGAATGTCTCTCTGTTATCTCATCCTGGAAGACCCTCTTTCGCCTTAAATTTAACATGGCAAAAACAGAGTTCCTCATACTTCCTCCCAAACCTGACCCTATTATCTCCTTCCACATTACTCTTGAATCTTCCATCCAGTAGCTAAAGCACGCTGCTTAGGGATCACTCCCAACTTCTCTCTCATATTCTCCTCTTTTATTCAAAACATTTCTATAACTGTCGCTTTTTCCTCCACAATATCACAAAGATACACCTGTTCCTCTGTTGCTCAACTATTAAAAACTCTGATACAGACCCTCATTCTCTCCCCTCTTGATTACTGTAATCCCCTGCTATCCCAGCTTCCTGACTTTCTCCTGTCTTCCCTACTATCTCTCCCAAACGCTGCTGCCAGAATCACTCTACTCTTTAAACTCTGATTCTGCGTTTCCCCTCCTGAAATTCCTCTCCTGGCTTCTAATCAAATCCTACTGTTTCTGTATGCTCTCCCTACCTACCACTTAGATTGTAAGCTCCTCAGAGCAGGGACTTCTCTTCCTTAATGTTACTTTTATGTCTGGATCACTTATTTCATGACCTCTTACCTTTACCCTTTGCTACCTATATGATTACGACGTGCACCACTTCTGTGAAGCGCTGTGCATATTAATGGCGTTATATACATGAAAACATACAATACAATATATACTTCAAACAATGCTTATGATCTTTTATCCACATTTTTGAACACAAAATATTCCCAAACATCTTAATCCTCTAGAAATAAAATTGAAATGTGTTTTTACTGGTTACACACAATACAGAGCACAAAATACAAAAAACTTCTCTCATACACAGCCAAACAACATCACAAAAATAACGAACAAATAAAAGAAAGACATTTCTCCCCTGTTACCCCACAATTTCACCCTGCAACTATTAATAAAAGTTCTCTTCTCTTTCTTTATTCTCATAAATAACCTGATTTTAAAACTACCCTGATGCTCCGGAGCTTTTGAGTTAAACTTTCGTATCGTAGCACATTCCTCGCGCTGGAGAAAAAAGTGGGGGCACGCTCTGTGCTGCTGCGATTCTGATCCTCTTTCTTTCAGACCTTTGATTTCATTGTGAGCAAAAAAATATTCATGTTTTCGTACGTACTTGCAAGTTTTTGGATGGTGATTTGTGCACACAGGTGATACTTAGCATGGTTTATCTTTCACACAGGTAATCATTCAGGAAAAATTCATTAGGGTATCAAATCCATCTAGCCACTCTCCATTAAGGGCGCAACAATTTTACTTGCCGGCACCGAAACTTGAGTTTATATCAGGAAATGATTTATAACCACTTATTGCATGTGGGGAAATGGAAGGAAAAGCTTATACGTTCATAACTGATTTCTACGGCGTCCGCCAGCCGGTCACGCCATGCTTGACTTTATCCACAAAAACCTCATAAAATCCAAAGATTTATACTGCCACAGACACACAGGGATTACTGAAAGTTAGAAGGTTCCACTATGAGCACTTGCGTTCGCATTCTTACGAATAAGAAAACCGGTGCGGCTGCTCATAGGTTCACGCTTCCTTCCATAGTAATTTATTGCAAACAAACTTTTTTCATTGGGGTGGCATGTTTTTCACTGGGGCATGTGTATTTTCATTTGAACTTGCATATATTTTCATTTGAACTTGCATGTATTTTCATTTGAACTTGCATGTATTTTTCATTGGCCAACAAAACATATTTATATTGTCTCTTCTTGTTCTCTGTATCCATTCCTTATTATTTTTGTCTGCAGACACACAACCTCTAACGGCAAATTTTTAGAACTTTGGTTTCCCATTATTCTCCTGTTACAGTAATCACATTTAATTGACCTGTACAATACTGCACCGACACACTTTATTCGAGCAAATACCCAGTATGTACCTGGCAGATACCTGGAATGCGCCGCTCCTCACCTCTGACAAGCCCCGTTGCGTTTGCCTTCCCAGCCTGGGTTCATGCCTGGCTGACGGGCGGCTGATCTGTTAAATGATAATGATTAGGATTTAATAGGCTGCAATGCTTCGCGTGTCTACCAGATGGCATAAATTCATGAATTGTAATGCAGTATATATATATATACTGTGCAGTATTGCAGCCAGCGGGAATAAAATGCTTCAATCCCTGCTTGGAAAATACCTCAATGCACTCGGGCAGAAAACAGTCACAAACCTCAATACACCCGGGTATACCCGAATTCGTGGGACTAGCCGAGCTCGAATAAAGTGTGTCGCCAGTGTACACCTGATACAATAATCAGCGCAAGCTGATTACGTACAACTCTTTTGGCATGTTATTGTTCTGATTTTTTCACCATAACTATACCTAAGAAAACACTTAAATTACTTCAGCGGGTCCAACCCAGTCCTGATAAACCTTATACTTCTATAACATGGATACAGATAAGACCTTCTAAACAGATATCCATAAATAACCTCATTTGGTATGTTAATGACAAGACAGAGCAAATGTACAATCAGGGACCCTTCCTGCTCAGACAACAAAAATATTTATCACAACCCAGGACAGTCTGAAAAACAATCCCTTAAGCATACAAACACTCACCTTCATCACCAAAACACCAAAAATTTTAACGGGACTCTCACCTTAATCCCAATAAAACTTAACATCGATAACACTTTAAAATGGATACAGGAACAGACAAAATAAACTTATTTGACACTGCTAGGTTAACCCGTCAACACAGATTGAGACACCCTTCAAAACACATCTCTCTACACATCACTCAAAACAACTTTTTAAACTCAGGCTTTCCTCAAAAGGTGCCTTTTACCTTGATTCTTATGAGCGCTCAGATTTGAGTGACCGAGGAGTGTTTTTTTCAGGTGCTCAGCTTCCGGTATTTTTGGGTTTCTATTCTGGGCGCCATCTGTTAAAAGTTTTGAATAACAACACAAGTCTGAGGTTATATTTTGCAGAATAGACAAATAAGTTTATTGCTTGTGCGGTGCACACGCAGAGGAGAGTTTCAAAATAAAACCCTCCCAAAGACATGGTGCATACAGGCCTTATTTATACACAAAATACTAAACCCACGCCCCCTCTACAAGGTTGCGTGTCGTCACTACGTGAGCGTAAAAGGTAAACAAATTATGCACACGAATACATTGAGTTAATGACATTATGGGATGTCTAAATGAGATGATTCAGCAATAATACTTTATTAAGCTGGTGACCTTTTCTCTACATACAGAACCTCAAAAGCCCCCACCTTCGGAATGGGAAACCATGCCTATCAGTCTGGCATTTCCATAACATTGGCACTTTGCTCAAGGTTTTTCAGTTAGCTGCTTGGCTTATTATCACTTTAAAATTTGAATGCAAAAACCTCATTCAAAAACGTCCATCTCATAACCCGTTCACTCAGACAAAACCTAAGATGGATGCTGACTTAAAAATGGTTGCATAGATCCCAGTGCTGTTATGTCAGACCCCCCCCCTTACGTCATATTCTCACTTTGTCACCACGCCACCTTTTTTTTGCCTTTGAGAATACACTTGCCTACCCAGTGCCTTTGGAGTTTTTTTTACTCTCTTCTGCATTCAGATGTGTCTCTTGAATTGATGCAATCTCAGTTTTGAGTCGTTTGAGATATTTCAGGATTTTTTTACGCTTAATAGGGAAATTGACTTCCTTAACATTCCACGTTGTTACTCTAAAGCAGTGATTCCCAACCTTTTTTGTTTGGAGGAACCCTTTAAGTATTTTGTAACATTTCAGGGAACCCCTATCTGAATGACACATGTTCGACAGGGTTAAATCACAAAATAAACGTGTAAAGCAGTAGGAGTAATAAATAATTATTAACTCATACTTTTGAATAAACAATGTGTATATATTTTGTAATGATTTTGGTTTAAGACCCCCCCCCTTACGTCATATTCTCACTTTGTCACTCCCTCCTTTTTTATTCTTAAAACATAGCTTTTGAGAATTAAGTTCATGATGATAGTCCAGGGATAACTCAGAGGACAAGGGTGCGTGCCCTTCACTGTCATAGTCTCGTAAGGCGCTGTGGCCAATATGTCTTTTGATGAATTGAATAACTGTGGTCGGCATCTTCTTTCTTCACGGTACTGCTGTTTTCTGGCATCTGTAAAGAGTGGCATCCGAATGGGGGAGGGGGTCGCACACCTGTGGATCATACCTTTGCAACACGGGACACCCACATATATGACAACAAGTAACACTCCCAAACACATCAAAACATTCAAAAGTTTTTGCTCCAAGTGATCTAAGCCATTCACCTAACCCCAAGGGTGATAATCTGTCACTTCCCTTTGTAACCCTCTTTTGAATCTCTTCTATTTCATTGAATTCATGCTGCACATTGCTACACTGATCTGGAATAAAAACACAACATTGTTCCTCAATTAGGACACATACCCCTCCTTTTGAAGCTAAAACATAGTCTAAAGCAATTCTGTTTTGTAAGGCCATAAGCCTAATCTGAACCTGTTCTTGGTTTAATGATGAAATTAAAAACTGCAAAATTAAGGCCACATCCTTCCTGTAAATTGTTTTCTGACTAAACATACATTTTTACACAGGTTTCATTGGTTGGTGGAGACACTTCACACATTTATAGTTGTTAAGCGCCTTTCCAAGTCACTGGGTTTCACACTGGTGGAGACACTTCACCCATAAATTGATTCTTGTTCCTAGTGTGTGATACACCCTTTAAAGAGGTTCCCTTAAAAAAATTGGAAAAATACAGAAATTATACACATAATACTAAAAACCTTATTTTATGCAAGCAACCTTTCTTTGGATATGCAGTTGCTAGATAAAGGAAATGGCATCTATCTCTATCATCATATACTTTCAGAATCATCACAACATTCTATTACTGAGAATTGAGGGGGTTTGGTATCCGTGGAAGCGAAATGCATGATCCTCGCCCTGCACGCATTGTATACATCATTCACTCAGAATATCAGAACAGACAGTGTCTGCGATGGTCAACATGGCTGACTTATGATCCTTTCCTTGTGGCTGACACACGCTCCTGGGTGACCCCCTCCTTTCGGTGGAGGTGCAACACACTTCTGGATCAAAATTTTGCTGCACATGACACATACATAGAGAGTGAAGCGTACTGCCAAAACACATACAAGAGCTTTCACAAGCCACGCTTCCAGGAAACCAATCCTCCCATCAAGGCTCAATTGTACATCCACCTTAAATTTCTAACTTAACACACTCTAAAGAATAAAAATATTGAGTCTCTGAAAAAATGAAATGTTCTGATAAAACCTGGCCTTAGCCTGGTGTCTTATTTTCCTCGTTGGTTAACGGTTAGAGTTTTGACTCGGCAAGACGTTAACTTGATGCGGCTGTGCTTTAGGTGACTTTGGTCTTTGGTGGCGCTGGAACGTTTGGTGGAGCTGGAACGGTTAGAGTTTTACGTGCTGTGGGTCCAGGAAAATGACTCTGCCGCTTTAATTGCTGTATTGGTGATTACTTTAGGCCTTTTCACCTGGGATGAAGAGCATGCTTGTGCAGGAAATATGTGACTATTAACCCCATCTCGAGTAGGTGCACTTTCAACTTTGCCTAGAGAGACTCAAAAAATGTATTAGTTGCATACAACTTATTGTTTTATTACCAATAATATGGTCCTTAATTCGTTCCTTTGGACTGCTGATAGTCACAAGTCATCCCATATGTGTCTCATAGGGAGATAATTTATACCTAGGAATAAATTCTTGTATCAATGTGTTTACTCCTGTCTTAGCATCCGCATATAGACAGAGGTATTCCCTATTAATGTTCCTAATTTATTCCTCAAATTAAAACTAAGTAGCCAATGTGAACCTGACTTTGATATAATCTAAGTTCCTGAAACTTTAGGGCCTCATCCCTTGCCAAACCACTTGTTTCCATAATTAATTCTATCCTGTCTGCAGGCCATATCCCTAAGACCTGGGAAACTACTCAATCTTCAAAAGTGGGGACAAAAAACACTGTCTCAAACTACAGGCCAATCTCTCTTTTCCCAATACTATCCACTGTTATGGAAAAATATTCCCTCCCAATTAAACCATTATTTTACCCATACAAATTTCCCTAGCCCATCCCTATCTGGCTTTTACCCCAAACACTCCACTGTAACTATTCTGCTAAGAAATTGAAATGCCTTGTATATAATGCATACCTTATTGTTACGCCGATGCTCGCCACAAACCGGGACCGGACCGCGGGGCTGAGGTGGGGTTATATAATCACCGACCTGAGTCCACGCAGACTGATCCGGAGTGCGCAGTTCGTAGTCGTACATCGCAGGGTCAGGATTGGAGAAGGCAGCATCGTCGTTATGGAAGCAGGAGTTCGGCAACAGGTAGTCAGGATTTCCCCGCTTCAGCTTAGGAGCGTGAGCGCGGGGGTGGCTTCTGCGCGAGGAGCGGCCTCGGCCCATGACGCCGATCTCAGCAGGAGGAGACAGCAGGCTGGCCGAAGTTCACCGCAGGGCAGCGTCGGGTAGAACCAACGCTTCAGCGCAGAAGTCCAAGGCAGGTCACTGCAAGAGGATCGCAGCAAGCCGCAGGAAAGGAAGGGTAGCCACTGCTAGGAGGGAATGCAGCAGGTACCGGTGCTGGCAACACGCTTCAGCACAGACGTCCCGGGTAGGCCACTGCAGGAGAATAGCAGCAGGCCAGTGCTGGCATCACGCTTCAGCACAGACGTCCAGGGCAGGCCACTGCAAGGAGATAGCAGCAGGCCGCAGGAAAGGAAGGGTAGCCACTGCTAGGAGGGAATGCAGCAGTACCAGTGCTGGCATCAACGCTTCAGCACAGACGTCCAGGATAGGCCACTACAGGAGAATAGCGGCAGGCCACAGGACAGGAAGGGTAGCTACTGCTAGGAGGGAATGCAGCAGTACCAGTGCTGGCATCAACGCTTCAGCACAGACGTCCAGGGTAGGCCACTGCAAGGAGATAGCAGCAGGCCAGTGCTGGCAACAACGCTTCAGCACAGACGTCCCGGGTAGGCCACTGCAGGAGAATAGCAGCAGGCCAGTGCTGGCATCAACGCTTCAGCACAGACGTCCAGGACCAGGCCTCTGGATCCTCAGGAACTTGGAAGGTAAGAACGCTAGGAGAGAGGCCTGGGGTGGTTTGTGGCAGAGACAGTAACATAGAGGTAGGAATAATTATGCTCGGCGCTGGTTCAGAGCCAACGCCTAGAATATAAAGGGCGGAGATCCAATCACAGGAGGAGGGTGTGTGAGAATTCCTCCAATGAAGTAGCACAGGGCAGAAGCTGCAATGAGAGGCAGCACCTGTGCCATAGATTGCCAGAGGAAGCCTGCAACTGCACAGGTCTGCAAGGCAAAAGTCAAAGCCAGTAGTGGATTCCTTACAGTACCCCCCCCCTTCAGGTGAGACCTCCGGACGAACAAGATCCATCACAGATTTGGGGGACATGGAATTGTTCCTAAACCTTCTTAGGCGAGAGGTAGCGTTGAAAGCCCATAGTTTGTTGGGATTCCTTACAGTACCCCCACCACTGGGTGAAAAGCCTGGGTGAACAGGACCATTCATAGGTCTGGGAGACATTGAGTTGTTCCTGAAGTGTCTCCGGCGAGAATTAGGTCCACAATCCAGATGTACATTGGCGAGTGCCATGAAAGACAGCGGTGGTACTGCAGTTCTTGGTACATGGACAATGGGACCTGAGGGCTCCGGAATGGGAACATCGGAAGGACGGTAGCCAGGTGTCCGGTGCATAGTAATAGTCCAAGAGTACGGGACACAGGACACAGATTGTCGGACAAAAATGGCAGAGGGACCTTCAGAGAAGGCAATGTCTTTGGTGAAATCAGCACGGAGGAAGTTGCGAGAGTCTTTAGCTTCCAAGGAATTCCGGGTGGTGGTTAGCAAGGGAATGGGGCGGGAGGGTTCACTACACACTATTGCAGCGGTACTTTTGATACCAAGCAGGGTTGCTATCCCAAGCAATTTGCGAGAGTCTGTAGCAGTGTGTATGCAACTCATGGTACTGGCAGTTGAAGAAGGATCCGCTTCCTTTGGTTTGTGATCTTTAGAGAGAATCAAATCCGAAATTGTGGCCTTGGCGAAGGACATAATAAGCATGTCTATACCCATAGTGGACCCATAGAGAACAGGAACGGACGCTTCAGGTAAAGCGACGAGGTCCAGTAAGGGTGTCTTCGTCTTAGGGAGAGGCCAATTGCCATACAGATTGGGCACTTTGGGCACCGCACAGAGACCTGCGAGTAAGGAGTCTGTTTGAAAGGTGAGAAAACAGATTTTATCCAAAAAACAAGGCAGGCGGTTAAGCGGTGCATCAACCTTAGGGAAAAAAGTCTTGGGGTTAAAGCTGGGTGCCTCCAACACAGAGAAAGAAGACAGAGAACTAGAGCTTGGCTTCGGAGTGGAGGTCCCAGGTACCCAGGTCTCACATGATACTGTGGGAGAAGCAATGCAAATTGTTACTGTTTTAAACATAGGGTCTTTAACATCGGTAGCTCCAGGCACCTTTTTGAGAGGTAACCCTAGTTTTGGGACAGGACAGTCAATAGCAAGTACCCCAAGTATTGTGGAAGACACAGAGAAAAATAAGTCCATTTTAAAGACGGGATCTTCTGAAAAAAGGCAACGTTCCAAATGCGATACCCCTGAGTGCGTGGTAGTAGACATACAGTCAGTAGTGGATACCCCGAATACTGTGGGCGAATCAGCGTGAAACAGTATTATTACAGGAATGGGCATCCCAGACTTAAAGTCATTTTTAATCATCCCGGAGGCTGTGGCATGATCCGTGAGAGAAACTGGGGTAAACTCTCCAACAGACACAAGGGACATCTTGCTTGTTACAGAATTGGGTCCCTGAGAATCCCTAGTGAGGGCATCAGACTCCATGGGAGACTTAGTGACAGGGGTTTTGGAACTGATTAAAGGAATGGCAGATATCACAGATTTACTAGGAGAAATACCTTGCAAAACAGAAATTTTAGTAAAGGTGATAGGCATCACAGATAGGGCAGACAGAAGTAAGCTAGGCAAGGTTGCTTCTATAACAGAAGATTTGGCAGCGGCAAAGCTTAACTCAGCGGCTGCTGGAGAACTTTTAACTACAGTGAGAAGGGACTGCAGTTTTACAAAGTCAGGGATAAAGGGAGTCTCAAACTTGAAAGCCTGATCATTCAAAAAGAAGGGCCCTAACTTTAATGGTACTGAGGAAGCAACAGCAGATACGCTGATCTCAGAAGGGGTCACTTGGAAAGGAGAATAATATGTACTGTTCGCTTTAAACCCTAGGATTTGGGAAAAGGAGAACTCAGACAGTGCAATTGGGGCAACCACGACTGTGCTGGCCTCTGAAGTGGGTATTTGGGAAAGAGTGTCTGGGACTTCAGAAACGACAACAGATTCCACGAAAAGGGGTCTATGCTCAGAAGCAGGGGTCTCAGCTCTCTGAGTGGCAGACGGGGTGAGTGAAATACCTAGGAGTAGGGATTCTGCGAACAGGTTTAGAGAAACAAACGGCTCCAGAATACTTTTTACTGGAGCCAGTATTATTGCCGAAAGTTCAGGGGGCATAGCCCCGAGAATTTTAGCCGAGTCAGAGGACAAAAGGGGTTGATCCTCTGAGGCTAAGGAGGTGTCCCTGACTGACGAACTAAAGGGATCTACCAAGGAAGATTCACAGGGCTGACCTGCAGGGGTTAACATAGGAAAAACCCCAAGGGTTAAATTACTCTGTACCTGAGAATCAGAGAAATAGAAGCTAGTCTCCGAGAGTGGGGTCATAGGGGGTTCTGCCTCTTGCCCTAGGGACCTATCATTAGACTGCGGAATACTAGGGTTAGCAGTAGGAACCTCACAGAGCAGACTAGCAGGGGTTAATACAGAAAAAACCTCGGAAACAGAGCTTAGAATTTTTGGTTTAGGAAAAGAGGGCAAACAGGATTCATTCTCTGGTGCTAGGGAAGACACACTGACCTGGGTACTGCAGGGATTTACAGTGGGGAACGCATAAGCCTGACTAGCAGGGGTTAAGACCGAAATAACCTCAGGGACAGAATTTAGGGAGGTTAACTCAGGATTAGGGAGCGTGGCAGCTTCTTCCTTAGCGGGCAGCGACAGAGAAATGGTTTGACCATTCTTAGGAGAGAGAGGTAACCCCACAGGTTTAGTAACAGGACTGGTAGCACAGAGAATCTGCCAAGCAGCAGCATAGCTGGCAAGGAGGGGATCCTGTTCTATTATGTGAGTGTCTAGTGTTGAGGAAAATACATGGAGTGTATCTTGAGACTGAGCCAACATGAGGAGGGCGCTCTGTTCTACTAGATGAATGTCCAGTGATGAGGCCAGGGCATAGATTGCCTCTTGGGCGTCGGCCAGTTCCATAGGGTTCACATTATCCCAGGTTAAAGGGGAATCAGGGGAGCGAATACATTCGGCTAGAGACTGTTTTAAGCTCAGGATACAGTAAGCCTTAATAAAGAGATCACAACGGCATTGTCTTTGCAAAGGGGTTAAACCTTCATAGGTAAACATTTCATCCATCAGGGGTATTACTTCACACAAATACTGGCCTTCATAGTGGGACTGATACGCAGGACGGGACATAACTTCAGTTGGAAAATTGCCATCCCCCGCCACGGCGCGGTCCGGTTTTAACGGGCCGAGCATACTGTTACGCCGATGCTCGCCACAAACCGGGACCGGACCGCGGGGCTGAGGTGGGGTTATATAATCACCGACCTGAGTCCACGCAGACTGATCCGGAGTGCGCAGTTCGTAGTCGTACATCGCAGGGTCAGGATTGGAGAAGGCAGCATCGTCGTTATGGAAGCAGGAGTTCGGCAACAGGTAGTCAGGATTTCCCCGCTTCAGCTTAGGAGCGTGAGCGCGGGGGTGGCTTCTGCGCGAGGAGCGGCCTCGGCCCATGACGCCGATCTCAGCAGGAGGAGACAGCAGGCTGGCCGAAGTTCACCGCAGGGCAGCGTCGGGTAGAACCAACGCTTCAGCGCAGAAGTCCAAGGCAGGTCACTGCAAGAGGATCGCAGCAAGCCGCAGGAAAGGAAGGGTAGCCACTGCTAGGAGGGAATGCAGCAGGTACCGGTGCTGGCAACACGCTTCAGCACAGACGTCCCGGGTAGGCCACTGCAGGAGAATAGCAGCAGGCCAGTGCTGGCATCACGCTTCAGCACAGACGTCCAGGGCAGGCCACTGCAAGGAGATAGCAGCAGGCCGCAGGAAAGGAAGGGTAGCCACTGCTAGGAGGGAATGCAGCAGTACCAGTGCTGGCATCAACGCTTCAGCACAGACGTCCAGGATAGGCCACTACAGGAGAATAGCGGCAGGCCACAGGACAGGAAGGGTAGCTACTGCTAGGAGGGAATGCAGCAGTACCAGTGCTGGCATCAACGCTTCAGCACAGACGTCCAGGGTAGGCCACTGCAAGGAGATAGCAGCAGGCCAGTGCTGGCAACAACGCTTCAGCACAGACGTCCCGGGTAGGCCACTGCAGGAGAATAGCAGCAGGCCAGTGCTGGCATCAACGCTTCAGCACAGACGTCCAGGACCAGGCCTCTGGATACTCAGGAACTTGGAAGGTAAGAACGCTAGGAGAGAGGCCTGGGGTGGTTTGTGGCAGAGACAGTAACATAGAGGTAGGAATAATTATGCTCGGCGCTGGTTCAGAGCCAACACCTAGAATATAAAGGGCGGAGATCCAATCACAGGAGGAGGGTGTGTGAGAATTCCTCCAATGAAGTAGCACAGGGCAGAAGCTGCAATGAGAGGCAGCACCTGTGCCATAGATTGCCAGAGGAAGCCTGCAACTGCACAGGTCTGCAAGGCAAAAGTCAAAGCCAGTAGTGGATTCCTTACACTTATTCACTTATGTAACTGCTTTTGCAACTATGTATCCCCTGTATTTAACCCTATGCACAAGACACACCCACAAATGAGAGGTGACTCTCAACTTCACCACTTCCTGGCAAACCCATTCTAGATTACACAGCAATTTTGACATTAATCACTGCTTACGGACACCTTTGGAAAAAATAAATGGTTAATTCGTTATAACATACATCACATTCAGTTAATAGACAAATGATTTTGTATAAGACTTCACACTAATGTCTTGCTTTATATAATCTCTTTGCACAGTGCTGAGCACACGGTCAGCTTTATAATTTTAAAGACACTCTGCATATTCATCTGACTAAAGAAAAAATATTTTCTAGAAGACTTGTTTCCGGGCAAAGAGCCATTTTGTTTCTGGGCGTTTCGCCAATTGACCCTGAAAAGATAAGATAACGGTACACCACGGCTTCTTCCTGAAAAATTATAATTTTTGGATTGGAACTTTCGCTTAAAGTTTAAATACATGGAGCTTTATCCAGAGCCCTAAGAACTACATTTTTTATGGCCTCTTAAAAATTAACCCACAGGCTTTTATATAGCTAAGGTTTATATAACTTCTTAACACACAAATAACTCCACACGCTCATGCTATCTTCCTCCACTCAGTTCTTTTTAATGCCTTCTGTTTGAACTTTCATAGTTTCACTGACTTAATTCACTACAAATTTATGCTATCCTGTTGCAATTCTGTCCTTTCTCAAGCTACACAAACATATTTCTCTCCATTAGTCAACATTCACAAGTCTAACCCTCACTAACTCTTCCTTCATCTCACCTGAGGACTTTTGCTTACTATTTTAAGCAAGAGGTTAAATCCATGCACCAGAACATTCCCTCTGTTTCCTCCTATCCTACTTTGCTTCCTACTCTCTTCCTGCTTTCCTTGACTCTTTTTCCACTGTATCAGAAGAGAATGTCACCATCACTGTTGATCTCCTCTTCTCCCTCTAATCTGCTTCATTTCCATTCTCCTTCCAACATGTAATAGTTATACCATGACTCAAAAATAGCAAGCTTGACCCTACCTGTCTTTCTACTTTAAATACTGAACTTGTCTTGTATTCTCTTGCTTGCTCCATTTTCTCAACACCCATTCTCTCCTTAGCCCTCTACAATCTGACTTCTGCACTGCTCCCTCCACGGAGACAATTCTCATTAAAATAACTGATGACATATATGCTGCCCAAGACAGAGGTCATTACACTCTGCTCATATTACTCCACCTCTCTGAAGCATTTGCCTCTGTGGACCACACTCTTCTCTTTTCTCTGTACACACTCTCTCTAGGTGACCTAATAACATCTCTTGGGTTTAAATATCACCACTATGCTGACGACACCCTCAGCTACTTTTCAACCCCTGACCTTACACCTGCCATACAAACCTACGTTTCTGAATGTCTCTCTGTTATCTCATCCTGGAAGACCCTCTTTCGCCTTAAATTTAACATGGCAAAAACAGAGTTCCTCATACTTCCTCCCAAACCTGACCCTATTATCTACTTCCACATTACTCTTGAATCTTCCATCCAGTAGCTAAAGCACGCTGCTTAGGGATCACTCCCAACTTCTCTCTCATATTCTCCTCTTTTATTCAAAACATTTCTATAACTGTCGCTTTTTCCTCCACAATATCACAACGATACACCTGTTCCTCTGTTGCTCAACTATTAAAAACTCTGATACAGACCCTCATTCTCTCCCCTCTTGATTACTGTAATCCCCTGCTATCCCAGCTTCCTGACTTTCTCCTGTCTTCCCTACTATCTCTCCCAAACGCTGCTGCCAGAATCACTCTACTCTTTAAACTCTGATTCTGCGTTTCCCCTCCTGAAATTCCTCTCCTGGCTTCTAATCAAATCCTACTGTTTCTGTATGCTCTCCCTACCTACCAATTAGATTGTAAGCTCCTCAGAGCAGGGACTTCTCTTCCTTAATGTTACTTTTATGTCTGGATCACTTATTTCATGACCTCTTACCTTTACCCTTTGCTACCTATATGATTACGACGTGCACCACTTCTGTGAAGCGCTGTGCATATTAATGGCGTTATATACATGAAAACATACAATACAATATATACTTCAAACAATGCTTATGATCTTTTACCCACATTTTTGAACACAAAATATTCCCAAACATCTTAATCCTCTAGAAATAAAATTGAAATGTGTTTTTACTGGTTACACACAATACAGAGCACAAAATACAAAAAAACTTCTCTCATACACAGCCAAACAACATCACAAAAATAACGAACAAATAAAAGAAAGACATTTCTCCCCTGTTACCCCACAATTTCACCCTGCAACTATTAATAAAAGTTCTCTTCTCTTTCTTTATTCTCATAAATAACCTGATTTTAAAACTACTCTGATGCTCCGGAGCTTTTGAGTTAAACTTTCGTATCTTAGCACATTCCTCGCGCTGGAGAAAAAAGTGGGGGCACGCTCTGTGCTGCTGCGATTCTGATCCTCTTTCTTTCAGACCTTTGATTTCATTGTGAGCAAAAAAATATTCATGTTTTCGTACGTACTTGCAAGTTTTTGGATGGTGATTTGTGCACACAGGTGATACTTAGCATGGTTTATCTTTCACACAGGTAATCATTCAGGAAAAATTCATTAGGGTATCAAATCCATCTAGCCACTCTCCATTAAGGGCGCAACAATTTTACTTGCCGGCACCGAAACTTGAGTTTATATCAGGAAATGATTTATAACCACTTATTGCATGTGGGGAAATGGAAGGAAAAGCTTATACGTTCATAACTGATTTCTACGGCGTCCGGCAGCCGGTCACGCCATGCTTGACTTTATCCACAAAAACCTCATAAAATCCAAAGATTTATACTGCCACAGACACACAGGGATTACTGAAAGTTAGAAGGTTCCACTATGAGCCCTTGCGTTCGCATTCTTACGAATAAGAAAACCGGTGCGGCTGCTCATAGGTTCACGCTTCCTTCCATAGTAATTTATTGTAAACAAACTTTTTTCATTGGGGTGGCATGTTTTTCACTGGGGCATGTGTATTTTCATTTGAACTTGCATGTATTTTCATTTGAACTTGCATGTATTTTTCATTGGCCAACAAAACATATTTATATTGTCTCTTCTTGTTCTCTGTATCCATTCCTTATTATTTTTGTCTGCAGACACACAACCTCTAACGGCAAATTTTTAGAACTTTGGTTTCCCATTATTCTCCTGTTACAGTAATCACATTTAATTGACCTGTACAATACACCTGATACAATAATCAGCGCAAGCTGATTACGTACAACTCTTTTGGCATGTTATTGTTCTGATTTTTTCACCATAACTATACCTAAGAAAACACTTAAATTACTTCAGCGGGTCCAACCCAGTCCTGATAAACCTTATACTTCTATAACATGGATACAGATAAGACCTTCTAAACAGATATCCATAAATAACCTCATTTGGTATGTTAATGACAAGACAGAGCAAATGTACAATCAGGGACCCTTCCTGCTCAGACAACAAAAATATTTATCACAACCCAGGACAGTCTGAAAAACAATCCCTTAAGCATACAAACACTCACCTTCATCACCAAAACACCAACATTTTTAACGGGACTCTCACCTTAATCCCAATAAAACTTAACATCGATAACACTTTAAAATGGATACAGGAACAGACAAAATAAACTTATTTGACACTGCTAGGTTAACCCGTCAACACAGATTGAGACACCCTTCAAAACACATCTCTCTACACATCACTCAAAACAACTTTTTAAACTCAGGCTTTCCTCAAAAGGTGCCTTTTACCTTGATTCTTATGAGCGCTCAGATTTGAGTGACCGAGGAGTGGTTTTTTCAGGTGCTCAGCTTCCGGTATTTTTGGGTTTCTATTCTGGGCGCCATCTGTTAAAAGTTTTGAATAACAACACAAGTCTGAGGTTATATTTTGCAGAATAGACAAATAAGTTTATTGCTTGTGCGGTGCACACGCAGAGGAGAGTTTCAAAATAAAACCCTCCCAAAGACATGGTGCATACAGGCCTTATTTATACACAAAATACTAAACCCACGCCCCCTCTACAAGGTTGCGTGTCGTCACTACGTGAGCGTAAAAGGTAAACAAATTATGCACACGAATACATTGAGTTAATGACATTATGGGATGTCTAAATGAGATGATTCAGCAATAATACTTTATTAAGCTGGTGACCTTTTCTCTACATACAGAACCTCAAAAGCCCCCACCTTCGGAATGGGAAACCATGCCTATCAGTCTGGCATTTCCATAACATTGGCACTTTGCTCAAGGTTTTTCAGTTAGCTGCTTGGCTTATTATCACTTTAAAATTTGAAAGCAAAAACCTCATTCGAAAACGTCCATCTCATAACCCGTTCACTCAGACAAAACCTAAGATGGATGCTGACTTAAAAATGGTTGCATAGATCCCAGTGCTGTTATGTCAGACCCCCCCCCTTACGTCATATTCTCACTTTGTCACCACGCCACCTTTTTTTTGCCTTTGAAAATACACTTGCCTACCCAGTGCCTTTGGAGTTTTTTTTACTCTCTTCTGCATTCAGATGTGTCTCTTGAATTGATGCAATCTCAGTTTTGAGTCGTTTGAGATATTTCAGGATTTTTTTACGCTTAATAGGGAAATTGACTTCCTTAACATTCCAAGTTGTTACTCTAAAGCAGTGATTCCCAACCTTTTTTGTTTGGAGGAACCCTTTAAGTATTTTGTAACATTTCAGGGAACCCCTATCTGAATGACACATGTTCGACAGGGTTAAATCACAAAATAAACGTGTAAAGCAGTAGGAGTAATAAATAATTATTAACTCATACTTTTGAATAAACAATGTGTATATATTTTGTAATGATTTTGGTTTAAGACCCCCCCCCCTTACGTCATATTCTCACTTTGTCACTCCCTCCTTTTTTATTCTTAAAACATAGCTTTTGAGAATTAAGTTCATGATGATAGTCCAGGGATAACTCAGAGGACAAGGGTGCGTGCCCTTCACTGTCATAGTCTCGTAAGGTGCTGTGGCCAATATGTCTTTTGATGAATTGAATAACTGTGGTCGGCATCTTCTTTCTTCACGGTACTGCTGTTTTCTGGCATCTGTAAAGAGTGGCATCCGAATGGGGGAGGGGGTCGCACACCTGTGGATCATACCTTTGCAACACGGGACACCCACATATATGACAACAAGTAACACTCCCAAACACATCAAAACATTCAAAAGTTTTTGCTCCAAGTGATCTAAGCCATTCACCTAACCCCAAGGGTGATAATCTGTCACTTCCCTTTGTAACCCTCTTTTGAATCTCTTCTATTTCATTGAATTCATGCTGCACATTGCTACACTGATCTGGAATAAAAACACAACATTGTTCCTCAATTAGGACACATACCCCTCCTTTTGAAGCTAAAACATAGTCTAAAGCAATTCTGTTTTGTAAGGCCATAAGCCTAATCTGAACCTGTTCTTGGTTTAATGATGAAATTAAAAACTGCAAAATTAAGGCCACATCCTTCCTGTAAATTGTTTTCTGACTAAACATACATTTTTACACAGGTTTCATTGGTTGGTGGAGACACTTCACACATTTATAGTTGTTAAGCGCCTTTCCAAGTCACTGGGTTTCACACTGGTGGAGACACTTCACCCATAAATTGATTCTTGTTCCTAGTGTGTGATACACCCTTTAAAGAGGTTCCCTTAAAAAAATTGGAAAAATACAGAAATTATACACATAATACTAAAAACCTTATTTTATGCAAGCAACCTTTCTTTGGATATGCAGTTGCTAGATAAAGGAAATGGCATCTATCTCTATCATCATATACTTTCAGAATCATCACAACATTCTATTACTGAGAATTGAGGGGGTTTGGTATCCGTGGAAGCGAAATGCATGATCCTCGCCCTGCACGCATTGTATACATCATTCACCCAGAATATCAGAACAGACAGTGTCTGCGATGGTCAACATGGCTGACTTATGATCCTTTCCTTGTGGCTGACACACGCTCCTGGGTGACCCCCTCCTTTCGGTGGAGGTGCAACACACTTCTGGATCAAAGTTTTGCTGCACATGACACATACATAGAGAGTGAAGCGTACTGCCAAAACACATACAAGAGCTTTCACAAGCCACGCTTCCAGGAAACCAATCCTCCCATCAAGGCTCAATTGTACATCCACCTTAAATTTCTAACTTAACACACTCTAAAGAATAAAAATATTGAGTCTCTGAAAAAATGAAATGTTCTGATAAAACCTGGCCTTAGCCTGGTGTCTTATTTTCCTCGTTGGTTAACGGTTAGAGTTTTGACTCGGCAAGACGTTAACTTGATGCGGCTGTGCTTTAGGTGACTTTGGTCTTTGGTGGCGCTGGAACGTTTGGTGGAGCTGGAACGGTTAGAGTTTTACGTGCTGTGGGTCCAGGAAAATGACTCTGCCGCTTTAATTGCTGTATTGGTGATTACTTTAGGCCTTTTCACCTGGGATGAAGAGCATGCTTGCGCAGGAAATATGTGACTATTAACCCCATCTCGAGTAGGTGCACTTTCAACTTTGCCTAGAGAGACTCAAAAAATGTATTAGTTGCATACAACTTATTGTTTTATTACCAATAATATGGTCCTTAATTCGTTCCTTTGGACTGCTGATAGTCACAAGTCATCCCATATGTGTCTCATAGGGAGATAATTTATACCTAGGAATAAATTCTTGTATCAATGTGTTTACTCCTGTCTTAGCATCCGCATATAGACAGAGGTATTCCCTATTAATGTTCCTAATTTATTCCTCAAATTAAAACTAAGTAGCCAATGTGAACCTGACTTTGATATAATCTAAGTTCCTGAAACTTTAGGGCCTCATCCCTTGCCAAACCACTTGTTTCCATAATTAATTCTATCCTGTCTGCAGGCCATATCCCTAAGACCTGGGAAACTACTCAATCTTCAAAAGTGGGGACAAAAAACACTGTCTCAAACTACAGGCCAATCTCTCTTTTCCCAATACTATCCACTGTTATGGAAAAATATTCCCTCCCAATTAAACCATTATTTTACCCATACAAATTTCCCTAGCCCATCCCTATCTGGCTTTTACCCCAAACACTCCACTGTAACTATTCTGCTAAGAAATTGAAATGCCTTGTATATAATGCATACCTTATTCACTTATGTAACTGCTTTTGCAACTATGTATCCCCTGTATTTAACCCTATGCACAAGACACACCCACAAATGAGAGGTGACTCTCAACTTCACCACTTCCTGGCAAACCCATTCTAGATTACACAGCAATTTTGACATTAATCACTGCTTACGGACACCTTTGGAAAAAATAAATGGTTAATTCGTTATAACATACATCACATTCAGTTAATAGACAAATGATTTTGTATAAGACTTCACACTAATGTCTTGCTTTATATAATCTCTTTGCACAGTGCTGAGCACACGGTCAGCTTTATAATTTTAAAGACACTCTGCATATTCATCTGACTAAAGAAAAAATATTTTCTAGAAGACTTGTTTCCGGGCAAAGAGCCATTTTGTTTCTGGGCGTTTCGCCAATTGACCCTGAAAAGATAAGATAACGGTACACCACGGCTTCTTCCTGAAAAATTATAATTTTTGGATTGGAACTTTCGCTTAAAGTTTAAATACATGGAGCTTTATCCAGAGCCCTAAGAACTACATTTTTTATGGCCTCTTAAAAATTAACCCACAGGCTTTTATATAGCTAAGGTTTATATAACTTCTTAACACACAAATAACTCCACACGCTCATGCTATCTTCCTCCACTCAGTTCTTTTTAATGCCTTCTGTTTGAACTTTCATAGTTTCACTGACTTAATTCACTACAAATTTATGCTATCCTGTTGCAATTCTGTCCTTTCTCAAGCTACACAAACATATTTCTCTCCATTAGTCAACATTCACAAGTCTAACCCTCACTAACTCTTCCTTCATCTCACCTGAGGACTTTTGCTGACTATTTTAAGCAAGAGGTTGAATCCATGCACCAGAACATTCCCTCTGTTTCCTCCTATCCTACTTTGCTTCCTACTCTCTTCCTGCTTTCCTTGACTCTTTTTCCACTGTATCAGAAGAGAATGTCACCATCACTGTTGATCTCCTCTTCTCCCTCTAATCTGCTTCATTTCCATTCTCCTTCCAACATGTAATAGTTATACCATGACTCAAAAATAGCAAGCTTGACCCTACCTGTCTTTCTACTTTAACTACTGAACTTGTCTTGTATTCTCTTGCTTGCTCCATTTTCTCAACACCCATTCTCTCCTTAACCCTCTACAATCTGACTTCTGCACTGCTCCCTCCACGGAGACAATTCTCATTAAAATAACTGATGACATATATGCTGCCCAAGACAGAGGTCATTACACTCTGCTCATATTACTCCACCTCTCTGAAGCATTTGCCTCTGTGGACCACACTCTTCTCTTTTCTCTGTACACACTCTCTCTAGGTGACCTAATAACATCTCTTGGGTTTAAATATCACCACTATGCTGACGACACCCTCAGCTACTTTTCAACCCCTGACCTTACACCTGCCATACAAACCTACGTTTCTGAATGTCTCTCTGTTATCTCATCCTGGAAGACCCTCTTTCGCCTTAAATTTAACATGGCAAAAACAGAGTTCCTCATACTTCCTCCCAAACCTGACCCTATTATCTCCTTCCACATTACTCTTGAATCTTCCATCCAGTAGCTAAAGCACGCTGCTTAGGGATCACTCCCAACTTCTCTCTCATATTCTCCTCTTTTATTCAAAACATTTCTATAACTGTCGCTTTTTCCTCCACAATATCACAAAGATACACCTGTTCCTCTGTTGCTCAACTATTAAAAACTCTGATACAGACCCTCATTCTCTCCCCTCTTGATTACTGTAATCCCCTGCTATCCCAGCTTCCTGACTTTCTCCTGTCTTCCCTACTATCTCTCCCAAACGCTGCTGCCAGAATCACTCTACTCTTTAAACTCTGATTCTGCGTTTCCCCTCCTGAAATTCCTCTCCTGGCTTCTAATCAAATCCTACTGTTTCTGTATGCTCTCCCTACCTACCAATTAGATTGTAAGCTCCTCAGAGCAGGGACTTCTCTTCCTTAATGTTACTTTTATGTCTGGATCACTTATTTCATGACCTCTTACCTTTACCCTTTGCTACCTATATGATTACGACGTGCACCACTTCTGTGAAGCGCTGTGCATATTAATGGCGTTATATACATGAAAACATACAATACAATATATACTTCAAACAATGCTTATGATCTTTTACCCACATTTTTTAACACAAAATATCCCCAAACATCTTAATCCTCTAGAAATAAAATTGAAATGTGTTTTTACTGGTTACACACAATACAGAGCACAAAATACAAAAAACTTCTCTCATACACAGCCAAACAACATCACAAAAATAACGAACAAATAAAAGAAAGACATTTCTCCCCTGTTACCCCACAATTTCACCCTGCAACTATTAATAAAAGTTCTCTTCTCTTTCTTTATTCTCATAAATAACCTGATTTTAAAACTACTCTGATGCTCCGGAGCTTTTGAGTTAAACTTTCGTATCTTAGCACATTCCTCGCGCTGGAGAAAAAAGTGGGGGCACGCTCTGTGCTGCTGCGATTCTGATCCTCTTTCTTTCAGACCTTTGATTTCATTGTGAGCAAAAAAATATTCATGTTTTCGTACGTACTTGCAAGTTTTTGGATGGTGATTTGTGCACACAGGTGATACTTAGCATGGTTTATCTTTCACACAGGTAATCATTCAGGAAAAATTCATTAGGGTATCAAATCCATCTAGCCATTCTCCATTAAGGGCGCAACAATTTTACTTGCCGGCACCGAAACTTGAGTTTATATCAGGAAATGATTTATAACCACTTATTGCATGTGGGGAAATGGAAGGAAAAGCTTATACGTTCATAACTGATTTCTACGGCGTCTGCCAGCCGGTCACGCCATGCTTGACCTTATCCACAAAAACCTCATAAAATCCAAAGATTTATACTGCCACAGACACACAGGGATTACTGAAAGTTAGAAGGTTCCACTATGAGCCCTTGCGTTCGCATTCTTACGAATAAGAAAACCGGTGCGGCTGCTCATAGGTTCACGCTTCCTTCCATAGTAATTTATTGCAAACAAACTTTTTTCATTGGGGTGGCATGTTTTTCACTGGGGCATGTGTATTTTCATTTGAACTTGCATGTATTTTCATTTGAACTTGCATGTATTTTCATTTGAACTTGCATGTATTTTTCATTGGCCAACAAAACATATTTATATTGTCTCTTCTTGTTCTCTGTATCCATTCCTTATTATTTTTGTCTGCAGACACACAACCTCTAACGGCAAATTTTTAGAACTTTGGTTTCCCATTATTCTCCTGTTACAGTAATCACATTTAATTGACCTGTACAATACACCTGATACAATAATCAGCGCAAGCTGATTACGTACAACTCTTTTGGCATGTTATTGTTCTGATTTTTTCACCATAACTATACCTAAGAAAACACTTAAATTACTTCAGCGGGTCCAACCCAGTCCTGATAAACCTTATACTTCTATAACATGGATACAGATAAGACCTTCTAAACAGATATCCATAAATAACCTCATTTGGTATGTTAATGACAAGACAGAGCAAATGTACAATCAGGGACCCTTCCTGCTCAGACAACAAAAATATTTATCACAACCCAGGACAGTCTGAAAAACAATCCCTTAAGCATACAAACACTCACCTTCATCACCAAAACATTTTTAACGGGACTCTCACCTTAATCCCAATAAAACTTAACATCGATAACACTTTAAAATGGATACAGGAACAGACAAAATAAACTTATTTGACACTGCTAGGTTAACCCGTCAACACAGATTGAGACACCCTTCTCTCTACACATCACTCAAAACAACTTTTTAAACTCAGGCTTTCCTCAAAAGGTGCCTTTTACCTTGATTCTTATGAGCGCTCAGATTTGAGTGACCGAGGAGTGGTTTTTTCAGGTGCTCAGCTTCCGGTATTTTTGGGTTTCTATTCTGGGCGCCATCTGTTAAAAGTTTTGAATAACAACACAAGTCTGAGGTTATATTTTGCAGAATAGACAAATAAGTTTATTGCTTGTGCGGTGCACACGCAGAGGAGAGTTTCAAAATAAAACCCTCCCAAAGACATGGTGCATACAGGCCTTATTTATACACAAAATACTAAACCCACGCCCCCTCTACAAGGTTGCGTGTCGTCACTACGTGAGCGTAAAAGGTAAACAAATTATGCAAACGAATACATTGAGTTAATGACATTATGGGATGTCTAAATGAGATGATTCAGCAATAATACTTTATTAAGCTGGTGACCTTTTCTCTACATACAGAACCTCAAAAGCCCCCACCTTCGGAATGGGAAACCATGCCTATCAGTCTGGCATTTCCATAACATTGGCACTTTGCTCAAGGTTTTTCAGTTAGCTGCTTGGCTTATTATCACTTTAAAATTTGAAAGCAAAAACCTCATTCAAAAACGTCCATCTCATAACCCGTTCACTCAGATAAAACCTAAGATGGATGCTGACTTAAAAATGGTTGCATAGATCCCAGTGCTGTTATGTCAGACACCCCCCCCCCCCCCCCCCTTACGTCATATTCTCACTTTGTCACCACGCCACCTTTTTTTTGCCTTTGAGAATACACTTGCCTACCCAGTGCCTTTGGAGTTTTTTTTACTCTCTTCTGCATTCAGATGTGTCTCTTGAATTGATGCAATCTCAGTTTTGAGTCGTTTGAGATATTTCAGGATTTTTTTACGCTTAATAGGGAAATTGACTTCCTTAACATTCCAAGTTGTTACTCTAAAGCAGTGATTCCCAACCTTTTTTGTTTGGAGGAACCCTTTAAGTATTTTGTAACATTTCAGGGAACCCCTATCTGAATGACACATGTTCGACAGGGTTAAATCACAAAATAAACGTGTAAAGCAGTAGGAGTAATAAATAATTATTAACTCATACTTTTGAATAAACAATGTGTATATATTTTGTAATGATTTTGGTTTAAACATCACACCCCCCCTGCATCTCACATCATCCCCCCTCCCCCTGCATCTCACACCACCCTCCCTCCCTGCATCTCACATCACCCCACCCCCTGCATCTCACATCATCCCCCACGGATCGATCGATCTCTCTCTCTCTCTCTCCTCCCCACTCCCCCTCTCTCCTGTCTCTGTCTCTTTCTTTTTTTTTTTTTTTTTGTTAGCTCCAGGTCTTCCTTCTGAGTTACTCCTAGGTCCCCTATCCTGATCTCAGCCTCTCCTATTCCTGTGTTTTGCAAGAAGAGCTCACCTTTGAAGTCTTCCAAAGATTTTTGCAGTTCATCAAACTTTTTGTTGATTGCAGGCATCAGCTCCCTTGCCAATGTTTTGGCCAAATCAGTGTGTTCATTTAGGATTTCTGTGCAGGAGATCTCCTGCTCCTGCTCAGCCTCACCCTGTTCCTTTGCCCTGCATGCATACGCCATCTTGGGAGAGTCTTTTTTAGTCTGGGGCTTCTCCGTTCTCTGCTGCTTCGTTGCCATGGAGGATCTTCTGGTAAATTGCTTGTCCATTAGCCGCTCTGCTTCTGACACTGCTCGCGGGAGATTATTGATTTTTTTAAATGAATTTCTCCGCGAATATGCTGCGTGTGGGGTGCGGACGCTCCAGAGCCCAGTGCCTTGCGTCTGCTGCCTCTGGCGCCATACCGGAAAGTCCAGTATCGCTCTTCTAAATTTAACATTGGTTGAACTTGATGGACATATGTCTTTTTCAACCTCATCTACTATGTAACTATGTAAAACAAAGCAAAGAAATACAAATGCATTTATAAACCTGGTGTACTTACTACCCTTTGCGGTTAACTTCACTGCATCAAACTGCAATTTACATTCCTATGAAATAATACAATACATGGGCATCAGGACGCAATTTGTAGAACTCCAAGAGAAGATACACAACACACATAATAATGGTTTCTATTAAATATTATAATTTCCTCCTTTTTTCTGCATCACAACCCCGTCATGTATGAGGTGACATAATCCTCCCTGGTGAACAGTCAGTGGCATGTGTAAGAAACGTAGGGGTCTATGCATTAAAGCACAGTTTTGACATACTATAAATGTTGTGCTCCAATGTGCATCATACAGTGTGTAATAAGCGTGTTGCGCTAGTTTCTACGTCTCGCTCCATAGAGGCGCAAAATGTTATCATATACTTGTTCCCTAGCTCCAACTTTTGGCACTGCACAATGCACAAGCTAACACACGGGGCACCAACTGGAGCAAAAACCTTGATATATTGGCGCTAAGAGGCGCAACACAGAAACGTTGCGCTTTGCTCCAAAAGTCCTTTGTACATAGAGTTAACCTTCAAGTTTCCTACATTCAAATCAGCTTCAAGAAGAAAATAGTGCAGTGCATCAGAGCACACAATATTGTGTTGATGCAAGACCACCATGAATGGACGTGGGGATAAGCCATTTATTAGCCTTTCTTTGTTTAGTCACTAAAAAAAAAAAAAAAGACAATACGGCCCATTCTTTCTTTGTCCTTCAACGACAAGGATGTGGATAAGGACTTTCATAATCCATAAGTACAAAATAATTAAAGTAAACATTGATGTACAGATCAATTTAGTCAAATTTAAGATGAGGATTGAGGGAGATATTTATTTTTTGGGGACTTCAAACTAAAGCAAGCTAACCCCAAATGTGTTGGTGAAGCGAGGTACGAGTAGTGAAGAGGATTCCGCAATAATCCACAATTTCCACTTTTTCCATTATGCTGACAGAAGCGTTATAAAAATGAGAGCGTGAATATAAAGTGGATGTTGTAATACTGTACCTGTGTAAAGAACTGGCGCACACACATTTTTGTGCGACTTGTACACACGTGTGCTTAAACTACAGTGCAAGAGTTCATGTATTTATGGGGTATATTCAATAAAGAACAATACATACTTCTAGTGGCAATAAAAAACATGGAATCTTCTGGGAATAACAGCGACGGACTTTCACTAGCAGCACTTAATACATTGTAAGCTTGTCCAAAAGGAATGTACAAAGTGATTTCAAAATGAGATCTTCGGAAACGTTTGTTCCTTAGATTCATGCCTTCTACAGTTTGAGCATACATTTTTCTTTTTA
This sequence comes from Ascaphus truei, assembly GCF_040206685.1. Classification (NCBI taxonomy): domain Eukaryota; kingdom Metazoa; phylum Chordata; class Amphibia; order Anura; family Ascaphidae; genus Ascaphus; species Ascaphus truei. The sequence continues at coordinate 202,520,387 of NC_134483.1, read as the reverse complement.
GCTTGCAAAGTGTGAGGGAACAATCCTAGACCCGACTGAGGATGCGGCCTGCGTAGAAGAAAACCTAAACGTAGTCGAGATCACAGCAGACGATGAGATACCAAGTGAGGAGACCATTGAAGCCACAAACCAGGTATGTTTTGCAACTGGTAAGTAACCTACAGGAGAAGATGAAATTGCTCAAGTTAGCTTGTGTGTAGCAACTCCCATTAAAAGCACCAGGAAAGCAGGTGGAGAAAACAGAACAGCTTAGTATTATTAATTAATATATATATATATATATATATATATGTATATATATATATATATATATATATGTATGTATTATTAATGACAGCCTTGCCAAATGTGTGTTAAGACGAAATTATGAAGTTTAATCAGGGTTGCAACAAAAAAAAATTATTTGTCTTGCCTAAGGCTATTTTTGTTCTGTTTCCTGTTAAACATTCTCAAACATATTCCAAATAAACGAGGTACTCTAATGACGGGCTTTAGTTTACCCTACCAGCATTTGCACCTCATAAACTACATGTTAATAAGATAGAAGTTGATAAAATGACAAATGATGTTTCCGTGTCTCACTCAGGCGTCTTCCCCTAGTGCAGAGGTGGACAACTCCAGTCCTACTTGTTTACATATGCTATAATTTGGCCCCTCGAGACTGACTTGCCAGTTTCCAAATACAGTCTGCCCTCCCGACACTGTCTAGCATTGGTGTCCTTAAAGTTTAGCCAATTATTTAGGAGAAATGCTCTATAATTCTTCATTGTTATACAAATAAGATGGGAATCTCCAAATTCTATCCCTGTGTGCTTTTTGTCCCACACTAATATCTACCCATACTTGTGCATGATCAGATATAATTATGTCCTTAATTTTAGTGTTTGTAATCTTCCCCACGATCTGTCTCTTTGCAAAGACATAGTCTATCCTAGAGAATATATTGTGGGTGTGTGAGAAGAACGTGTATTCCTTTTCTGTGGGATTAAACACTCTCCAGCAATCCTCTAATCCTTTTATCTAAGAATGGGCCAACCACTAGATTAAGTCCCCCACGCCCCGCCCCTACTGTTACATTATTATTTTTCTCGTTCAGCACCATGTCAGCCAAATTTAGCAGAAAGGCTTGGTCATTCATTGAGCCCATATATATAATAAATATTTAACTCCTCATTATGTACTTAATCAGACATTTGACGATGCATCCTTCTGCATCCCCCCCATGGGAATATTATTTCATACGGCAGGTATTTATTTATTAGGATAGCCACGCCACCTTTTTTTTGCATTTGAGAATACACTTGCCTATCCAGTGCCTTTGGAGTTTTTTTACTCTCTTCTGCATTCAGATGTGTCTCTTGAATTGATGCAATCTCAGTTTTGAGTCATTTGAGATATTTCAGGATTTTTTTACGCTTAATAGGGAAATTGACTTCCTTAACATTCCACGTTGTTACTCTAAAGCAGTGATTCCCAACTTTTTTTGTTTGGAGGAACCCATTAAGTATTTTGTAACATTTCGGGGAACCCCTATCTGAATGACACATGTTCGACAGGGGTAAATCACAAAATAAACGTGTAAAGCAGTAGGAGTAATAAATAATTATTAACTCATACTTTTGAATAAACAATGTGCATATATTTTGTAATGATTTTTGTAATGCATCTCACATCATCCCCCACGGATCGATCGATCTCTCTTTCTCTCCCCCTCTCTCCTGTCGCTCTCTCGCTCTCTCTCTCATTCTTTTTTTTTTGTTAGCTCCAGGACTTCCTTCTGAGTTTCTCCTAGGTCATCCTCTAGGTCCCCTATCCTGGTCTCAGCCTCTCCTAGTCCTGTGTTTTGCAAGAAGAGCTCACCTTTGAAGTCTTCAAAAGATTTTTGCAGTTCATCAAACTTTTTGTTGATTGCAGCCATCAGCTCCCTTGCCAAAGCTTTGGCCAAATCAGCATGTTCATTTAGGATTTCTGTGCAGGAGATCTCCTGATCAGCCTCACCCTGTTCCTTTGCCCTGCATGCATACCCCATCTTGGGAGAGTCTTTTTTAGTCTGGGGCTTCTCCGCTCTCTGCTGCTTCGTTGCCATGGAGGATCTTCTGGTAACTTGCTTGTCCATTAGCCGCTCTGCTTCCGACACTGCTCGTGGGAGATTATTGATTTTTTTAAATGAATTTCTCCGCGAATATGCTGCGTGTGGGGTGCGGACGCTCCAGAGCCCAGTGCCTTGCGTCTGCTGCCTCTGGCGTCATACCGGAAAGTCCAGTATTGCTCTTCTAAATTTAACATTGGTTGAACTTGATGGACATATGTCTTTTTCAACCTCTCTACTATGTAACTATGTAAGACAAAGCAAAGAAATACAAATGCATTTATAAACCTGGTGTACTTACTACCCTTTGCGGTTAACTTCACTGCATCAAATTGCAATTTACATTACTATGAAATAATACAATCCATGGGCATCAGGATGCAATTTGTAGAACTCCAAGAGACGATACACAACACACATAATAATGGTTTCTATTAAATGTTATAATTTCCCCCTTTTTTCTGCATCACAACCCCGTCATGTATGAGGTGACATAATCCTCCCTGGTGAATAGTCAATGACATGTGTAAGAAACGTAGGGGTTTATGCATTAAAGCACAGTTTTGACATACTATAAATGTTGTGCTCCAATGTGCATCATACAGTGTGTAATAAGCGTGTTGCGCTAGTTTCTTACGTCTCGCTCCATAGAGGCGCAAAATGTTATCATGTACTTGTTCCCTAGCTCCAACTTTTGGCACTGCACAAAGCACAAGCTAACACACGGGCACCAACTGGAGCAAAAACCTTGATATATTGCCGCTAAGACGCGCAACACAAAAACGTTGCGCTTTGCTCCAATTTTGCTCCAAAAGTCCTTTGTACATAGAGTTAACCTTCAAGTTTCCTACATTCAAATCAGCTTCAAGAAGAAAATAGTGCAGTGCATCAGAGCACACAATATTGTGTTGATGCAAGACCACCATGAATGGACGTGGGGATAAGCCATTTATTAGCCTTTCTTTGTTTAGTCACTAAAAAAAGACAATACGGCCCATTCTTTCTTTGTCCTTCAACGACAAGGATGTGGATAAGGACTTTCATAATCCATAATTACAAAATAATTAAAGTAAACATTGATGTACAGATCAATTTAGTCAAACTTAAGATGAGGATTGAGAGAGATATTTATTTTTTGGGGACTTCAAACTAAACCCAGCTAACCCCAAATGTGTTGGTGAAGCGAGGTACGAGTAGTGAAGAGGATTCCGCAATAATCCACAATTTTCACTTTTTCCATTATGCTGACAGAAGCGTTATAAAAATGAGAGCGTGAATATAAAGTGGATGTTGTAATACTGTACCTGTGTAAAGAACTGGCACACACACATATTTGTGCGACTTGTACACACGTGTGCTTAAACTTCAGTGCAAGAGTTCATGTATTTATGGGGTATATTCAATAAAGAACAATACATACTTCTAGTGGCAATAAAAAACATGGAATCTTCTGGGAATAACAGCGACGGACTTACACTAGCAGCACTTAATACATTGTAAGCTTGTCCAAAAGGAATGTACAAAGTGATTTCAAAATGAGATCTTCGGAAAAGTTTGTTCCTTAGATTCATGCCTTCTACAGTTTGAGCATACATTTTTCTTTTTAGCTTGCAAAGTGTGAGGGAACAATCCTAGACCCGACTGAGGATGCGGCCTGCGTAGAAGAAAACCTAAATGTAGTCGAGATCCCAGCAGACGATAAGATACCGAGTGAGGAGACCATTGAAGCCAAAAACCAGGTATGTTTTGCAACTGGTAAGTAACCTACAGGAGAAGATGAAATTGCTCAAGTTATCTTGTGTGTAGCAACTCCCATTAAAAGCACCAGGAAAGCAGGTGGAGAAAACAGAACAGCTTAGTATTATTAATATATATATATATATATATATATATATATATATATGTATTTTTGTATTATTAATGACAGCCTTGCCAAATGTGTGCTTAAGACGAAATTATGAAGTTTAATCAGGGTTGCAAAAAAAAATATTTGTCTTGCCTCAGGCTATTTTTGTTCTGTTTCCTGTTAAACATTGGTTTGGAAAGGTACCCGGGCGCTATCTCAATAAGGCGTACATAAAATATGTCAAATAAAGAAATATAATACAGCCTGGAAGGAATGTTTCTCAAGTTGTCCTCCTGTGACTCTTGTGACTCTGAACCCCAGCAGGATCTATCCAGGATCCTTATTGACAATGTGATACAAAAAGAAGATGGGGGAGCACAGTTAGTGGTATGTCCAATATACTAATGATCAATATGGTGGAACACACCTCTATTGTAGGCGCCAGTCTATGTGGCAGACTCCATATAATGATGGTGTACAGACGGTAGTGTGTATAAGTGGGTGGGAAGAATATAAATAAATGGAAAACTTACATGGCCTTGTGTAAGTTCTATCCCATCAAGGTTTCTTTGGAATGGTTTTCTTCTTTGTAGGGTTTTTTCATCTGCGGTCGTCGCTTCTCTTCTTCTTTATTCCTCCAACTTTCTTCGTTTGATTGTTTTCTCCCTCCAGGGGGTTTGTCCTCGTGAAAATGGAAAGGTAATATGATCAATACATATATGTGGCAGTTATAGTGTACAGGGGGGTGATGGAACAATATGACAATAAACCGTTGCAATGCAATGGTATGAACAAACACTCACACGGGCCAGTGTGAGTGATCTCTTATCAAGGTGTCTTGATGTTCCTGATTAAGGGATCAGTTCAGATTGTCAGATGTCTGTGAACATCTGGCAGGAATTGGTGTTAATGCAGCCTGATGTTCAAGGTACATAGGGATAAAAAAACGATATCTCTTAATACTCACACGGGCCAGTGTGAGTACACACTTGTAGTGGTTTCTTTTTCTCTTCTGGTGTTTCTCTTGGATTCTTCCAGCAAAACTGAATCAAAAGGATGGATGCAGACTGTTGAGTCTAAGGGGCTAAACTTTATTAAAACAGAAGGGGTTACAGATGAAATAAAAAGAAACCAATGGTCTCTATGGCAATTAAAACTGGGGGAAAGCTAGGGCAATAGTGATAGGGGATCTCTCACTCCGCGTCCGGATAGAGAGCTAAGACTAAGCCTCTAGTCCCGCTGGATAAGCTAATAAAATGTCCCAATATAGTGTGTAGAGCAACGCGTTTCGTCCTAAGCAGGACTTCCTCAGGCTCAGTAGATGTTGACAGGCTGTCTGGCTGTATTTTTATACAGTGAATAGCCAATCTTCATCTCGGTGTGGTTGATGATCCTCTGCTTCCGCGACGGGTTGCCGCCATCTTGGGGGCTGTGCGTGCATCTCCCATAGGTTGGTGTGCGCATTTCGGTGTCATTTCTTGTTAAAGTTTTCATAGTTTGAAGGAGAGTTCATGGGCGGTTGCATGCGCATCCTCATGTTTACAGCGCACGAGCCTGCCCTCGTGTGTGACTATGTAAATGTCCTTCATGCATTGGGTCGTAGTAACCCCAAAAAAATGGAATAAAAACGTTATTACTCCTAATTATAAACGAATGTGTCTCATGCACTTTTACTGTGAGGAATAAAAATGACATATAAAAATGAGAATTCTTTTCTCCTTTATAGATTCCTTGTGTTGTGTTATGCAGGGTTACTCGTGTCAACCCAATTTTAAATGGTTGCATACATGATGCATGTTTGTCTATGTTGCTCTGATCATGGATTTAAGCAACTCAATTATTGTATGTGTGCTACATTTGTTCTTGTACTATGTGTTACAGTTAATTAAATTTCCACTTTTTGTTGGTTAGTGGTAATAGCATGGTAAGTGGTACAGATTTATCCACATTTAATCCAATCAAGGGATATAATGACTTACTATGTGTGTGGGAAACTTGTGGTTATACAAACTATATATCTGAAATCATATCTATCCCAATGGATAGTATTTAGGTGACAAGATATGTTTAAAAGTGTAGAAGATTATAAAATAAAGTTCAAAAACAGTAATGCTAGACCAAAGTCTTTTGGTTTTGATTATCCTTAATTTAAAAACCAGGATGTTGGAAAATTCAAATGCTGAAGAAGAAATTGCAATCTGTGCAGATATTGTCCATTGAGGTAGGGTGAACGTGAAAAATTGGTGGTCAAGATAAATTGGGGCTTAAGACCCTACATACAAAATGTATATGTGCATGAAAGGGTATTGTCCAGTGTCCAATAGTAGTTGGTAAATCCGCATATGTCTTCGAACCCAAAAAAGACTCTGTGTTGGGTGGAGGAACATAAAAATGAACAAATGGTTATTAGGTACATCCGACTTAAGTTTAAAATAGTACTATTCTTATCAAATGATGGGGGACTCACATAAATGCCCCCAGATCTATATCTATGTTGAGACCCCTTGGAGTTAGGGTCTTCAACTTATAGATCCAAAATGTTTCTCGTTGGCATAGCTTGCGCAATCTGTCCCCACCTCTCCAGTGGTTGTCCACTCTCTCTATCCCCTTGTACACCAAAAGGTTCGGGTTTCCTTCATGGAACTGACTGAAGTGTTTGGATACACTACTGTATGTGTCATTAAATGCCATCTTATGTTACCCATGTGTTCCAGTATGCGGACCTTCAAAGGTCTTGTAGTCCGGCCCACATACTGGAGTCCACATGGGCAAGACAGCAGGTATATAATATGGTCTGTGCGACAATTTCAATTTTGTTTGATTTTAAAGGTCTCCTTGCTCACGTTAGACGTGAATTCCATTTTATTTTCCTTAGATATTTGTTTGCATGCTTTGCAGCTGAAACAACCAAAAAAGCCTTTTGGTGGAGGTAACCAATTCTGACTGTTGGGTTCTTCTTCTTTTTTAAAAACGCTAGGGGCTAATTGAGATTTTATACATTTAGCTCTTCTAAAAATAACCCGTGGTACCTCCGGGATGTGGTTGAGCTTGAGGATAGGGTCTGTTTGTACCACGTGCCAGTGTTTTTTGATAATTTGTTGTATTTTATTGGCATCCGAATTGTAGGTACTAATAAAAGGTGTTTTAAAGTCATTCATATTGTTTTTTACCCTCGGTATCAGCAGGTTATTACGCGTAAGTGCATTCGTTTTGTCAACCGCGGATTCAATGTGATCTTGTTTGTAACCTCTTTCTAAAAATCTCCCTTCCACTGTTTTTGCTTGGTCCTTGAAAATACTGTCATCTGTGCAGTTCCTTCTCACTCTTCTAAATTGGCCAAATGGTATATTCTGTAGCCACCTGGGGTGGTGGCAGCTACTGGTCATTAAAAAGTTATTGCATCTGTTGGTTTAAAAAATGTTTTTGTTTTTATTTGTGAGTTTTCTATGTATATTGTTAGATCCAGGAAGTTGATGTTGGTCTGGCTATGTTCTGATGTAAACTCTAAGTTAATGTGGTTTTGGTTAATATGTTCTATAAAGTTGATCAATTGTGGCTCCTCCCCTTTACATATAAATAGTATGTCGTCTATGTATCTATGCCAGGAGACCAGGTTTGCGCTGTAAGGGTTATTTGACCAGATATTATCTTCTTCCCAGTCCGACAAAAATATGTTCGCGTAACTGGGCGCAAACCTGGTCCCCATGGCGGTGCCGCACACTTGGAGATAGAAGAGGCCATTGAACCAGAATACGTTGTGTGTTAGAATGAAGTTAATGCTGTCAATGATGAAGCGGCGTTGTTCTTCTGGAATGAGGATGTCTTTTGTGATGATGCTTTCCACGGCTTTGAGCCCATCTATATGTTGGATGCATGTATAAAGTGACCTCACATTGCACGTGGCTAGTGTGTAATCGTCCTGCCAAGGTATATCTGCAAGGAGATGAATGACCTGTGTCGTGTCTTTGAGATGAGATCTTCCTGCAGTGGCATACTTCTGTAAAAAGAAATCCAGGTACTCTGACAAATTTTGTGTTAGAGACCCGATGCCCGATATAATGGGCCTGCCTGGAGGGGTTTCCATGCATTTGTGTATTTTAGGCAGGAAATAAAATACAGGTAAAATCGGTTTCTCTTGATGTATGTACCCCCATTCTTTGTTACTGAGGATGCCTAAATTCTTGCCTCTTTCTAAAATTTTGTCTAGTTCTTGTTTATGAACTTTAGTGGGGTCTTATGTTAATTTCTGGTATGTCGTCGCATCTCCCAATATCCTGTTGGCCTCCAATAGGTAGTAATCTGTGTCCATCACCACCACGCCCCCTCCCTTGTCGGCCGGCTTGATGGTGATGGACCTATTATCCGTTAGTTCCCTTAAAGCTAGTTTTTCCTCCTTGGTAAGGTTGTCTCTGGGGCATTTTTTACTCGCTGATAGTTTCTCCAGATCCTCTAAAATTAGTTTGTGGTAGACCTCTAAATGATGCCCTTTACTGCCAATAGGGTTGAACTTTGACTTTTCTCTTAGTTTTGAGTGTATGAACTCCGCCTTCTCCTCTGCTGGTAAATGTGAAGTACTATGGGCATCGTTAATTTGTGCATCCTTGTTTAGGAAGAACCTTTTTATGGTTAATTGCCGCAAAAATTTATTTGCGTCCATAAACATGGTGAAACCGCTTGATCTAGTTGTAGGTGCGAAGTTGAGGACCTTAGCTATAAGTTTATGCTGTATGTCAGTCAGTTCGGTTTTACTGATATTAAAAAACCCATTTACTTTGTGTGTTTCTTTTGGGGGCCTCCTTCTGTCTCTCTTTCCTCTCTTTCTCTTTTCTTTCCTTTTTTCTTTTCCTCCGTTTCGGAGTCTGCTAAAACTGCAAATTTGTTTTTTGACGTTGGGAGGTGTGGTGTGCTTTGTTCTAAAAAAGCCACCGTAGCTCCCTTCTTTGTACGTTCCCACACTGGGCTTCTGATGGGCGATCTGCTAATATATCTAACTCTTTCTGGTTCTCTCTCTCTATGTCTTGAGTGATCTCTTCTATCTCTATGGTTCTATGGTTGTAGTGGTTTCTTTTTCTCTTCTGGTGTTTCTCTTGGATTCTTCCTGCAAAACTGAATTAAAAGGATGGATGCAGACTGTTGAGTCTAAGGGGCTAAACTTTATTAAAACAGAAGGGGTTACAGATGAAATAAAAAGAAACCAATGGTCTCTATGGCAATTAAAACTGGGGGAAAGCTAGGGCAATAGTGATAGGGGATCTCTCACTCCGCGTCCGGATAGAGAGCTAAGACTAAGCCTCTAGTCCCACTGGATAAGCTAATAAAATGTCCCAATATAGTGTGTAGAGCAACGTGTTTCGTCCTAAGCTGGACTTCCTCAGGCTCAGTAGATGTTGACCGGCTGTCTGGCTGTATTTTTATACAGTGAATAGCCAATCTTCATCTCGGTGTGGTTGATGATCATCTGCTTCCGCGACAGGTCGTCGCCATCTTGGGGGCTGCGCGCGCATCTCCCATAGGTTGGTGTGCGCATTTCGGTGTCATTTCTTGTTAAAGTTTTCATAGTTTGAAGGAGAGTTCATGGGCGGTTGCGTGCGCATCCTCATGTTTACAGCGTCCGAGCCTGCCCTCTTGGTGCATGTTTGTCTCTGTTGCTCTGATCATGGATTTAAGCAACTCAATTGTTGTATGTGTGCTGCATTTGTTCTTGTACTATGTGTTACAGTTAATTACATTTCCACTTTTTGTTGGTTAGTGGTAATAGCATGGTAAGTGGTACAGATTTATCCACATTTAATCCAATCAAGGGATATAATGACTTACTATGCGTGTGGGAAACTTGTGGTTATACAAACTATATATCTAAAATCATATCTATCCCAATGGATAGTATTTAGGTGACAAGATATGTTTAAAAGTGTAGAAGATTATAAAAAAAAATTAAAATAAAGTTAAAAAACAGTAATGCTAGACCAAAGTCTTTTGGTTTTGATTATCCTTAATTTAAAAACCAGGATGTTCCTGTTAAACATTCTCATACATATTCCAAATAAACGAGGTACTCTAATGACGGCCTTTAGTTTACCCTACCAGCACTTGCGCCTCATAAACTACATGTTAATAAAATAGAAGTTGATAAAATGGCAAATTATGTTTCCGTGTCTCACTCAGGCGTCTTCCCCTAGTGCAGGGGTGGCCAACTCCAGTCCTACTTGTTTACCTATGCTATAATTTGGCCCCTCGAGACTGCCTTGCCAGTTTCCCAATACAGTCTGCCCTCCCGACACTGTCCAGCATTGGTGTCCTTAAAGCTTAGCCAATTATTTAGGAGAAATGCTCTAAATCAGGCCTGCACAACATGCAGCTGTCTGGCCTCTCTGTGCGGCCCGCGATGACTCCGGCTGGGCGCCAGTTAATTACATTTCAAAAAAGTTTTTAAAAAATGGCGGCGATTCCCCCCCCCCCCCCCCCGGGTTTTGCGGTGTGCGAGTTGGTGGCGGTGCGCGGGGGCAGCTGCATGAGGAGGATGCGACAGCCGTGAGTATTTTTTTTTTTCAATAGCTGGATGCCGGGGTCCGGGTCTTTAGAATAGAAGGGATTGGTTGGAGGTCATAGCATGCCGGGGGCGGGGCTTAGTACCGGGGAGAGGATGATTTGAGCTAAGGTGTGTGTGTGTGAGTAACGGGCTGCTGCAGGGGGGAGGGGGTGAGAGTGTGTAACGGGCTGCTGCAAGGGGGGGTGGGAGTGTGTAACGGGCTGCTGCAGGGGGGGGTGGGAGTGTGTAACAGGCTGCTGCAGGGGGGGGGTGGGAGTGTGTAACGGGCTGCTGCAGGGGGGGGGGTGGGAGTGTGTAACGGGCTGCTGCAGGGGGGGGGTGGGAGTGTGTAACGGGCTGCTGCAGGGGGGGGTGGGAGTGTGTAACGGGCTGCTGCAGGGGGGGGTGGGAGTGAAAAACGGCTGCTGCAGGGGGGAGGGGTGGGAGGGAAAAACGGGCTGCTGCTGTGAAAAACGGGCTGCTGCATGGGGGGGTGGGAGTGAAAAACGGGCTGCTGCAAGGGGGGGGGGGTGGGAGTGAAAAACGGGCTGCTGCAAGGGGGGGGTGGGTGTGAAAAACGGGCTGCTGCAGGGGGGGGGGGTGGTAGTGAAAAACAGGCTGCTGCAAGGGGGGGTGGGAGTGAAAAACGGGCTGCTGCAAGGGGGGGGGTTGGTGTGAAAAACGGGCTGCTGCATGGGTGGGGGTGTAAAATGGGCTGCTGGTGAGGGGGGGCAAACGGGCTGATGTGGGGTGGGGCAAACGGAGTGGTGTTGTGGGGGTTGAAGGGGTGGGGGAAGAGGGAGAGGGGGGAGAGAGAGGAGGCAGAAGGGGGAGAATGGAGAGAGGTGGGGGAAGGGAGAGAGAGGGGGGGCAGAAGGGAGAGAGAGGGGGGGCAGAAGGGAGAGAGAGGGGGGAGAAGGGAGAGAGAGGGGGGGAGAAGGGAGAGAGAGGGTGGGTGAAGGGAGAGGGAAGGTATGAGGAGGGGCGGTGTGAGGTTTGAGGAGGGGGAAATGTAATGTTTTTTTCTGTATCACAATAAGAAAACAGTTAAGTAAAAGTTGCGCGCTAAAAGATATGTTTTCGTGGTAGGTGCGCTATGGGTTCGGGGGGGGGGCTCTGCTCCTTTCTGTTGGCGGCCCTGTGGGTGATGTGAGGTGCTGGGGCGGAGAGGGTGATGGGTGATGTGAGGTGCATGGGGGAGGGTGATGGGTGATGGGAGGTGCAGGGGGTGATTGGAGGTGCAAGGGGGGGTGATTGGAGGTGCAAGGGGGGGGGGGTGATTGGAGGTGCAAGGGGGGGGTGATTGGAGGTGCAAGGGGGGGTGATTTGAGGTGCAAGGGGGGTGATTTGAGGTGCAAGTAGGGTGATTTGAGGTGCAAGGGGGGTGATTTGAGGTGCAAGGGGGGTGATTTGAGGTGCAAGGGGGGTGATTTGAGGTGCATGGGGGGTGATTTGAGATGCATGGGGGGTGATTTGAGGTACAAGGGGGGGTGATTTGAGGTGCAAGGGGGGTGATTTGAGGTGCAAGGGGGGTGATTTGAGGTGCAAGGGGGGTGATTTGAGGTGAGGTGCAAGGGGGGAGAGTGATGTGAGGTGCAAGGGGGGAGAGTGATGTGAGGTGCAAGGGGGGAGAGCGATGTGAGGTGCAAGGGGGAGAGGGATGTGAGGTGCAGGGGGGTGTGATGTGTGTGCTGTGCAGGGGGGTATTGTGTGTTTGATGTGGAGGGGGAGTATTATGTGTGTGGGTGAGGGGGAGAGATGGGGTTATGAGAGATAGATGGGGAGTATCGCAAAAGTTGATAGTGAGGGGTTCTGGGGGATATATGAGGATGATGATGATGAGGTGCTGGAGGAGATATGAGGATGATGATGATGATGATGATGATGAGGTACTGGAGGAGAGATGATGATGATGATGGTGATGATGATGATTTTACCCATGCAGCCCAATTTTTTTTTCCTTGGAGCAGTTCGGCCCTTCTCACTTTACGAGTTGTGCAGGCCTGCTCTAAATTCTTCATTGTTATACAAATTAGATGGGAATCTCCAAATTCTATCCCTGTGTGCTTTTTGTCCCACACTAATATCTACCCACGCTGGTGCATGATCAGATATAATTATGTCCTTAATTTTAGGGTTTGTAATCTTCCCCACGATCTGTCTCTTTGCAAAGACGTAGTCTATCCTAGAGAATATATTGTGGGTGTGTGAGAAGAACGTGTATTCCTTTTCTGTGGGATTAAACACTCTCCAGCAATCCTCTAATCCTAGTGTCAATAAACATCTTTGCCCCTTTTTGAGCTGCTTTTAATTTCTCTGTCCTTTGTGCCTGTTGTGATTTATCTAAGGCCTGGGACATAGTGAAATCAGCGTCGCTGAGGCGGGCTGAGCCGCGCTGCACAGATGCACAAAGCCCCTGCAACTGTAATCAGCGCGGCTATAGTTTCTCCCTCCGCATGCTTGCTGATGCGTGCGGAGGCTGAGAAAATCAGAAGAGACAGGTAGGTTTGAAATTTTGCCGCTTGGGGGAGCGGAGGAGCGGTCACGTGACCGCTCCCATCCAATGGGGCTGCAGCCTTTTTTTTTCCTTCTGTGTCGGTGTTCTAAGATAGCAGAGCTCAGCCACCAGAGCAGCACAGCACAGAGAGGCAGCACAGAGGTGTGTGTGTATGTTTGTGTGTGTGTTTGTGTGTGTGTGTGTGTGTATATGTGTCTGTGTGTCTATGTGTATGTGTTGTGTGCGTGCGTCTTTGTGCGTGCGTCTGTGTGTGTGATGTATGTGTGTGAATATATTTATCAAAGTTGCACAATGTTAATAAATAATTTATTCTCACTTCTTTTTTTTTCATTTTTAAAATATTATATAAAATACACATACACACACATATACACACATACACCAGTGACACACAAACACACACACACACACACACACACACACACACACACATAGTGATACCTGCCTCCCAAGCGCACTTGCGGCCTACTCTGCCAGGACAGCAAAAAGCTCCTGGTAGAGCGAGCGGCTGCAAGCAACAGCGAGCAGCAGCAGAAAAGTGTTTACTATGTCCCAGGCCTAGGGCCTGGGACATAGTAAACACTTTTGTGCTGTTGCTTGCAGCCGCTCGCTCTACCAGGAGCTTTTTGCTGTCCTGGCAGAGTAGACCGCAAGCGCGCTTGGGAGGCAGGTATCACTGTGTGTGTGTCACTTGGTAGCTGTGTGTGTGTGTGTCACTTTGAAGTGGTCTGTGTGTTTGTGTGTCACTGGGGAACCTGTGTGTGTGTATATGTGTGTATGTGTGTGAATGTGTGTGTGTGTGTGTGTGTGTGTGTATATTATATAATATTTTAAAAATTTAAAAAAGACATGTGAGAATAAATTATTTATTAACTGTGAAAGGTTGAGTCCCAGCCTTTATTTAAAGAAGCAGCAGCAGCATCAGACCCTGAGAAGAATGAAAGAGGCTTTTGCTGTTCTCTGAACCTTCTTTTTATTAGGGATTCCACATTCAGTTGTACAACAACCAGTTCTCCCAGCGTGATGTCTCCAGCCACAGAGTAGCCAGCAATATCTGCATTAGAAAGTTTGCATCCTTTCACTGAAGTTCCACAGACATCTTCATATCACATAGCAGCCACAAGGCGTGCAGAAAAAGACAAACTCGCATCACATAGCAGCAACAAAGTGTGCAGAGCCACCCAGGTAAATAAACTCCCTCCCTTTTATTACTGGTTAATTAGGACAAAACCAAATTAGGTAAACCACACAGGGGAGTTGTCTCCCAAAACTTACACAATTAGCAAACACAATACACTTCACACAACATACAATTTTCTATAGCAAGCCCCAAAAAACAGTACCTTTTACAAACATCCCATGCATGTCTTTACTCTGCAAAATAAATGACATTCAGTATCACTTACTTTAATTCCCCCCCCCCCCTCCATACCATGGTATAATCCACCCTGGATGGTATGCAGGAAGGAAACGACCTTTTCCTTTTAAACAGAGACTGCCCATGGCTGTGTAACATCAAACTGTGTTTAACACCAACCAGACCTGTATTGTACTGATTGACCTCAGGACACCACATTAAAGGTTAGTAAAGTTTCAGATAAAGGAAACAAAAAAAAGATCACTGGGCCCAGCAAAAAAAAGAGAGAAACAGAAAGAAAGAAAGGTAAAGTGGTGCACTTGATGCCAGAAAGCAAACATGCATTTAACTTCTACAAAAGTACAAGCAGCCCTGTCACATTAACATTGTGCAACTTTGATAAATATATTCACACACATACATCACACGCACACATACACACACATACATATACACATACACACACACATACATATACACACTTACACACTTACACACATACATACATACATACATACACACATACATACACCTCTGTGCTGGCTCTGTACTGTGCTGGTCTGGTGGCTCTGCTATCCACCGACACAGTAGGAAAAAAAAGGCTGCAGCCCCATTGGATGGGAGCGGTCACGTGACCGCTCCTCCGCTCCCCCAAGCGGCAAAATTTCAAACTCTCCTGTCTCTTCTGATTTTCTCAGCCTGAGCACGCATCAGCACGCATGCGGAGGGAGAAACTATAGCCGCTCTGATTACAGATGCAGGGGCTTTGTGCATCTGTTCAGCACGGCTCAGCCCGCCTCAGCGACGCTGATTTTACTATGTCCTAGGCCTAAGAATGGGCCAACCACTAGATTAAAGTCCCCCCGCCCCTACTATTACATTATTATTTTTCTCGTTCAGCACCATGTCAGCCAAATTTAGCAGAAAGGCTTGGTCATATTCATTGAGCCCATATATTTATTATAAAATTATAAATATTTAACTCCTCATTATGTACTTTAATCAGACATTTCACGATACATCCTTCTACATCCCCCCCATGGGGATATTATTTAATATGGCAGGTATTTATTTATTAGGATAACCACGCCACCTTTTTTTTTTTGCCTTGGCTGGAGAGAAAATACACTTGCCTACCCAGTGCCTCTGGAGTTTTTTTTACTCTCTTCTGCATTCAGATGTGTCTCTTGAATTGATGCGATCTCAGTTTTGAGTCGTTTGAGATATTTCAGGATTTTTTTACGCTTAATAGGGAAATTGACTTCCTTAACATTCCACGTTGTTACTCTAAAGCAGTGATTCCCAACCTTTTTTGTTTGGAGGAACCCTTTAAGTATTTTGTAACATTTCGGGGAACCCCTATCTGAATGACACATGTTCGACAGTTGTAAATCACAAAATAAACGTGTAAAGCAGTAGGAGTAATAAATAATTATTAACTCATACTTTTGAATAAACAATGTGTATATATTTTGTAATGATTTTGGTTTAAACATCACCCCCCCTGCATCTCACATCACCCCCCCCCCCTGCATCTCACATCACCCCCCCCCTGCATCTCACATCATCCCCCCCCCTGCATCTCACATCACCCCCCCCCCTGCATCTCACATCACCCCCCCTGCATCTCACATCACCCCCCCCACGCATCTCACACCACCCCCCCCACCCGCATCTCACACCACCCCCCCCCCCACCCGCATCTCACATCACCCCCCCCACCCGCATCTCACATCACCCCCCCCACCCGCATCTCACATCACCCCCCCCCCTGCATCTCACATCACCCCCCCCCCTGCATCTCACATCACCCCCCCTACATCTCATATCACCCCCCCCTGCATCTCACATCACCCCCCCCCTGCATCTCACATCACCCCCCCCTGCATCTCACATCACCCCCCCCCTGCATCTCACATCACCACCCCCCCCTGCATCTCACATCACCCCCCCTGCATCTCACATCACCCCCCCCTTGCATCTCACATCACCCCCCCCTGCATCTCACATCACCCCCCCTGCATCTCACATCACCCCCCCCTGCATCTCACATCACCCCCCCCTTGCATCTCACATCACCTCCCCCCTTGCATCTCACATCACCTCCCCCCTTGCATCTCACATCACCTCCCCCCTTGCATCTCACATCACCCCCCCCCTGCATCTCACATCACCCCCCCCCCTGCATCTCACATCACCCCCCGCCCTGCATCTCACATCACCCCCCCCCCCTGCATCTCACATCACCCCCCCTGCATCTCACATCACCCCCCCCCCTGCATCTCACATCACCCCCCCCTTGCATCTCACATCACCCCCCCCCTGCATCTCACATCATCCCCCCCCCTGCATCTCACATCATCCCCCCCCTGCATCTCACATCACCCTCCCCCCTGCATCTCACATCATCCCCCCCCCTGCATGTCACATCATCATCCCCCTGCATCTCACATCATCCCCCCCCTGCATCTCACATCATCCCCCCCCTGCATCTCACATCATCCCCCCCCTGCATCTCACATCATCCCCCCCCCTTCATCTCACATCATCCCCCCCTTCATCTCACATCATCCCCCCCCCTGCATCTCACATCATCCCCCCCCCTGCATCTCACATCATCCCCCCCCCCTGCATCTCACATCATCCCCCCCTGCATCTCACATCACCCCCCCCCCTGCATCTCACATCACCCCCCCCCCTGCATCTCACATCCCCCCCCCTGCATGTCACATCATCCCCCCCCTGCATGTCACATCATCCCCCCCTGCATGTCACATCATCCCCCCCTGCATCTCACATCATCCCCCCCTGCATCTCACATCATCCCCCCCCCTGCATCTCACATCATCCCCCCCCTGCATCTCACATCATCCCACATGGATCGATCTCTCTCTCCTCCCCTCTCCCCCTCTCTCCTGTGTCTCTCTCTCTCTCTCTGTCTCTCTCGCTCTCTCTCTCATTCTTTTTTTTTTTGTTAGCTCCAGATCTTCCTTCTGAGTTTCTCCTAGGTCATCCTCTAGGTCCCCTATCCTGGTCTCAGCCTCTCCTATTCCTGTGTTTTGCAAGAAGAGCTCACCATTGAAGTCTTCCAAAGATTTTTGCAGTTCATCAAACTTTTTGTTGATTGCAGGCATCAGCTCCCTTGCCAATGCTTTGGCCAAATCAGCATGTTCATTTAGGATTTCTGTGCAGGAGATCTCCTGCTCCTGCTCAGCGTCACCCTGTTCCTTTGCCCTGCATGTATACGCCATCTTGGGAGAGTCTTTTTTAGTCTGGGGCTTCTCCGTTCTCTGCTGCTTCGTTGCCACGGAGGATCTTCTGGTAACTTGCTTGTCCATTAGCCGCTCTGCTTCTGACACTGCTCGCGGGAGATTATTGATTTTTTTTAATGAATTTCTCCGCGAATATGCTGCGTGTGGGGTGCGGACGCTCCAGAGCCCAGTGCCTTGCGTCTGCTGCCTCTGGCGCCATACCGGAAAGTCCAGTATCGCTCTTCTAAATTTAACATTGGTTGAACTTGATGGACATATGTCTTTTTCAACCTCATGCACTATGTAACTATGTAAGACAAGGCAAAGAAATACAAATGCATTTATAAACCTGGTGTACTTACTACCCTTTGCGGTTAACTTCACTGCATCAAACTGCAATTTACATTACTATGAAATAATACAATACATGGCCATCAGGACGCAATTTGTAGAACTCCAAGAGAAGATACACAACACACATAATAATGGTTTCTATTAAATGTTATAATTTCCCCCTTTTTTCTGCATCACAACCCCGTCATGTATGAGGTGACATAATCCTCCCTGGTGAACAGTCAGTGGCATGTGTAAGAAACGTAGGGGTCTATGCATTAAAGCACAGTTTTGACATACTATAAATGTTGTGCTCCAATGTGCATCATACAGTGTGTAATAAGCGTGTTGCGCTAGTTTCTACGTCTCGCTCCATAGAGGCGCAAAATGTTATCATGTACTTGTTCCCTAGCTCCAACTTTTGGCACTGCACAAAGCACAAGCTAACACACGGGCACCAACTGGAGCAAAAACCTTGATATATTGGCGCTAAGAGGCGCAACACAAAAACGTTGCGCTTTGCTCCAATTTTGCTCCAAAAGTCCTTTGTACATAGAGTTAACCTTCAAGTTTCCTACTTTCAAATCATCTTCAAGAAGAAAATAGTGCAGTGCATCAGAGCACACAATATTGTGTTGATGCAAGACCACCATGAATGGACGTGGGGATAAGCCATTTATTAGCCTTTCTTTGTTTAGTCACTAAATAAAAAAAGACAATAAGGCCCATTCTTTCTTTGTCCTTCAACGACAAGGATGTGGATAAGGACTTTCATAATCCATAATTACAAAATAATTAAAGTAAACATTGATGTACAGATCAATTTAGTCAAATTTAAGATGAGGATTGAGGGAGATATTTATTTTTTGTGGACTTCAAACTAAACCCAGCTAACCCCAAATGTGGTGGTGAAGCGAGGTACGAGTAGTGAAGAGGATTCCGCAATAATCCACAATTTCCACTTTTTCCATTATGCTGACAGAAGCGTTATAAAAATGAGAGCGTGAATATAAAGTGGATGTTGTAATACTGTACCTGTGTAAAGAACTGGCGCACATACATTTTTGTGCGACTTGTACACACGTGTGCTTAAACTTTAGTGCAAGAGTTCATGTATTTATGGGGTATATTCAATAAAGAACAATACATACTTCTAGTGGCAATAAAAAACATGGAATCTTCTGGGAGTAACAGCGACGGACTTACACTAGCAGCACTTAATACATTGTAAACTTGTTCAAAAGGAATGTACAAAGTGATTTCAAAATGAGATCTTCGGAAACGTTTGTTCCTTAGATTCATGCCTTCTACAGTTTGAGCATACATTTTTCTTTTTAGCTTGCAAAGTGTGAGGGAACAATCCTAGACCCGACTGAGGATGCGGCCTGCGTAGAAGAAAACCTAAACGTAGTCGAGATCACAGCAGACGATGAGATACCGAGTGAGGAGACCATTGAAGCCACAAAACAGGTATGTTTTGCAACTGGTAAGTAACCTACAGGAGAAGATGAAATTGCTCAAGTTAGCTTGTGTGTAGCAACTCCCATTAAAAGCACCAGGAAAGCAGGTGGAGAAAACAGAACAGCTTTGTATTATTAATTAATAAATATATATATGTATTATTAATGACAGCCTTGCCAAATGTGTGCTTAAGACAAAATTATGAAGTTTAATCAGAGTTTCAAAAAAAAAAAATATTTGTCTTGCCTCAGGCTATTTTTGTTCTGTTTCCTGTTAAACATTCTCATACATATTCCAAATAAACGAGGTACTCTGACGGCCTTTAGTTTACCCTACCAGCACTTGCGCCTCATAAACTACATGTTAATAAGATAGAAGTTGATAAAATGGCAAATGATGTTTCCGTGTCTCACTCAGGGGTCTTCCCCTAGTGCAGGAGTGGCCAACTCCAGTCCTACTTATTTAGATATGCTATAATTTGGCCCCTTGAGACTGCCTTGCCAGCTTCCCAATACAGTCTGCCCTCCCGACACTGTCCAGCATTGGTGTCCTTAAAGCTTCGCCAATTATTTAGGAGAAATGCTCTAAATTCTTCATTGTTATACAAATTAGATGGGAATCTCCAAATTCTATCCCTGTGTGCTTTTTGTCCCACACTAATATCTACCCACACTGGTGCATGATCAGATATAATTATGTCCTTAATTTTAGTGTTTGTAATCTTCCCCACGATCTGTCTCTTTGCAAAGACGTAGTCTATCCTAGAGAATATATTGTGGGTGTGTGAGAAGAACGTGTACAGGCATACCCCGGTTTAAGGACACTCACTTTAAGTACACTCGCGAGTAAGTACATCTAGCTCAATAGGCAAATGGCAGCTCACGCATGCGCCTGTCTGCACGTCCTGAACAGCAATACCGGCTCCCTACCTGCACCAAAGCTGTGCGCAAGCGGGGAGACTATAGAGCCTGTTACACATGCGTTTATTACATCAGTTATGCACGTATATGATTGCAGTACAGCACATGCATCGATAAGTGGCAAAAAGGTAGTGCTTCACTTTAAGTACATTTTCGCTTTACATACATGCTCCGGTCCCATTGCGTATGTTAAAGCGGGGTATGCCTGTATTCATTTTCTGTGGGATTAAACACTCTCCAGCAATCCTCTAATCCTAGTGTCAATAAACATCTTTGCCCCTTTTTGAGCTGCTTTTAATTTCTCTGTCCTTTGTGCCTGTTGTGATTTATCTAAGAATGGGCCAACCACTAGATTAAGTCCCCCCTCCCCTACTATTACATTATTATTTTTCTCGTTCAGCAACATGTCAGACAAATTTAGCAGAAAGGCTTGGTCATATTCATTGAGCCCATATATATTATAAAATTATAAATATTTAACTCCTCATTATGTTCTTTAATCAGACATTTGACGATGCATCCTTCCGCATCCCCCCCATGGGGATATTATTTCATAACGCAGGTATTTATTTATTAGGATAGCCACGCCACCTTTTGTTTGCTTGGCTGGAGAGAAAATACACTTGCCTACCCAGTGCCTTTGGAGTTTTTTTTACTCTCTTCTGCATTCAGATGTGTCTCTTGAATTGATGCGATCTCAGTTTTGAGTCGTTTGAGATATTTCAGGATTTTTTTACGCTTAATAGGGAAATTGACTTCCTTAACATTCCACGTTGTTACTCTAAAGCAGTGATTCCCAACCTTTTTTGTTTGGAGGAACCCTTTAAGTATTTTGTAACATTTCGGGGAACCCCTATCTGAATGACACATGTTCGACAGGGGTAAATCACAAAATAAACGTGTAAAGCAGTAGGAGTAATAAATAATTATTAACTCATACTTTTGAATAAACAATGTGTATATATTTTGTAATGATTTTGGTTTAAACATCACCCCCCCTGCATCTCACACCACCCCCCACCCCCCTGCATCTCACATCATCCCCCACGGATCGATCGATCTCTCTTTCTCTCCCCCTCTCTCCTGTCGCTCTCTCGGTCTCTCTCTTGCCCGCTCTCTCTTTCTCGCTCTCTCGCTCTCTCTCATTTTTTTTTTTTTGTTAGCTCCAGGACTTCCTTCTGAGTTTCTCCTAGGTCATCCTCAAGGTCCCCTATCCTGGTCTCAGCCTCTCCTATTCCTGTGTTATGCAAGAAGAGCTCACCTTTGAAGTCTTCCAAAGATTTTTGCAGTTCATCAAACTTTTTGTTGATTGCAGGCATCAGCTCCCTTGCCAATGCTTTGGCCAAATCAGCATGTTCATTTAGGATTTCTGTGCAGGAGATCTCCTGCTCAGCCTCACCCTGTTCCTTTGCCCTGCATGCATACGCCATCTAGGGAGAGTCTTTTTTAATCTGGGGCTTCTCCGTTCTCTGCTGCTTCGTTGCCACTGCTTGCTGTTAACTTGCTTGTCCATTAGCCGCTTTGCTTCTGACACTGCTCGCGGGAGATTATTGATTTTTTTTAATGAATTTCTCCGCGAATATGCTGCGTGTGGGGTGCGGACGCTCCAGAGCCGAGTGCCTTGCGTCTGCTGCCTCTGGCGCCATACCGGAAAGTTCAGTATCGCTCTTCTAAATTTAACATTGGTTGAACTTGATGGACATATGTCTTTTTCAACCTCATCTACTATGTAACTATGTAAGACAAAGCAAAGAAATACAAATGCATTTATAAACCTGGTGTACTTACTACCCTTTGCGGTTAACTTCACTGCATCAAACTGCAATTTACATTACTATGAAATAATACAATCCATGGGCATCAGGACGCAATTTGTAGAACTCCAAGAGAAGATACACAACACACATAATAATGATTTCTATTAAATGTTATAATTTCCCCCTTTTTTCTGCATCACAACCCCGTCATGTATGAGGTGACATAATCCTCCCTGGTGAACAGTCAGTGGCATGTGTAAGAAACGTAGGGGTCTATGCATTAAAGCACTGTTTTGACATACTATAAATGTTGTGCTCCAATGTGCATCATACAGTGTGTAATAAGCGTGTTGCGCTAGTTTCTACGTCTCGCTCCATAGAGGCGCAAAATGTTATCATATACTTGTTCCCTAGCTCCAACTTTTGGCACTGCACAAAGCACAAGCTAACACACGGGGCACCAACTGGAGCAAAAACCTTGATATATTGGCGCTAAGAGGCGCGACACAAAAACGTTGCGCTTTGCTCCAATTTTGCTCCTAAAGTCCTTTGTACATAGAGTTAACCTTCAAGTTTCCTACATTCAAATCAGCTTCAAGAAGAAAATAGTGCAGTGCATCAGAGCACACAATATTGTGTTGATGCAAGACCACCATGAATGGACGTGGGGATAAGCCATTTATTAGCCTTTCTTTGTTTAGTCACTAAAAAAAAAAAAAGACAATACGGCCCATTCTTTCTTTGTCCTTCAACGACAAGGATGTGTATAAGGACTTTCATAATCCATAATTACAAAATAATTAAAGTAAACATTGATGTACAGATCAATTTAGTCAAACTTAAGATGAGGATTGAGGGAGATATTTATTTTTTGGGGACTTCAAACTAAACCAAGCTAACCCGAAATGTGTTGGTGAAGCGAGGTACGAGTAGTGAAGAGGATTCCGCAATAATCCACAATTTCCACTTTTTCCATTATGCTGACAGAAGCGTTATAAAAATGAGAGCGTGAATATAAAGTGGATGTTGTAATACTGTACCTGTGTAAAGAACTGGCGCACACACATTTTTGTGCGACTTGTACACACGTGTGCTTAAACTTCAGTGCAAGAGTTCATGTATTTATGGGGTATATTCAATAAAGAACAATACATACTTCTAGTGGCAATAAAAAACATGAAATCTTCTGGGAATAACAGCAACGGACTTACACTAGCAGCACTTAATACATTGTAAGCTTGTCCAAAAGGAATGTACAAAGTGATTTCAAAATGAGATCTTCGGAAACGTTTGTTCCTTAGATTCATGCCTTCTACAGTTTGAGCATACATTTTTCTTTTTAGCTTGCACAGTGTGAGGGAACAATCCTAGACCCGACTGAGGATGCGGCCTGCATAGAAGAAAATCTAAACGTAGTCGAGATCACAGCAGACGATGAGATACCGAGTGAGGAGACCATTGAAGCCAAAAACCAGGTATGTTTTGCAACTGGTAAGTAACCTACAGGAGAAGATGAAATTGCTCAAGTTAGCTTGTATGTAGCAGCTCCCATTAAAAGCACCAGGAAAGCAGGTGGAGAAAACAGAACAGCTTAGTATTATTAATTAATAAATAAATATATATATATATATATATATATATATATATATATATATATGTATATATGTATTATTAATGACAGCCTTGCCAAATGTGTGCTTAAGACGAAATTATGAAGTTTAATCAGGGTTGCAAAAAAAAATATTTGTCTTGCCTCAGGCTATTTTTGTTCTGTTTCCTGTTAAACATTCTCATACATATTCCAAATAAACGAGGTACTCTAATGACGGGCTTTAGTTTACCCTACCAGCACTTGCGCCTCATAAACTACATGTTAATAAGATAGAAGTTGATAAAATGGCAAATGATGTTTCCGTGTCTCACTCAGGCGTCTTCCCCTAGTGCAGGGGTGGCCAACTCCAGTCCTACTTGTTTACCTATGCTATAATTTGGCCCCTCGAGACTGCCTTGCCAGTTTCCCAATACAGTCTGCCCTCCCGACACTGTCCAGCATTGGTGTCCTTAAAGCTTAGCCAATTATTTAGGAGAAATGCTCTAAATCAGGCCTGCACAACATGCAACCTGTCTGGCCTCTCTGTGCGGCCCGCGATGACTCCGGCTGGGCGCCAGTTAATTAAATTTAAAAAAAGTTTTTAAAAAATGGCTGCGATTTCCCCTCTCCCCCCCGGGTTTTGCGGTGTGCGAGTTGGCGGCGGTGCTCGGGGGCAGCTGCATGAGGAGGATGCGACAGCCGTGAGTATTTTTTTTTTCAATAGCTGGATGCCGGGGTCCGGGTCTTTAGAGTAGAAGGGATTGGTTGGAGGTCATAGCATGCCGGGGGCGGGGCTTAGTACCGGGGAGAGGATGATTTGAGCTAAGGTGTGTGTGTGTGTGTGTGTGTGTGTAACGGGCTGCTGCAGGGGGGGGGGGGTGGGAGTGTGTAACGGGCTGCTGCAGGGGGGGGGGTGGGAGTGTGTAACGGGCTGCTGCAAGGGGGGGGGTGGGAGTGTGTAACGGGCTGCTGCAAGGGGGGAGGGGGTGGGAGTGTGTAACGGGCTGCTGCAGGGGGGGGGTGGGAGTGTGTAACGGGCTGCTGCAAGGGGGGGGTGGGAGTGTGTAACGGGCTGCAGCAGGGGGGGGTGGGAGTGAAAAACGGGCTGCTGCTGTGAAAAACGGGCTGCTGCATGGGGGGGGTGAGAGTGTGTAACGGGCTGCTGCAGGGGTAGGGGTGGTAGTGAAAAACGGGCTGCTGCCAGGGGGGGTGGGAGTGAAAAACGGGCTGCTGCATGGGTGGGGTGGGGGGGATGGGTTTGTAAAAAACGGGCTGCTGCAGGGGTGGGGGTGTAAAACGGGCTGCTGGTGAGGGTGGGCAAACGGGCTGTTGTGGGGTGGGGCAAACAGAGTGGTGTGGTGGGGGTTGAAGGGGTGGGGGAAGAGGGAGAGGGGGTGGAGAATGGAGAGAGGGGGGAGAAGGGAGAGAGAGGGGGGAGAAGGGAGAGAGAGGGGGGAGAAGGGAGAGAGAGGGGGGAGAAGAGAGAGGGAGAAGGGAGAGGGGGAGAAGGGAGAGAGAGGGTGGGTGAAGAGAGAGGGAAGGTATGAGGAGGGGAGGGGTGAGGTATGAGGAGGGGGAGATGTAATGTTTTTTTCTGTATCACAATAAGAAAACAGTTAAGTAAAAGTTGCGCGCTAAAAGATGTTTTCGTGGTAGGTGCGCTATGGGTTCGGGGGGGTGGGGCACTGCTCCTTTCGTTTGTCCCGGGCCACATGATTTCTGTTGGCGGCCCTGTGGGTGATGTGACGTGCAGGGGGGGAGAGGGTGATGGGTGATGTGAGGTGCAGGGGGGGAGGGTGATGGGTGATGAGAGGTGCAGGGGAGTGATTGGAGGTGCAAGGGGGGGGGGTGATTTGAGGTGCAAGGGGGGGGTGATTTGAGGTGCAAGGGGGGGTGATTTGAGGTGCAAGGGGGGGTGATTTGAGGTGCAAGGGGGGGTGATTGGAGGTGCAAGGGGGGTGATTGGAGGTGCAAGGGGGGGTGATTGGAGGTGCATGGGGGGTGATTTGTGGTGCAAGGGGGGTGATTTGAGGTGCAAGGGGGGTGATTTGAGGTGCAAGGGGTGATTTGAGGTGCAGGGGTGGGTCATTGGAGGTGCAAGGGGTGTGATTTGAGGTGCATGGGGGGTGATTTGAGGTTCATGGGGGGTGATTTGAGGTGCATGGGGGGTGATTTGAGGTGCATGGGGGGTGATTTGAGATGCATGGGGGGTGATTTGAGGTACAAGGGGGGGTGATTTGAGGTGCAAGGGGGGTGATTTGAGGTGCAAGGGGGGTGATTTGAGGTGCAAGGGGGGTGATTTGAGGTGAGGTACAAGAGGGGAGAGTGATGTGAGGTGCAAGGGGGGAGAGTGATGTGAGGTGCAAGGGGGAGAGCGATGTGAGGTGCAAGGGGGGAGAGGGATGTGAGGTGCAGTGGGGTGTGATGTGTGTGCTGTGCAGGGGGGTATTGTGTGTTTGTGGAGGGGGAGTATTATGTGTGTGGGTGAGGGGGAGAGATGGGGGTATGAGAGATAGATGGGGAGTATCGCAAAGGTTGATAGTGAGGGGTTCTGGGGAAGATATGAGGATGATGATGATGAGGTGCTGGAGGAAAGATGATGATGATGGTGATGATGGTGATGATGATTATTTTACCCGTGCGGCCCAATTTTTTTTCCTTGGAGCAGTTCGGCCCTTCTCACTTTACGAGTTGTGCAGGCCTGCTCTAAATTCTTCATTGTTATACAAATTAGATGGGAATCTCCAAATTCTATCCCTGTGTGCACTAATATCTACCCACGCTGGTGCATGATCAGATATAATTATGTCCTTAATTTTAGGGTTTGTAATCTTCCCCACGATCTGTCTCTTTGCAAAGACGTAGTCTATCCTAGAGAATATATTGTGGGTGTGTGAGAAGAACGTGTATTCCTTTTCTGTGGGATTAAACACTCTCCAGCAATCCTCTAATCCTAGTGTCAATAAACATCTTTGCCCCTTTTTGAGCTGCTTTTAATTTCTCTGTCCTTTGTGCCTGTTGTGATTTATCTAAGAATGGGCCAACCACTAGATTAAAGTCCCCCCGCCCTTACTGTTACATTATTATTTTTCTCGTTCAGCACCATGTCAGCCAAATTTAGCAGAAAGGCTTGGTCATATTCATTGAGCCCATATATATATTATAAAATTATAAATATGTAACTCCTCATTATGTACTTTAATCAGACATTTGACGATGCATCCTTCTGCATCCCCCCCATGGGGATATTATTTCATACGGCAGGTATTTATTTATTAGGATAGCCACGCCACCTTTTTTTTGCCTTTGAGAATACACTTGCCTACCCAGTGCCTTTGGAGTTTTTTTTACTCTCTTCTGCATTCAGATGTGTCTCTTGAATTGATGCAATCTCAGTTTTGAGTCGTTTGAGATATTTCAGGATTTTTTACGCTTAATAGGGAAATTGACTTCCTTAACATTCCACGTTGTTACTCTAAAGCAGTGATTCCCAACCTTTTTTGTTTGGAGGAACCCTTTAAGTATTTTGTAACATTTTGGGGAACCCCTATCTGAATGACACATGTTCGACGGGTAAATCACAAAATAAACGTGTAAAGCAGTAGGAGTAATAAATAATTATTAACTCATACTTTTGAATAAACAATGTGTATATATTTTGTAATGATTTTGGTTTTAACATCACCCCCCCCCTGCATCTCACATCACCCCACCCCTGCATCTCACATCATCCCCCCCCCCTGCATCTCACATCATCCCCCCCCCCCTGCATCTCACATCACCCCCCCCCCCCCCCCTGCATCTCACATCATCCCCCACGGATCAATCTCTCTCTCCTCCCCTCTCTCCTGTCTCTCTCTCTCTCGCTCTTTCGCTCTCTCGCTCTCTCGCTCTCTCTCTCATTCTTTTTTTTTATTAGCTCCAGGACTTCCTTCTGAGTTTCTCCTAGGTCATCCTCTAGGTCCCCTATCCTGGTCTCAGCCTCTCCTATTCCTGAGTTTTGTAAGAAGAGCTCACCTTTGAAGTCTTCCAAAGATTTTTGCAGTTCATCAAACTTTTTGTTGATTGCAGGCCCTTGCCAATGCTTTGGCCAAATCAGCATGTTCATTTAGGATTTCTGTGCAGGAGATCTCCTGCTCCTGCTCAGCCTCATCCTGTTCCTTTGCCCTGCATGCATACGTCATCTTGGGAGAGTCTTTTTTAGTCTGGGGCTTCTCTGTTCTCTGCTGCTTCGTTGCCATGGAGGATCTTCTGGTAACTTGCTTGTCCATTAGCCGCTCTGCTTCTGACACTGCTCGCGGGAGATTATTGATTTTTTTAAATGAATTTCTCAGCGAATATGCTGCGTGTGGGGTGCGGACGCTCCAGAGCCCAGTGCCTTGTGTCTGCTGCTTCTGGCGCCATACCGGAAAGTCCAGTATCGCTCTTCTAAATTTAACATTGGTTGAGCTTGATGGACATATGTCTTTTTCAACCTCATCTACTATGTAACTATGTAAAACAAAGCAAAGAAATACAAATGCATTTACAGTACCGACACACTTTATTCGAGTGTGGTCGGTACCGCAAGCCGGGAAATCTCCCGGCTTGCTAGTGGCCGCCCCTCGGCGTGCCGCGCGTCATAGACGCGCGGTCACGCGTCATCGGGAGCGTGCGCCCCCTGCACGCGCGTTTATTAGCCTTTCTTTGTTTAGTCACTAAAAAAAAAAAGACAATACGGCCCATTCTTTCTTTGTCCTTCAACGACAAGGATGTGGATAAGGACTTTCATAATCCATAATTACAAAATAATTAAAGTAAACATTGATGTACAGATCAATTTAGTTAAGATGAGGATTGAGGGAGATATTTATTTTTTGGGGACTTCAAACTAAACCAAGCTAACCCCAAATGTGTTGGTGAAGCGAGGTACGAGTAGTGAAGAGGATTCCGCAATAATCCACAATATCCACTTTTTCCATTATGCTGACAGAAGCGTTATAAAAATGAGAGCGTGAATATAAAGTGGATGTTGTAATACTGTACCTGTGTAAAGAACTGGCGCACACACATTTTTGTGCGACTTGTACACACGTGTGCTTAAACTTCAGTGCAAGAGTTCATGTATTTATGGGGTATATTCAATAAAGAACAATACATACTTCTAGTGGCAATAAAAAACATGGAATCTTCTGGGAATAACATAAAAGGGGGTGAAACAAGCCCAAAAACTGTGAACTAGAAGGATACGTAGTAGTCCAACTATATAGATTTCCTTGATGGGTACCGCACCGGACCGCAAATGGGTACGTTCAGAGCCACTTGTGTTGTTTGGGGAGTGAAGTTCCGATTGCGCACGAACTCATCAAATTAGGAAATATATGTGAAGAAGAAAAAACACAATAGTGTAATATTGTATGCAACCGTCAAGGTAAAAGGTAATGCTCTCACATTAGGCAAGGTTAGATGAGCATTTCAGTTGTTAAATGAACCACACTGATGAGCAGGAATCTCTGTTGATAGGATATATCTGGTAGTGCAGACCTTCTCTCATAACAGGACTCGCAGCGTTATTGCAGGTACCTCATCAGCAGGATATTCTCCAATCGCAAGACTTACAGCGTCAATGTGAGCTCCTCAGCAGCAGGATATTCTCAATAAAGAGGTAACACAAAATAGTGTAATACTGTATACAGAATGGGTTAATTGCTCACGCCAAATGGACACTCACATTAGAATAGAATTAAAAAGACTTATGGTTGTTAAAGTAACCAACGTTGAAAGGTTATACTGGAATCGCTGGAAACTTCCAAGAACACAGGAAAAGGACGCAGGAAAACAGGATTAAATCTTTATAATAAAATATAAAAACACAAAAACTAGAAGGCCACAGAAGCTATACAAGGAACAACTGTAATCACAACTCCCAATAAACCCCAGTGATGGCCATACACCAGGGGTTAAGGACAGAGAAGGTAACAGTGCCCCAGACAGCTCCCAAGAATCTCCTGCTATTCGTATAGGGGTGAAATAAAGTTCCAACGCGTTTCTTCTTGACAAAGACTTCTTCCAGGAAGTGTATGGCCATCACTGGGGTTTATTGGGAGTTGTGATTACAGTTGTTCCTTGTATAGCTTCTGTGGCCTTCTGGTTTTTTTTATTTTTATATTTTATTATAAAGATTTAATCCTGTTTTCCTGTGTTCTTGGAAGTTTCCAGCGATTCCAGTATAACCTGTCAAAGTTGGTTACTTTAACAACCATAAGTCTTTTTAATTCTATTCTAATGTGAGTGTCCATTTGGCTTGAGCAATTAACCCATTCTGTATACAGTATTACACTATTTTGTGTTATCTCTTTATTAAGAATATCCTGCTGCTGAGGAGCTCACATTGACGCTGCAAGTCTTGCGATTGGAGGAGAATATCCTGCTGATGAGGTACCTGCAATAACGCTGCGAGTCCTGCTATGAGAGAAGGTCTGCACTACCAGATATATCCTATCAACAGAGATTCCTGCTCATCAGTGTGGTTCACTTAACAACCGAAATGCTCATCTAACCTTGCCTAATGTGAGAGCATTACCTTTTACCTTGACGGTTGCATACAATATTACACTATTGTGTTTTTTCTTCTTTTTTCTTTTTCACATATATTTCCTAATTTGATGAGTTCGTGCGCAATCGGAACTTCACTCCCCAATCTTCTGGGAATAACAGCAACGGACTTACACTAGCAGCACTTAATACAGTGTAAGCTTGTCCAAAAGGAATGTACAAAGTGATTTCAAAAAAAGATCTTCGGAAACGTTTGTTCCTTAGATTCATGCCTTCTACAGTTTGAGCATACATTTTTCTTTTTAGCTTGCACAGTGTGAGGAAACAATCCTAGACCCGACTGAGGATGCGGCCTGCGTAGAAGAAAACCTAAACGTAGTCGAGATCACAGCAGACGATGAGATACCAAGTGAGGAGACCATTGAAGCCACAAACCAGGTATGTTTTGCAACTGGTAAGTAACCTACAGGAGAAGATGAAATTGCTCAAGTTAGCTTGTGTGTAGCAACTCCCATTAAAAGCACCAGGAAAGCAGGTGGAGAAAACAGAACAGCTTAGTATTATTAATTAATATATATATTTATATATATATATATATATATATATATATATATATATATATATATATATATGTATTATTAATGACAGCCTTGCCAAATGTGTGCTTAAGACGAAATTATGAAGTTTAATCAGGGTTGCAACAAAAAAAAAATATTTGTCTTGCCTAAGGCTATTTTTGTTCTGTTTCCTGTTAAACATTCTCATACATATTCCAAATAAACGAGGTACTCTAATGACGGCCTTTAGTTTACCCTACCAGCATTTGCACCTCATAAACTACATGT
The DNA here is from genome assembly GCF_040206685.1 of Ascaphus truei. Lineage (NCBI taxonomy): Eukaryota > Metazoa > Chordata > Amphibia > Anura > Ascaphidae > Ascaphus > Ascaphus truei. The sequence continues at coordinate 202,489,356 of NC_134483.1, read as the reverse complement.
TAATAAGATAGAAGTTGATAAAATGACAAATTATGTTTCCGTGTCTCACTCAGGGGTCTTCCCCTAGTGCATGGGTGGCCAACTCCAGTCCTACTTGTTTACATATGCTATAATTTGGCCCCTCGAGACTGCCTTGCCAGTTTCCAAATACAGTCTGCCCTCCCGACACTGTCCAGCATTGGTGTCCTTAAAGTTTAGCCAATTATTTAGGAGAAATGCTCTATAATTCTTCATTGTTATACAAATTAGATGGGAATCTCCAAATTCTATCCCTGTGTGCTTTTTGTCCCACACTAATATCTACCCACGCTGGTGCATGATCAGATATAATTATGTCCTTAATTTTAGTGTTTGTAATCTTCCCCACGATCTGTCTCTTAGCAAAGACGTAGTCTATCCTAGAGAATATATTGTGGGTGTGTGAGCAGAACGTGTATTCCTTTTCTGTGGGATTAAACACTCTCCAGCAATCCTCTAATCCTAGTGTCAATAAACATCTTTGCCCCTTTTTGAGCTGCTTTTAATTTCTCTGTCCTTTGTGCCTGTTGTGATTTATCTAAGAATGGGCCAACCACTAGATTAAAGTCCCCCCGCCCTTACTGTTACATTATTATTTTTCTTGTTCAGCACCATGTCAGCCAAATTTAGCAGAAAGGCTTGGTCATATTCATTGAGCCCATATATATTATAAATATTTAACTCCTCATTATGTACTTTAATCAGACAATTGACGATGCATCCTTCTACATCCCCCCCATGGGGATATTATTTCATACGGCAGGTATTTATTTATTAGGATAGCCACGCCACCTTTTTTTTGCCTTGGTGGAGAGAAAATACATTTGCCTACCCAGTGCCTTTGGAGTTTTTTTTACTCTCTTCTGCATTCAGATGTGTCTCTTGAATTGATGCAATCTCAGTTTTGAGTCGTTTGAGATATTTCAGGATTTTTTTACGCTTAATAGGGAAATTGACTTCCTTAACATTTCACGTTGTTACTCTAAAGCAGTGATTCCCAACCTTTTTTGTTTGGAGGAACCCTTTAAGTATTTTGTAACATTTCGGGGAACCCCTATCTGAATGACACATGTTCGACAGGGGTAAATCACAAAAAAAACGTGTAAAGCAGTAGGAGTAATAAATAATTATTAATTCATACTTTTGAATAAACAATGTGTATATATTTTGTAATGATTTTGGTTTAAACATCACACCCCCCCTGCATCTCACATCATCCCCCCCCCCTGCATCTCACATCACCCTCCCTCCCTGCATCTCACATCACCCTCCCCCCCTGCATCTCACATCATCCCCCACGGATCGATCGATCTCTCTCTCTCTCTCCTCCCCACTCCCCCTCTCTCCTGTCTCGCTCTCTCTCTCTGTCTCATTCTTTTTTTTTTTTTTTTTTTTAGCTCCAGGACTTCCTTCTGAGTTTCTCCTAGGTCATCCTCTAGGTCCCCTATCCTGGTCTCAGCCTCTCCTAGTCCTGTGTTTTGCAAGAAGAGCTCACCTTTGAAGTCTTCCAAAGATTTTTGCAGTTAATCAAACTTTTTGTTGATTGCAGGCATCAGCTCCCTTGCCAATGCTTTGGCCAAATCAGCATGTTCATTTAAGATTTCTGTGCAGGAGATCTCCTGCTCCTGCTCAGCCTCACCCTGTTCCTTTGCCCTGCATACATACGCCATCTTGGGAGAGTCTTTTTTAGTCTGGGGCTTCTCCGCTCTCTGTTGCTTCGTTGCCATGGAAGATCTTCTGGTAACTTGCTTGCCCATTAGCCGCTCTGCTTCTGACACTGCTCGCGGGAGATTATTGATTTTTTTAAATGAATTTCTCCGCGAATATGCTGCGTGTGGGGTGCGGACGCTCCAGAGCCCAGTGCCTTGCGTCTGCTGCCTTTGGCGCCATACCGGAAAGTCCAGTATCGCTCTTCTAAATTTAGCATTGGTTGAACTTGATGTACATATGTCTTTTTCAACCTCATCTACTATGTAACTATGTAAGACAAAGCAAAGAAATACAAATGAATTTATAAACCTGGTGTACTTACTACCCTTTGCGGTTAACTTCACTGCATCAAACTGCAATTTACATTACTATGAAATAATACAAAACATGGGCATCAGGATGCAATTTGTAGAACTCCAAGAGAAGATACACAACACACATAATAATGGTTTCTATTAAATGTTATAATTTCCCCTTTTTTCTGCATCACAACCCCGTCATGTACACTGGCGACACACTTTATCGCAGTGCGGCCAGATCCGCAAGCCGGGAGATTTCCCGGCTTGCTAGTGGCCGCCCCTCGGCGTGCCGCGCGTCATAGACGCGCGGTCACGCGTCTTCGGGAGCCTGCGCCCCCTGCACGCGCGTCCAGGGCTCCCCGAGGGAGCCCTGGTGTCCCGCGATCTGCGGGACGGCGGCAGGGGGTTCCGGGGGACCCGGCGGACCCGGCAGCGGGAGGGAGAGCGCCCCGATCGGAGGGCGCTCTTCCGCTGCTTCGGCGCGCGCCCGTCACACTCGGGCGCGCGCCAGGCTACTGCTGCGGCACAGAACGGGCAAATGCTCGAATAAACTGTGCCGCAGCAGTATGAGGTGACATAATCCTCCCTGGTGAACAGGCAATGGCATGTGAAAGAAACGTAGGGGTCTATGCATTAAAGCACAGTTTTGACATACTGTAACAGGGGAGTTATCCCTGTTCAAGTAATGTGCCTCTAATCCAGCAGTGTGGTGGTTAACTGCTGGTAGTCAATTAACAAACACCACCTGCCTAATTAGATTGCTTACAAAAGCCTGTCTTTTGAGACAGGAAGTGAGACTCCTTAGCTCATACCTGAGCTGAATTTGGAGACAGAGCAGAGATTGTCTTTGACTCTCACAACTTGTCTTGAGCCCTGCCAGAAGACACAGCATAGCTGCTTTCAAGACACAGGGAAAACTTCTAAACCTGAACGCTGACACACCCCGAGGAAAAGGGACCTGAACCAGGGACAGAGAAGATTTTCCCTCCAAACCACAAGGAACAGATAAGACTTTAATTTGTGAGACTCTTATATCTGCTTATTTCATGCTATATGTTTGGGGCTGGGAGACATGCTTATCTAAGGGAGTTGTGAACCGCATAGTATTTCACTAGAAATACTCCCAAGTGAATAGAAGCTTTGTTCACCCCTTGTTCTTACGGGGAACCCGAACCGAGTCACACCCACAAAACACCCCAAGAATGGTGGGGGTGACTGAACTCGGCACTAACCGAAAAGACCGCTCCCTTTGATGACGAATATGATCAGCAGGAGAAAGAGCGGGAGCAGTGGATCACCGAATATTTCCGTCAGCTATTACAGTTGCAAGAAAAGCCGGGTGGATCCAGTGACTATGCTAAAATTTCAAATAAAGGAGACCCCAGTATTCCTGATGGGACGGAGTCATCCAAAACAAAAAGGCGGAAAAAGAAAAGCGGTTCCTCACTTACCGTGGAAGGAACAGACACGTCCGCAGATCCTGTGGAGGAAAAGGGGGACCGAGTTGCCCTGCAGCCTAGAGAAAATGGAGAATTCGTCCCGCGGTTAACCGAATATCCAGAGGGCCCAAGGCAGAAGTCGTGTACCCCAAAGAAGTGTCTGTCCGGTGCCAACAGTGAGAAACCCTCAACCAACCATCCCAGGGAAGTGGAGCCGGAACCAGTGAGTGACGATCCCTTGACCAGCCCTGAAGATGCCCTGAAAAATGCCAGTCATGACTGTGATATGCTCCGTGAACAATTGAAACAAAAGGAAGATGGTTACACAGAGCTACAGAAAAATAACGTGAAGCTACAGGAATATGTGCTCGCAATGTACTCTTTAGCCAGGACAGAATTGGACGATCTCAAGACTGAGCTAGATACTGCAAATGCTACTATTTCCGCCATGGATTAAAAGCAGAGCCAATCTGATAAAATGGTGGCTACGCTAAAGCAGAAGTATGAGGAGGCACTGAAGCAGATGACAGTCTTCCAGCAAGAGGTTCACACTCTACGCATAGAGCTGAATGCCTCACAACAGGAGGTCAACATTGTCCGGATTGAGGTGGACGTATCTCAGAAAGAGGTTCAGACACTCCGCAGAGCACTGGATGCCTCACATCATGAGACCAACAGCTGCCGCACAGACCTGGAAGTTTCCAGAAAGGAACTACACAGTCTCACTGAGGAGCTGAACATTTCTAAAGAAACGATTGTCAATCTTACTACAAATCTCCAAGTCTCCCAGAAGGAGCTTCAGACACTCAACTTAGAGAAGGATGTCTCACGCCAGGAGACTGTCATTCTCAAAGCAGATGTGCGTAAATGGAAGGAGGACTGCAAAGAGGCCCTGAATAGTACAGAGACTGAAAAAGGAGAAAATTCAAGATTAAAAAGAGAAAACTTAAAACTCAAAGAAGAAAATTTTCAGTTGACAGACGAAGTCATGGAAAAGAATGAAAAGCTACACGAGCTTAAGGAAATAAATAGACTTTTGGAAGGTGAGAAGTTTGAAGCAGAGCACCGACTGCAGAACCAACTGCAAGGTCTGCGTACGCACCTCGAGAAGGCCGAGGAGAAGCAGCGAACTCTGCAGGAAGAAAATCTGCAGGCTGTTAAAGAAATTTAAGTGCTGCAGGAACGTCTGATGACCCAATATGTCCCCGCAAGGCAGCATGAGAAACTGAAGGCTACCCTGAGCGTCACCAAAGCATCGCTAGAGGCCAAGCTTAGAACCCAGGTGACTTGGCACAAAAGAGAGCACAAGAAGGTCCAGAAACTAAAACACGTAACTGTGGCCCGAGCAAAGAAATTCATAGTGCTTCACAATGCAATAAAAATGTGGAAGCAAGCTCAGAGAAAGCAAAGCGTGCAGATAAATTCCCTGAGAAGAGACTTGCAAGACACACTCAAAAAACAGGGATCGCTCGCGGATGAGATTACAGTCCTACAAGGACAAGTATTGACCCTGACTAAGCGTCAGTATCCCACAGCCTCAAAACCCATGAAGACAAGGGTACAGTGAGAGCTGGGAATGCCGCTCATCTGAAAGACAAGGTTGCAAAATTTGAACCACCTAAACAAGCACTAGCAAAACCTTCAGCCACCCAACAGGCAACAAAAGAAGGTACACGTGCTGAATCAAAACCATTCTCTGGAAGTGGGTGTGGAATTGCAATTTAACCTCAAAGAGGCTGAACTAGCAACCCCATTGAGTGGGAAAAGGGCTGTTTTAAACGCTCTGCAACTGCTGCCATACAATATGCCTACAATAAGACGAGCACCCGACGCGAAGGAAATCTCATGACCGCGCACGTAGAAAAAAGACTATACTTAGAAAAAGTCCTCCTCGAGCGACTGAGGGGTGCTGATCTCAAGCACCTTCAGGAGTAGACACGAATAAACTGGAAAAAGGTCTCCAATCCCAGCAGGACTGAGGGTTCTCTTCCTCCATCCACTCTCATTCAAGTCACAGAGATATCTAGAATGAGACTGGAAGAATGGGCTTTGGCCGTGGCAAGCCCGAGCTTCCCACAAACAGGGGAGGCATGTAACAGGGGAGTTATCCCTGTTCAAGTAATGTGCCTCTAATCCAGCAGTGTGGTGGTTAACTGCTGGTAGTCAATTAACAAACACCACCTGCCTGATTAGATTGCTTACAAAAGCCTGTCTTTTGAGACAGGAAGTGAGACTCCTTAGCTCATACCTGAGGTGTACTTGGAGACAGAGAAGAGATTGTCTTTGACTCTCACAACTTGTCTTGAGCCCTGCCAGAAGACACAGCATAGCTGCTTTCAAGACACAGGGGAAACTTCTAAACCTGAATGCTGACACACCCTGAGGAAAAGGGAGCTGAACCAGGGATAGAGAAGATTTTCCCTCCAAACCACAAGGAACAGATAAGACTTTTATTTACAAGACTTTTTATATCTGTTCATTTCATGCTATATGTTTGGGGCTGGGAGACATGCTTATCTAAGGGAGTTGTGAACCGCATAGTATTTCACTAGATATACTCCCAAGTGAATAGAAGCTTTGTTCACCCCTTGTTTGGATAGTTTCCTGATGTTAAGCAAAAGGCGCAATAAAAGGCTTATTTAATTTCACCATAATCAGTCTCCCTTGCATACCTCTGTGAGCGTCCGCCTACACATACTATAAATGTTGTGCTCCAATGTGCATCATACAGTGTATAATAAGCGTGTTGCGCTAGTTTCTACGTCTCGCTCCATAGAGGCGCAAAATGTTATCATATACTTGTTCCCTAGCTCCAACTTTTGGCACTGCACAAAGCACAAGCTAACACACGGGGCACCAACTGGAGCAAAAACTTTGATATATTGGCGCTAAGAGGCGCAACACCAAAAACGTTGCTCTTTGCTCCAATTTTGCTCCAAAAGTCCTTTGTACATAGAGTTAACCTTCAAGTTTCCTACATTCAAATCAGCTTCAAGAAGAAAATAGTGCAGTGCATCGAGCAGACAATATTGTGTTGATGCAAGACCACAATGAATGGACGTGGGGATAAGCCATTTATTAGCCTTTCTTTGTTTAGTCACTAAAAAAAAAAAAAAAAAGACAATACGGCCCATTCTTTCTTTGTCCTTCAACGACAAGGATGTGGATAAGGACTTTCATAATCCATAATTACAAAATAATTAAAGTATACACTGATGTACAGATATAATTTTGTTCCATGACTTAAAGTCCTGTGAACTTCACAGATACCAAGGTCTTTGGCTGCTATACTGTACGTCTTCAATTTAGTCAAACTTAAGATGACGATTGAGGGAGATATTTATTTTTTGGGGACTTAAAAATAAACCAAGCTAACCTCAAATGTGTTGGTGAAGCGAGGTACGAGTAGTGAAGAGGATTCCGCAATAATCCACAATTTCCACTTTTTCCATTATGCTGACAGAAGCGTTATAAAAATGAGAGCGTGAATATAAAGTGGATGTTGTAATACTATACCTGTGTAAAGAACTGGCGCACACACATTTTTGTGCGACTTGTATACACGTGTGCTTAAACTTCAGTGCAAGAGTTCATGTATTTATGGGGTATATTCAATAAAGAACAATACATACTTCTAGTTGCAATAAAAACATGGAATCTTCTGGGAATAATAGTGACGGACTTACACTAGCAGCACTTAATACATTGTAAGCTTGTCCAAAAGGAATGTACAAAGTGATTTCAAAATGAGATCTTCAGAAACGTTTGTTCCTTAGATTCATGCCTTCTACAGTTTGAGCATACATTTTTCTTTTTAGCTTGCAAAGTGTGAGGAAACAATCCTAGACCCGACTGAGGATGCGGCCTGCATAGAAGAAAACCTAAACGTAGTCGAGATCACAGCAGACGATGAGATACCGAGTGAGGAGGCCATTGAAGCCACAAACCAGGTATGTTTTGCAAGTGGTAAGTAACCTACAGGAGAAGATGAAATTGCTCAAGTTAGCTTGTGTGTAGCAACTCCCATTAAAAGCACCAGGAAAGCAGGTGGAGAAAACAGAACAGCTTAGTATTATTAATTAATAAATATATATGTATATATGTATTATTAATGACAGCCTTGCCAAATGTGTGCTTAAGATAAAATTATGAAGTTTAATCAGGGTTGCAAAAAAAAATATTTGTCTTGCCTCAGGCTATTTTTGTTCTGTTTCCTGTTAAACATTCTCATACATATTCCAAATAAACGAGGTACTCTAATGACGGCCTTTAGTTTACCCTACCAGCACTTGCGCCTCATAAACTACATGTTAATAAGATAGAAGTTGATAAAATGGCAAATGATGTTTCCGTGTCTCACTCAGGGGTCTTCCCCTAGTGCAGGGGTGGCCAACTCCAGTCCTCAGGGGCCACCAACAAGTCAGGTTTTCAGGATATTCCTGCTTCAGCACAGGTGGCTCAATCAGTGGCTCACTCAATGACTAAGCCACTGATTGAGCCACCTATGCTGAAGCTGAGATATCCTGAAAACCTTACCTGTTGGTGGCCCCTGAGGACTGGAGTTGGCCACCTCAGCCCTAGTACCTGCTATATACCTTATTTCATTGTCCCCTTAATTTCTGCAGAGTATCAGCAACTAATTTATCTGCATTTCTCTGCATTGCCTTTCAATACTAAGCAGCCGATTGGGGTTTAACTAGCAAATGGGTAGATTTGAATTGGAAGAGGACTGAGTTATGGTACAGGATATAGTACAGAATAGCATATCAATGGGAGTCATTGGGTTATTATTAATTTATTCCTGTGGAATAAAAATCTGCTTCATTTTTATATAAAATACCTGAAAAGTAATGACATTATACATTGCATCCCATTATTATGGATGATGCCATTTTGATTAACTAAACATAACCTTGTGCTGGTAACCATGAATCTCTTATCCCTATCTTTCCATTACAAACAAAGAACTTTACAATGCAGGAAAAGGGGAGAGAGGGCACAGTAACTGGTGATCCTTAAATTTGATTATCTGAAACACGAACTGGTCTTTCAGTCCCATCACTCAGCAAAATGTTACTTTAATATGTAATATTCACGAAGGCTTCTGTCATTTTTACTCACTAAGTATGTTTTGGAGAACACTGTCGTATTGTCTTATTATTAAGGGTAAGGACATCGACTTATATCTTCATCTTTGGGAACATTAAATTTCATTACAATGTAATTAGTAGAACTTTCCATCAATGATGTTATCTTTAGTACAGCACATGTAGAATTTGGAACAATCATACCAAAAGAGTTTTGTTTCGATAATGTGATATACAGTGGCGAGAAGGTTTGTGAACCCATTAGGATTTTTACATATTGCACACATTGTTCAAACCTAAAATGTTATTAGATCTTAATTTAAGTCCTAATAATAGATAACGATAACCTGCTCAAACAAATGATACTTTTTCAATATTTATCAACAAATTATTCAACATTCAATAACCATGTGTGAAAAAGTATGTGAACCTTTAGTTTCAGTACCTGGTGGCACCCCCTTCGGCAGAAATGACTTCAACTAAGTGTTTCCTGTAACTGCTGGTTAGTCTCTCATATCGATTTTGAGGAATTTTGGCCCATTCCTAAATACAAAACTGCTTCACCTCATGACCTAAGGCAGCAAAGCAGCCCCAGACCATTACACTCCCACTACCATGCTTGATGGTTTTGATGAGGTTCTTCTGTTCGAATGCACTGTCTGGTTTTCGCCAAACATAACGTTTCTCGTTGAGGCCAAAAATGTCTACTTTTGACTCGTCTGTCCAGAGAACATTGTTCCAATAGTGTTGTGGATCTATGTGCTCTTTGGCGAGCTTCAGACAGGCAGCAATGTTCTTTGTGGAGAGCAATAGAGAAGAAAGAGGAGTCCTATTTTACTAGAGTCCCAAATACCTCTCACCTTTATACAGCACGTGAAGAAATACCCATGCACAAAAAGAAACACGCTTAAGATCTGCAATATATGTTAATTTGAGTAAGTATGCAAAGTATACTCAAGTGATTGAAATTTGCATATATCCCAGGTAATTTAGGTTTGTTCCTTTTAGGGCACCCGTGTGTCTCCACGTATTCTCCGTCTCCCTAGATCGCAAAATGGGGGCGTTGGATTTTTTTTGGGGGGGCGCGGATGCTTGCAGAGGCCCCGCTCTCTTCCCCGAGGCATTTAATTTAAATGCCGGGGGATCGCGTGAGGCCTCTGCAACAATAAAATTTACCTTGATTCAGACGCTGTGATGCATCGCCATGGCAACACGGCGTCAAGTGACGCGCGGTGTCATGCGGGGTGATGTCACACGGCCGTCTCCATGAAAACAGGGTCACATGACCCTGCGGTGTTATTTGACGCCGCACACAAGCGAAGCAAGGGGGAGCTGGCCGAGGGGCGCAGCTCAAAAAGTTTGCGCTCCCCTGCCCTAGATGGTAGTAATATCACGTGTAGGTAAGACGGGCACTATGCGAGCCATGTTATTTGAAGCTTATGCAGGTCAGCGCTAATTTCACGTGACAATAAACCTATGCTAATTAGTTAAACAATTGCTGTCGGTTTTTTGCATATATGTACCTTTTGTAAATAGGAATTAAACTTTGGGAAAATACCGTCCGTTACTAATTCAGGTAACCTAATATTATTTGCCCCGATTTAACGGAGCTTAGTGCATCTGGGCCAAAGAGAGATAATGTTAATTGCCCAAGATCCCTCGGGGAATGTGATGGTTTTGAAATGTGCTTTTCTACATTTGACGCCCACGCCCTCAAAGCGACTTCCTTTTCTGTTCTCTTTTTCTGGTGGCTATACAATTGCCCACCATCCAACTTATTTTAAAGCCACATAGTCTAAAACCACATGGCAAATATATCTTTATTCTGTCACTAGGTCAGGTGATTTAGGAGTATTATTTGTTACTGAGCAGTTTGAACAATAGGTAGAAGTTCGTAGCGTACACGTTTGTATCTAGTTTTGATTAAAACTGTTGAGGTAAGTAACATGACCTGGGTGAGCAGCAAAAGTGGAACTGATATTGTGCTTCCTATGTTAAAACCTTTCCATGCTAAACTATGGAATACCTTTCTCATTGGTTTGTCTCACAGCGTATCCGGACGTTGGAAGCCGAGTTGAAAAGGACAAAGCAGGAGCTTTCATTCATGGTATGTTTATTCCTTGTTTTATTCTCCTATTTTTGTGCGCAGCATGATTTCTAGTAACAATCCTGAGATGTACAACAATATTTCAAGCATACAGATGCAGTCACATTCATTTAGCAGTTTGCCCTAAGGAAATGCAGCTGAAATGCAGCCTGACCACAGCCAGATCACAGCTTCCCCATGGCCAAAACTCAGTATACTAATTGCCCATAATGATTAACACAGCGGGGGTCCCTGCTCCAGAATGGGTGTCCAATTCCCCCCCTGCGCTGCACGTGGCTGTGATCAGGCCACAGGCAGCAGGGTGGAGATGAATATGGCAACATCTGTACAGGCATCTGTTTAAGGACACTCACTTTAAGTACACTCGCGAGTAAGGACATATTTTCAATAGCACCATACTCCTGTGTCCGTAAGCTCCCTTCGCGAGTACGGACACTTATTCTGCCCTACAGACCGCCGTAGTAGTGACGCGCTGATTCCCCTCGCCCAATAGGCAAATGGCAGCTTGCGCATGCGCCTGTCAGCACGTCCTGAACAGTAATACCAGCTCCCTACCTGTACCGGAGCATCGATAAGTGGGAAAAGGGTAGTGCTTGACTTTAAGTACATTTGTACTTTACATACATGCTCTGGACCCATTGCGTACATTAATGCGGGGTATGCCTGTACTTAGTTGCACCAGTCAGCACAATATAATTGTTCCTGTGTTGTTTCTCTGAAATACCCATAACTGACGAGTTGCTATTTAGATCAGTGAAATAGATTAAGTAAATTTGAGCCAGTGATATTTCTCACCACAGAAGAGGGTACGGCTAGCGGAACCAGCCGTGTGTATTACAAAAGGGTGCTACATGCTACTACAGGTGGGGACAGGAAAGCTGAGGTTTTTCAACTTCTAGTAAAATAAAAATATTCCCATATGGGATATTGCACCTATAATTATGTACACTGAACACCTATATCACACCCTTCCCAATCACTCGGACATGTTGCTGTAGCAATACTTGTTGCCAGCATAGTGTGCATCACTTATAAGAGGTAGATACGAAAGTCTATAAACTTTGAATAAATGTGTACAAAATCGGTGCAAACATTTCCGATTTGCTCCCTGGGGTGATCGATTATTGTATTTTGTAAAGTTTAATTAATTGATCCCGTGGCCTGTTTTTTTTTAATTTTTCAAAATTTGTCTATTTTTAATAGCAGCAGCTCTCCATAGTAGAACATTTAATGAAATATATATATTTATACAATTCAGTTACAGTATGCCTGGGAAAGAATTATAGCAAATTGTACAAGGTGGCCACCATCCTGATCAGGAGCAATTAGATATTCAGATAATAAGGTTAATATTCATGTTATGGAATGCAATACTTCAAGTCTTTTAAACACAAAAATAAATCTCACTGAAATCCATTGTGATGGAGAACCTTTTCTTAATGAACGTTTTCCTGTGTAAAACTAAGATACACAGATAATAAGCTGTATCATGATGCTGCTCTGTCATTGTTCAGCTACCAGATGTAAAAAACTATCCTCCCAATATGTACATTCCTGAAGTTGGATATTCATTTGGGTGGTTTACTTTAAAATCTGAATTATTAGCAATAAGAGATGACAAACCCGCACTAGCAAGGTCCGACAGTGCTCCTGCTTAGTCATTTGTTTGTTTACTGTGGTAGAAGATACTTAAGTGCCAAAAGGGAGTGGTGAGCTCTATTAGTTCACATGGGATATCCTTAAATCAATGTCTAGTCATCAACATCAGTGGTAAAAACCATTGGGCAATCGCAAATTGCTGCAGGTTCATACGGTAGATGATTAATTCCCTTTATTCTCCATTCTGTTTAAATCATTTATTATTAATTCCCATTTAATAATGTCTTGATAAAATGGATGGATGAACCAGATGACTTCTGCAACAAAATGTGAATATCAGGTGTTTTGTTGTGTGCCACTGTTGCCACAACTCCTTAACTCGACATAGACTTCTGAAAATCCAGGTAGCACTTTGGCCTCTCATCACTTCCATGTTCTCTCCTGTAGAGACTGTAAATATAATAGTTACAGTGAATGTCAAAGGGTCAATTTAGATAATAACGCTAAACAATATGTACCATATTTGATAAGCAGTGCAGTTCCACAAGGCATCTTCAAGTGCCAGAAGACCTGTTGGCCCATTCACTACTAAATCAACCCTACGGTATATTCTCTGTTGTAGTTGGAATTGTACTTGTTGTCATAGTATGTAATGCATTGAGTGTCAAGTATACTGTAATAAGCTGCTCTCACCAGTGCTTTCTTCCAGCTAACTCTGAAACGTTCATATCAGCAAGATAGTTGTCAGAAGTATAAGCATTAAGAGCAGGGTTGTTAAAGTGTAATTAAATTCTACAAATGCAGGTCACATCAATTTAGGTAACTCATGGTACTTCACATCTACATGTAACCCCTCCTTGCCCTGCTGAAAACGAGTTGTTGCAGTGAGGTAGTGTGGACAAGTGCAGATGTTGGTGCACAGACTCTCATACCTTTTCTCAGGGTGCTGACATCCGGGCCGGGTGGTTGATGTAAACTTTGAGGATGATAATAAAGGGGGCCAGGAACTTTTTTGCACAAACAGGATATGTTTTATTGACAAAACAGGTTTTCATACATACAGGTTTCTTCCCTGGAATTCAAACAGCTCTCACATGGCTTTATCACATCTTTATAGAGACCAAGGGTGGTGGAAATGTGCCTACCATTTACTCTCAATGCCTTGCAGTAAATTCCAGGCCACTAGGTTCAGGAGTGCACCTTCAATCTAGGCTCCCATTACATGTCATCCTGTGCATAGTGCCTCTAGTCCCTACAATGGTGGTCTGGTGTGCCTAGGTGTGGAATTGGTGTCGGGGCAAATCCAATGTGGTACTCCCCCCAGTGAGTCCCTGTACTAGGGCTCCCCGGCTATGAGTCACCACACACCTTCCTCCGCTAGCAAAGGGTGCAAAGTGTTTCCTCCACACAGCAGTGGCCCTTCTAAGGTAAGGGGCACTGTTGCCTCACTAGGAAAATATTAAAGTTGACTATACTCTTAAAGCTGCAGTTCAGTCAATATCCTGCATGTGTGTTTTTTTTAATAAATCCGTTCTGTAGTAAGAAAAAATACTTTCAGCATTTTCTGTTTTAAAAAAAACAACTTTGAAAGACCAATTTTCTTGTATTCTATTTTAATAAGCATGCTTGTTCCTATAGCAACGATTTACATTCCCCATATTTAAAGATGTCGCCAAACTTTGCCGATCAATAGACGGAGAACGAATTGACCGGCAGCTATGCAGTTCTTTAGGTAATTAGAGATTGCCCACATGAAACTATTGAAGTAAAAAAATTAATTAAAAAAATTAATTTAAAAAAAAAGACTGAACTGCAGCTTTAAACATAAAGTTGCACATAGACAACTAACATATAACAGGGTGAGACCCCCTCCTCTTATTCTTCCTCAAACCCTCCTAATGGTCTTGGGGTTCCTCCTGGGGTCCCATATTTATACTCAATAGTGACATAATAGGGTCACCAAAGCTACAGGGGACGGGGTTGGGTTCCTTGGTATGCTCCTACCTCAGATGACAGAGTAGCACATGCTAGAAGGTGGGCGGGGCTAAATTTCTGTTACACTGTTTAGCAATAAATATGGAAAGGTCAGTACTTTGCAACAACCCACAATAGTTATCCCTTTACATACAACATAGTAATCCCAATAGAGGGGGTTGCATACACATCACTAAATCTGACCTCATTGCTATTTCGTTTTGCCCCGATTATGGTTTAAAATATATCTTTTTTTGTGACGTTTCTAATATTAAAGCAGCAATGCCTTCAAAATCCTGTGGGTTTTTTTTCTTCATAAATCAGCCATTTTGAGTGCCCTGGGAAGCTGGATCTTTGCCGATCGATCACGGGAGAATGGCAGCTTAGATAATTACATTTCCTTAAAGCTAAGCAACTGCTGCATCTATTAAAACAAAAAAAAATTACAAGACCTTATGCCTTTTTAAGCTGAACTATTTTTGGATTTCTTGTTTACCAGACGGATTTGTCCTCTCTACTGCTTTAAACTGGTTTTTTTTTTTAACCATTACCCATTTGCATGAAAAAACAGTATCTCAGAATTAATATTTCAAAGGTTGGCCATCTTACTATATGTATACTGATGTGATTTGCCTTCTTACAAAGAGACCACCAGCATTGCAATATACCTGAAATAATAAAAACTGTACATATCAATTTGTACATTATATATGTACAGTATAAACATCATTATTATCATCATCAGTCCTTGTTCATCCACTGCTGGATGAAGGCCTCCCCAATCTTCCTGGTATTGAGGTTGCAAGCCTATGTTCTCTATGTTGCTGCAGCACATTTTCAGATTGTATCCTGCCATCTTATGTTTTTTCGTCGTCTTGATTTTTTTAAATCTCTCTTGGAATCTAGTCGCGCACCATCTTTGTCCAATGATGGGCATTTCTTCTTGCAATCTATCCTGCCCGCTGCCATTTTAATTTCTACGCCATTGTTATGACGTTACATACTTTTGTTTTGTTTCAAACCCAATATTTTTCCTGTCTCCAGGTAATACCAAGCATACGTCTTTTCCATACGTCTGTGTGTTTTCTGAAGCTTCTGAATAATCTTCACATTTAGGATATAAGTTTCACATCCATCCATGAGCACGGGCAAAATACAGTACACTCATTAAAGAAATCTTTTTTCTTAAGGCGCAGTGGAAGGTTCCCTGGAAATTTTGAAAGCAAAAACAGTTCCTGCGCTCTTACCAATTTGAGCTAAAAACTACCAGTGACCTGTTTACATTTAGACCCTAAGTCTGTGTAACAAAGGAGTCATTTGGTTGCATCTTTTGATCTTTGTTACTCAGACTTAGGTTCTAAATGTAAACATGTCACTGGTATATTTTAGCCTAAATTGGTAGGAGTGTAGGACCTGTTCTTTTGTTTTCCGTATACAATATAAGGAACAAGGGAGGGGGGGGGGAGAGAGGGAAAAGCTACCGCATCAGCTTAAAGTAATGATATAATGAATAATGTAATCAGAAATAACTTCCGGTGCAAAAAAGGATAAGGGAGTAATGAACAAAAACAAACAGAAAGGTTCACTCATGAATTCTCTCAGATCGATAAAGTGGGAGTAGTGAGGTATTATTAAAACTAATTTAATGAATAATAAAAATATATTTGTACAGAGGGGCGTGGTAAGAAGGTCCAAGACCACCCCCTAATGACATACCAAAAGAAACTTCCACATAAAATCAATAGGGAAGGGAACCTACGAAAACACTAAATGTAGCCATATGGTATATAAGCTAGAGCATGTAAAGATTCATTCCAAAAGAATAGGTACAGTAACTGCATGCAGTAAAGCAGTACTCACTAATAAAGGTTTTACCCCTGATCCGTGTGGTTGAGGTCCTAGAGTGTCAGCTCTTGGACCCAGATGTCCTTAATGCATTACTGTCACTGTGTGCAAATTATGCAACATTAAAGATTTCTGTGTGTTTTGCCTTTCCTGGGATGCAGGGACCGGGAGAATTCTAGGCTGTAAGTTTCAGGGTGGGTTTGTTGGAGACAGTCTTTACAGAATGTGTCTATGTATCGGGGTTCCAGAGTTATGGGATACCCCAGGAGTTGGATCTGGGAATCGAATGAGATTCTCGGATGCAGCCAAGCACATGCTACGGGCAAACTCTGACTGAAAACGGTATTATGACTCTCTGCCAGGATTCCTGCTGCAACATCTTCCAGGCAAGGTAAAGGGGCATGAATGGGTTAATGTATACCTTCAATCATACAAGGGGTCCCTATTGTAATGAGGGGTCCCTAGTATAAGGAAGGGTGCCCAGGTACCCTGCACCTGGTATAGGGGTTCAGGGGGTACTCCAGCTAAGTGATAAAGCTGAGAGTGATTTCTTGTGTGTAAAAAGTTTGTCATTTCTAAAGTGTGCCAAGTATGAGGCTAGTGAGGATAGGCAATATATACACTCACTCCATCCCTGACACCAGAATAGGGACTTATATATTTGTATCACACAGAAGACAGAACACAGTATATTTTATTAAAGATTTATATTTAATAGGTATACGTACTGATAACCTGTGAATGAACTGTGGGATTTCCAAGTCATGGAATTCGAGGGACCAGATGGCTACCAAGCATGGTGCCTATTGGTCTGTTCGGAGTCCGGACTTTAAAGCCTCAGGGATGCCACGGTGTTAGAACAGGAGGGGTACTGCAGTTCTGCTTGAATATCCACATCCTGGGCTAACACAGGGCTATCCGGCCACCATGTGCCAGAGCCCAGACTCTGTGGAGCCTGGGCAGTGGGTGGGCTCAGTATGCAAAGAGACAGAGGTGTCAGGTTATCGCATGGCTTTTTGCAGAATGAGAAAAGGTGCCCACCCGGCTTTACAATACCGGCAAATCGGTGATTGGCTGGCAGGAGAATTCCCACGCTCTGATAGGCTGTTGAGATTTGTGAATGGGACACTAAATTTCTCATTCTGCAAAGGGGCATGCGATAACCTGGCACCTCTGCCTCTTTGCATACTGAGCCCACCGTCCCTTTAAGACAAAACAAATCATAAACTTCTTCACGATAGGGAAACTAACGAAACCTTACATAGGGCCTTACTAATTGACTGGTAAGGTACTGTAGGCTAGTTTTCAGTCCCACAAACAGGATTTGGGAATAGGAGTGTGAGATCCTTACCTTGGAGTTCAATATGGAAGAAATAGAAGTGAGTGTCAAGCTGCCCGCCTGTGTCATCTCTCCTCTGCTCTCTCTCCCCTCTGAATGTCTTTAATAGCTTTCCCTCTTCCCTTTTTAACCAGGTCAGTCTAGGTTAATTAGATTGCTTAGCTAGAGGAGTTAACGTCCCACATACTTGAAAGCATGCATACTACAACCTCCTGCTAACATACAGTACTCAAATTCTATGCGGCCAATTCTATAAACTTTGATAACTAAGTAATCAAGCCTTTTGAGCACTTCCCGACTGATTTGGCATAGGTAGCTTCGATAACCTGCTAAAACCCTTTCGGGAAGTGCTCCTTACCGAGCGGTAGCGGTCACTCTCAGACACACCGAACGGGACCTAAAAAAATGATCAAACTCTAATTTTTTGAGAAATCACCCTGTTCTAGTAGCTCCGATAATCTCATCTGGGCTGCAACTAGCGTGAAACTCGCAGATCTCATCTCGTCACCTCAAGGGTGGCAGGATGGGATTTGCGGTAGGACTTAGAAGAAAAAAAATATTTTGACTGAATTGGATTGAAGCCGGAAGTCTTCGGAGCTGACCCACATTAATATCAGCTCCAGAGACCCCCTGTTTCCATCCTATGCAATTAAAATACATTTACAGGTAGCTTCCTTGCCGCTAAGGTATTGAAGGGGTTAAATATCAGTGCCCAGTTTATTGTGGGCAGCGGGGGTGGGTGAAGGTGGTTGGCTCGTGTTTGTGTTTATGCCTACCGTGAGGGTTGTGGGAGGAGTTAACCCCTTCATTACCCTGCCAGGATGAAGGCCATCCATGTCTTCCTCCTTGTCTTCCTCCCCGTCCTCCATGGGCTACATTACACTAAAAAACAAACTACTGGCCACTAACCCTTAATCACCGTAGTGGTGCTATACTGCTATAGTAATGAAGTGGTTAACCCTCCTCCCACTACCCACCGGGGAGGCCTAACCACCCTCCCCAGGGCAACTATCCGCTCTCCCTCTACCCATTGATTGTCACAGTGGTAAACCATGCCCATAATATGGCCATGGTTTGCCACTATGCTGTAGCAATGAATGGACAAGCTAAAAATAAAAAAAACAAGCACTGAATAAAATACATAACATTTCAATGAAAAAAAAAATATTTGCCAGTAAACCAATCGATTGTCACAGTGGTAAACCATGCCCATAATATGGCCATAGTTTGCCACTATGGCAATGAATGGGCAAGCTAAAAAAAAAAACAGGCACGAAATAAAACACGCTGATGTCTTATAAGGGGGAAAATAAATTCCTTAGTGACTCCAATTGAGTTCCGATCGATTGGTTCAAATATTTTAAATGTGAAATACTTGTGCCTTTTGATTTAAAAGTTTTCCAGTACCATAAATGTATTTGCACTTTATAATCTAAATGTTTGAGGATGTTAAAGAAGTTGGTGCTGCTTTACATTACAAGCATCAAAGGTTACAATTCATTATGCAGTGACGCGGGGCATCGCACAGAAATCTTGTGCTAACTGCTATTCAAGTCAGCAGCGGTTAACAAGGGTTTGCATGGCGATACTCCACATTGGTGATTCATGAATCACTGCAATAATGTCTTACATTCGGCATTCTTATTATGCTATAAAATAGTATTAAGGAGAAAAACATATTGCTTCAAAAGTAAATGCTTTATTACTCTGGATACTGCTAGCAGAGAAATGTGTGAAATTGCCTATGAAAAGAATACATTGTAATGAATAACTTCAATTAGATTGTGTTTCGAACAAATTAGCATTGAGGATAGAGAAGGCATTATTATTAGTTTAAAACTGAACAAGATACTTCTTCAAGGGAAGCTCATTGAAAGTGTAACAGGCCTATCAAATCACACTAAGTAGAGCTCAGTGTAAGTGATCCCCAACATTAATGGTTTCATATACTGCTGCGGCACAGTTTATTCGAGCATTTGCCCGTTCTGTGCCGCAGCAGTAGCCTGGCGCGCGCCCGAGAGTGACGGGCGCACGCCGAAGCAGCGGAAGAGCGCCCTCCGATCGGGGCGCTCTCCCTACCGCTGCCGGGTCCGCCGGGTCCCCCGGAACCCCCTGCCGCTGTCCCGCGATCGCGGGACACCAGGGCTCCCTCGGGGAGCCCCTGGACGCGCGTGCAGGGGGCGCACGCTCCCGATGACGCGTGACCGCGCGTCTATGACGCGCGGCACGCCGAGGGGCGGCCACTAGCAAGCCGGGAGATTTCCCGGCTTGCGGTACCGACCACACTTCAATAAAGTGTGTCGGTAGTGTACACTGTACTATAATGAACTCTTGATTAAGCCACAAGTAATCCATTCGAATATAACTTTTTGACTTTTGTTGGTCACCCCTAAAATCCACTACCACGCTGTAACAGCTGCAAAATAAAAGAAGGATATACTTTTGAACAATAAAAAGCAATAAGTAAAAACAAGACTTCTCACTAAATGACAATTAAAAGAGGATCTATCAAAAAGACAAAAACATTAAGGGGAAGATATAGTCATTTCCGGCATGATCCGCTGAGCGTCTTGTAGCACCAGAAGACACCATCTAGCTACCGCTATATTTAATAAGCACTAGGAAGAGATCTTGCGACTGCTAGAAGAGACGGTCCCGCTCTAGAATAAGGAATATGTGGTGTGGAGAAGATATGGCTATTAACAAACATATTCACTGTCAAAACATTTCTCACAAAATCGTATTCCAGTGAATTGCTTTTTAAGTTCGTTAAAATTAGTTTAGTGAACGCTGCATTAATTCGGGAGAAAACAGTAATGCTGGTTCCTGTTTTGTGTAATATAGTTTCCCTGATTTAATGCTGCTATGTGACCCCCATCCCTTTGCGAGCTGTTCCATCATTTTGCTTGAAGACACTTTAGCCAATATTTAGTAAACAGTACTATGTTATAAGACATCTTTTGGTCTGGAAGACATTTTATGGCTCGTTTAAGTTAGTGGGTATTTTAGGTATCTTTTACCGCTTTAAGGCATCTTATTGCATAGTCAATATGACTCATAATCCTACTCAGGAGTTTCTATTAAGGCAGCCATAAGGCTAGATCTGTGTCAACCAAAGAGATTGCTAGACTTGTAAACTACTAATGATAGGTGTAAAATTCAGTCTGTAATAAACCAACTAGGTCATGAAAGTACAGTATTGATTTTTATTATCAAAAGACAAGAGCACCCATGCTACTGTACATCCAACATTACAAAGTATTTAGTACATTACTATGTATTCTTTCTTCATAAATATGGGGAATTAAGTTCAATACTTTGGCCAAAATATTCTAAGCCTGCAACCACGTCACCGTAAAGTCATTTTAGTAGGTCCTACACTACTAGTGTTATACTGCCTTATATATTTATTCCTTCCACTGCATGCAGAGAAGGGGAAACAAAATACTGCGGTCAACAGCATGGGTTGCGTGACATGTATCCGGTGCATAAAGAGTATATATACAGCGGTGTGAAAAAGAAAGTACACCCTCTTTGAATTCTATGGTTTTACATATCAGGACATAATAACAATCATCTGTTCCTTAGCAGGTCTTAAAATTTGTTAAATACAACCTCAGATGAACAACAATACATGACATATTACACCGTGTCATGATTTATTTAACAAAATTAAAGCCAAAATGGAGAAGCCGTGTGTGAAAAACTAAGTATACCTTATGATTCAATAGCTTGTAGAACCACCTTTAGCAGCAATAACTTGAAGTAATCATTTTCTGTATGACTATCAGTCTCTCACATCGTTGTAGAGGAATTTTGGCCCACTCTTCTGTACAACGTTGCTTCAGTTCATTGAGGTTTGTGGGCATTTGTTTATGCACAGCTCTCTTAAGGTCCAGCCACAGCATTTCAATCGGGTTGAGGTCTGGACTTTGACTGGGCCATTGCAACACCTGGATTCTTTTCTTTTTCAGCCATTCTGTTGTAAATTTGCTGGTGTGCTTGGGATCATTGTCCTCTTGCATGACCCAATTTCGGCCAAGCTTTAGCTGTCAGACAGATGGCCTCACATTTGACTCTAGAATACTTTGGTATTCAGAGGAGTTCATGGTCGACTCAATGACTGCAAGGTTCCCAGGTCCTGTGGCTGCAAAATAAGCCCAAATCATCACCCCTCCACCACCGTGCTTGACAGATGGTATGAGGTGTTTGTGCTGATATGCTGTGTTTGGTTTTCGCCAAACGTGGAGCTGTGCATTATGGTCAAACATCTCCACTTTGGTCTCGTCTGTCCTAAGGACATTCCAGAAGTCTTGTGGTTTGTTCAGATGCAACTTTGCAAACTTAAGCCGTGCTGCCATGTTCTTTTTAGAGAGAAGAGGCTTTCTCCTGGAAACCCTTCCAAACAAACCATACTTGTTCAGTCTTTTTCTAATTGTACTGTCATAAACTTTAACATTTAACATGCTAACTGAGGCCTGTAGAGTCTGAGATGTAACTCTTGGGTATTTTGCAATTTCTCTGAGCATTGCACGGTCTGACCTTGGGGTGAATTTGCTGGGACGTCCACTCCTGGGTAGATTGGCAACTGTCTTGAATGGTTTCCACTTTTGAATAATCTTTCTCACTGTAGAATGATGGACTTTAAATTGTTTGGAAATGGCCTTATAACCCTTCCCAGATTGGTGGGCAGCAACAATTGCTTCTCTAAGATCACTGCTGATGTCTTTCCTCCTTGGCATAGTGTTAACACACACCTGAATGCTCCAGACCAGCAAACTGCTAAAACTTTGGCTTTTTTAGAGGTGGTCACACTTGCTGATGATCAATTAATCAAGGGCATTTGATTAGCACCACCTGTCTGCTACTTAGCATCTTAATTCCTATGGAAGCAGTAAGGGTGTACTTAGTTTTTCACACATGGCTTCTCCATTTTGGCTTTATTTTCGTTAAATAAATCATGATACGGTGTAATATGTTGTGTTGTTGTTCATCTGAGGTTGTATTTACCTAATTTTTAGACCTGCTAAGGAACAGATGATTGTTCTAGGAAGGTACTTGGGCTTCTTTAGGATTGCATCCCCTTGATATCTCTCACTAATATGCTGAGGAGGTACTTATACTTGTGTTCTTTAGTAATGTTAGATTGGCAATCTCTTGTATAGCTCCCCCCGCCCGGCACCCTGGCTCGCTCTTAGGGTTGCCAGGTGTCCGGTATTTGGTTACCCTGTCCGGTAAAATATGAGATAATACCGGGCAAGGAATAGAGCAGGGCTGCTGCTGCTAGGGGGCTGGGCAGCTTCTGATTGGTTGCTGCTGTGTAATTCAGCCAATCGGGAGGTGGGACCAAAGAGCGGAGGAAAAGCATGCAGCAGAGAGGTGAGGCTGTGTGTGTGTGTCTCAGTGTGTGTCTGTGTATGTGTGTGTGTGTATGTTTGTGTTAGTGTGTGTGTGTGTGTGTGTGTGTGTGTGTGTGTGTGTGTGTGTGTGTGTGTGTGTGTGTGTGTGTGTGTGTGTGTGTGTGTGGTGACAGACAGTACATACAGTACTGGCAAATTTGCTTAATTGCTCACTCACCCTTACTGTTCTTTTACTATACTAACAGTCTTCCCATTTTTAAGATCTATTAAAAATAACCACCATTGTAAATTCTCAGAAAGGCTCCATAACTCAGATCTCATCACAGCAGCATTGCAATCTCTGCAGCACTCTTACTTACAGATCATCCCCAAGAAGGCAGAGCAAGTTACTTATTCAATGGCATGATTTAATATGCAATTTAAAGCTGGATTTTGAAGTCTAAATTTGAAAGCTACTGTACTGATAATGACAGGGATGAGAGAGGATGAAGGATGGGGGATGGGAGAGGATGAAGGCACGGGGGAGAGGACAAAGGGGGTTGGGAGGGTGAGAGGATGAGGAGGGGGTACAACAATCTTGGAATTTGTGGGAGGAGCAGTAAGATCAGTATTGCTCACCATGTACAGTATGACTGCAGGTCAGTTATTTATAAATGATCTGACCATTACGTAATTTGTTCTAAATTTCACAACAAGCATGCACCAATTTGCACTATTTCATATTCTATTTCCTAAAACAATCCTCGGAAGGGCGCTCCCTCCCAAGACTCCTCCTCAGATTTTTTACGAAATAGAATATAAATTGGTGCAAATTGGTGAATACTTGGAGTGAAATTTAGAACAAATAACCTAACAGTCAGGTCATTTATAAATAACATTCTTCCCCACCAACGATTCTCGAGTGCGTCGCACCTTTCACCATTGTGTCCAGTATATTTGGATAAGCTACCTGGCAACCCTACTCGCTCTCCCCCCGCCCGGTACCACAGCTCCGCTCGCTCCCCCCCGCCCGGCTCCCCTGCTCCGCTCGCTCCCCCCCGCCCGGCTCCCCTGCTCCGCTCACTCTCCCCCCGCCCGGCACCCCGGCTCTGCTCGCTCTCCCCCCGCCTGGCACCCCGGCTCACCTCGCTGTCCTCCCGCCCGGCTCCGCTCGCTCTACCCCCTGCCCGACACCCCGGCTCCACTCGCTCTCCCCCCGCCTGGCACCCCGGCTCACCTCGCTCTCCCCCCGCCCGGCTCCGCTCGCTCTACCCCCCGCCCGACACCCCGGCTCCACTCGCTCTCCGCCAGCCTGGCACCCCGGCTCGCGTCACAACTGCTCGCAGCCTAGCAGTGCAGCATTTCCGGTGCCTGCTGCTGCTAGTGAGCGCGTGGGAGGCTGGGAGCCACAGTGTAAGTAGGGCCCCGTGCACTGCTTTGCCTGGGGGCCCCTAATGTTATTAAGATGGCCCTGCCTCTAGGGTCCTTAACCCCTAACTATAAGTAGTCCCTAGCAAGAGAAGGGGTGGGGGGTACACTTGTTATGAATATTTTGCAGCTGTTGCTGATTTATTGGGCAAAAAAAGGAATATAGTAAAATACATAAACATTGATACATAATATACTACACATACAGCTAAATACAACAAAAGCTATCAACTCCTCTCCACTCCTGTAGACCCACCTCCTAACTGGCACAAACGAGGAAAGATTCAACACATATATTGATACAAAGGGATGTGACATGAAACTATCGCTCTTTCCTTACTGTCATAATACCCATTTGTGATCCTTGAAACATGCATGTACTGCATTTGTCTTGCTACACATTGCACATTGTGTTAATATATGATTATTAAGCATGATTGGCTGGTGTACAAGGGTGTGATACAGGAAACTACCAATCAAGGCTGTGTATAAAAAAATATCTTATCATTCTGAATGTGAGCATTTTTTTTTAAATGTAAGTTTTATTATTTTATTATTGTAAGTAATACTTTATGCACTGCAGGATATGCATTACAAACAAACATAAAAACTGTTCAAGAATAAAGCTAGAACTGCTCTGAAATCTACATCTTCTTTGGAGACTAGGGAGTATGTGAGCATTTTTATTGGCATGTAGTCTTTATTTCAGAACTACTGTTAGCTTTATTGCTATTTACTTAGCTGTTATCTTTGCTAATGGGTATTGATTACACTACTGTTTGCTGGGGGCATTGTACTTTAATGACAGGTTTATAGCTATTTGGTCATGAGATGCTGGTATTATTTTGCTAAGTACTTAAACATAAATAATGTTGCCAAGCATGGCTCTTTACTGCATTCCCGGATATAATTAATCTATGGCAACAGTTTGTTCCCAAAACTTTGTCAGCTGCTGTTATGGTGTAAAAAAGTGACAAAGGTAATATATGTGCAGATAAAAATAGACAAACATCATCAAGTAGGTTTCTAGATATTCAACAACTTCAAAAGGGATGCTCACAACAAAAAATATGTAATAGAGCCTCTTGTAACTAAAGTATTTCCTCGTTTGTCAGATGTTGCTTAAATAATTTAGACATGTTTCTAATTTCTCCCAAACCATCTCTGCTCTGAGTCTTCCTCTCGCCCTCGGGGAAAACCCTCATCTAAAGGCTGCCAGCTGTCACTTCTGTATTGCTTTTTACTGTCACTTGATGCAGCCCTGCATGATCTGCATGGGTCTTGCAAAGCTCCTCCAAGGTACAGACAAATATAACACCTTATAGATAGATCAGAACTTACCTATACTTACCTATCAGAAGACCTATACTTACTAGGTAGTGCTATTCTATTTCTGGCGCAAAATACACTGTGAAGCCATTCAAGTAAATGGTCTATGAGCTGTTTTCTGACAATAAAAGGTGTTTTATGGCAGAGCACCACTTAGTAAATATTCCCCTTCGTCTCAATGCCACTGGAATAATATGGAGTGGGGAACTGGCAAGACTTACAATAGGTAACTGGCAAGATTTGCCTATTCTCAACAACTATTGTCCAATCTTCAACCTTCCCATGGTAGAGAAGGTATTGGAGAGGGTAGTTTTCACCCAGCTGGAAGATTGTGTGGAAAGGGCCGGCTTCAACCCCACGTAGTCTGGCTTTAGAGCCGGTCATGGAACTGAGTCGGCCCTGGTCTGTGTGGTGGATGACTTATTCATGGTCATGGACAAGGGCTGTACTTCTACTCTTGTCATGTTGGATCTCACAGCGGCCTTCAACATAATTGATCATGGGGTGATGCTGCACCACCTAGCTGGTATCGGTATGACCGCATTACAATGGGTTGCCTAGTCCCTGTAGGGCTGGACGCAGCAGGTGACTATGGGGTCCCATGTTTCACCGGTGGGACCTGTCCCCTTTGGGGTCTTTCAAGTGCCGTTACTGTCACTGCTCCTGTTCAAAGTGTATGTAAGACCGCTGGGCAATATCATCTGGAAGCATAGTCTGAAGTGCCACCAGTATGCTGATTACACCCAGATCTGTGTTTGTTTCCAGGACTGCCCAGGGGTGGCTCTTGTCACACTGACGGCGTATCTAGATAATGTGACAGCATGGATGGAGATAAATTGACTGGCGCAGATCGCTGAGCTCAAGATACAGCTCGCCAAAAGGGAAGACAGAGAGGAGGTGGCCGGCCTGACACAGCGCTATGAGGTAAAAATGGCCAATGCCTGCGAATTGCTGGACCACACAGTCTGTGAGAAGGCCCAGCTGCAGCTGGACAAGGTCCAGGAGGAGTACCGGCAGCTGCAAGTCAGAAATAAATAAAACGAAACAGATGTAAGCTTTGCTCTGTGTGAGCTGGGAGATAGGGTATCATGACTCAACTCCAAAGAAGCTGAACTGGTAACTGCATTGAGTGGGAACAAAAGTGCAGAAGGACAGCTTAAAGAGTTAAAAACTCAAATAGCTGGACTTACATTCTCAATGTCCCCACCGACTCATATGGAGAGTCTGATGTGCCAATTCCTGGTGCCCGTGTTCCTGATGTGCATGCCCCTGCATTTAAATATGATGCACCCATCTGGAGCTTCCTTGCAGTGCCAGTTGCTGCTCCCTGCGCCGTCACGGTGGGGACAAATACCTTGCCCATCAATAGACCACCGGAGGAGGGCCATCTCAAGTCTGCTTTCCACGAAGACACCCTGCTGATCATGGAAGGTCGTGAAGGAAATAGCCCTGACATATTTTATGTTCAGACTCCCATGCTTCTGATCTGTTCCTGTCCTGTATCTGAGTCCTGTTCCTATTAAAGGCCTTTGCTATTTAACCAGATTGCCCCAGTCTGTTTTTCCTGCTAACAAGTCCCTGATCCTGTTGCTGAACCCTGCTTGTGACCCAGATGTTCCAGCTTGCTGCCTGCCTCCGACCTCTGCGTGTGACCCAGACGTTCCTGCTAGCCGCCTGCCACCGACCTCTGCGTTTGACCCAGACGTTCCTGCTAGCCGCCTGCCACCGACCTCAGCCCGTGACCCCAACTCTCCTTGCCTCCTCCCCTGCTGTTCCGGCCACCTAGGTCCTGCCCACTCCAGGAGTTTCCCCATGACAGAAAAATACAAAAAATACTTTTATTACATACAGTGTAACAGAATGGTACATTGTTACTGAGCCCAAGAGCTAACTCTCTTGGACCCTTATACACGGATCAGGGGTAACCAAAACGGGCTTGACCTTTATTTGAGAGCCTTGTTACCTCCTCCTATCACAGGCACAGTCCAGGAAATGGTTCCCCTGACCCTCCCAATACCCCAATACTTGATTCTGAGTCGAAGCCAATTAGACTGTTAACATCTTTACAAAAGGTTGTTTTCTGGCTGTCAACTGGTGTAAATAAAACAAGAACATTTACAGCATAGTTATCTTTGCACTCAAATAACATGTGATCCCCAAAATGTTATCTCTCCAATGGCACATCGTTGGAGCTCTTAGTTAGTGTTTGAATGTAGCAGGCCTGTGCTTCACAAAGGCTTCAGTAGCCCTTTATTTGTCTTGTGCTGGGGATCCCTTTCAGTTGGTACGTACGCCTCCCCAAGTCAATCTGCTTCTCCTGGAGTCAATCTGCGATATGGTTGCCCAGCATCTGACAAGTTGCATTCGTCCCAGACTGGCTCTTGATCATTCCTAATCACCCAAAGGTCCCTCAGGGTCACCACAGCTCTATCCCTGCCTGCTCTGCCAAGGACTCATAGATTCCCCCTCTAGTACCTCCTCTCTATAGTCCAATGTCATTGGCTGAGGCCATGCAATGTCTTGTATATAATGTATACCCTGTTCATTTATGTAACTGTATTTGTAACCATGTATTATTTGTCTTACTCTGTGCCCAGGACATACTTGAAAACGAGAGGTAACTCTCAATGTATTACTTCCTGGTAAAATATTTTATAAATAAATAAATGTCCATCATAAATCACATGCTGAGCACACCTTGTTGAGGAGCCAAGCAGGGGGCAGAGTATATCTCATTCAACACAAATAGACATGATGTCTTTTGATTTACCCATCTTTTTAACAAAATAGGTGTGGAAACAAATCACTAGCTTTATGTATGATAAACAATTTTATTTTACACTCCTGCTACTGTATAAAGTGCATAGTAGAACAATGGCAATCAAATTACTTCACAAAGTAGCATTGGGGTATTCCGCTTCTAAGACCACAGTTTATTCATGGCCAAGATGCCAATATAATATTTTCTTGCAGAACCCAATTCTGTGTTTAATGAAAAAGTGTAGACACACATTTCCTAATGCTGATTATGCAATGGTATACAGACACATGTAGGGTTGAGATTTTTTAAATTAAGTCTTGTAAACTCTGGCGTTGCCTTAAATAATCAGGCTCATGGCAAATAAAACTATACATTTAAGCATTATTAAAGTTTGTCTTCATGCTTTAACTTTCTTTCATCCAAGCCAAAGCAAAATGCCTTTGCATACTCAACTATTTGCTATACTTGTTGACATTAGAGCATAGATGGGAAACTCCCAGGCACCTATGGTGCGCACAGTGCTGACTGACCTGTCAGTCACAGCTGCAACCAGCAACAGCGTGCCCCCTATGAATCTTTGCATGTGGGGGAGGAGAGCGAGAGGTGGTGGACCAACACCGAGTGCTCCAAGACTCTGCCTAACCCCGCTTTCTCAATTAATCCAGCCAATGGGAGCTAACCTGGACCAGGGAGGGGGGGGGGAGAATATGCTTGTGTGTCCGACATGTCAGTGTGTGTGAGTGTGTCTCAGATACACACGCTGGCACACAAAGCTGCAAAAAGGGTGGGAGGAAGGAAGCTGGGACATTCCCCGCCCCCCCTAACCTCCCTCCCTTGTATAGCCCAATGAAGGATAAGCAGCACCACAACATCTGCTTGTTGTGTGCCCTTATGACTTTGTAAGATGATGGATTTTTTTTATGTTCATGATGAGGATTGAGTCTCTATATTGATTTGAATTGAAGTGAGCTGCTCATTTGTCTCAGATGGCACCCAGTTACTTATTTTACTGATTTGAATTTCCTTTCTTTTAAAACCTTGGACGTTGCACACTCTTATGTAGTCCAGTAAAGACAATTTCTCTGATGTTACCTTTTTAGCGTCAATGGAGGACTTTGCTGCTCTAAACTGTTTGCATTCTGATTTAACAACCAATGCTTTTAAGACATTATTCAGAATTTCCTTCCCAGATGTCTTAATGGTTTTTTTCAATGGTTGTACCATACAAACCTGAGTGCTTCTGAAGTCAATGGGACTTTCATGCATCAGTGCTGAAGTGGCCCTGTCGCACTTTATAGAATAAGGCCCTTTGTGCACAATAAAGAGAGAACACAATTAGACTGTAAAGTGTGCATGGTCAGGTACCTCCAACACATTGCTTTGTATATAGGTTTTTACCAATTATACTGAGATATTTAAATACAGGGTGATTAAGTCCATACAATAATAAATAAATATATATAAAACAAAAGGGGACAGCTCGGGCTCCATAGTGTAAAATAGTACAGGTTTATTAATCACGAGCTAAAATAAAAAAAACTCACAGCAATGAGATAGGACATGCGCATCGAACAAGAACACCAATGGTCATGCTTTTAGTGTTTACATATACTATAGTGTGTATATATATATATATATGTATATATATATATATATATATATATATACACATACTGTGAGTGTGTGTGATCGGTGGCGGCGAGTTGGCTACGGAGGAGTGGCTTCAGCGAGTTGACTGCAGCAACTTGTCCGAGACCGGTATATAGTGTCAAATACATATGGTTTGTATTTATTTGTTGTGTACAAAACATGGTATTTACTCTATATGTATATGCATACTCATACAGAAATTGTTCTACGTATAAAGTAAATAAAAAGAAAATAATATATGTATGTGTGTATATATAATAGTGCCATCCAGAGGGCATAGTAGGCGTATAATTGGCTCTTGATCTAGTCTGTATGGGATACTTTGGTACCAGGGGCGTAGCTATAGCCCGGGCAAAGCCCTGGGGCCCATATTCTTGATGGGCCCGCTCAGGGCTGTCGACAGGGGGGAGAGTCGGGATATTTGGCCCAGCAGTCTAGCCGACAACCACAGAAGTCAGGGCCCCCTTCCTCCTCCGTTCCCTGTAACAGCAACTTGCCTGCAGGCCCATTCCTGTCAGTGACTTGTGCTCACAGCACATCAAAGCTGGATCGGGAACTGTGAACTGTGAGCTGCAAGGAGGAGGGAGGATTGCAGAGAGCAGGCAACAGAGGCTGGGGGCGGAACTGAGGCAGAGCGCGGAACTGAGGCAGAGCTCTGCCCGCCCCTGCTCAGCGTGACATCGGGGGAGGAGTTACTGTGTGCTGCTGTGGGAAGATATGCTGTGTGTTTGTGCGTCAGTTTTGGTGTATGTGTGTGTGTTGTAGTCTTAGTGTGTGTGTGTGTGTGTGTGTGTGTGTGTGTGTGTGTGTGTGTGTGTGTGTGTGTGTGTGTGTGTGTGTGTGTGTGTGTGTGTGTGTGTGTGTGTGTGTGTGTGTGTGTAAATTTGTCAGTTACAGTTGGCTCTGTCGGTGTACTACTTGTGATTCAGTGTCTGTCAGTGTGTGTGTGCCTCAGTGCAAGCAATTGAAGTAAAATGTGATAACAATCTTTTTATTACAGCATTTTTAAAATACTGTAGTTTGTGTCATTCTTTACACAGTTGTCTATAGTTAACTGTATTAAATGTAGCCCCCTTTCCCTATGTCTAAGGGAACTAGGCGTGCTGTACCTGTTCGTTCACAGGAGGCCTAAGCCTCCGCCACCGGGAGCCTGGGATGAGCTCTTTCTCCTCTCGGCACAGCGCCTCCACCTATGAGGGATCCCAGTGTTAGTGGTATAAACCCGCACAGGAACCAATAACAGTAATAGGGTGTTACACACACAGGTATATAACTAAGGTTCACTGACACACATATAATAACAATAATGATAACGATGCCTCAATGCAATACGCACACAATATATATCACACCAATACAGCAACACAATGCGGTAGCCCAATGTTCCCCCAAAGTCCTGAGGGTACCCATGGCATCTACGACCCTGGTGTCACAGAACGATGCCCACCCCAAAGTGTATGAAGGTATCGCTACCCACCCTTAGGTGTGGTGGTGCACAGTGGGTACCTTCCTGGCTACGACCAGGAGATTTAGGGAGATCCTCAGTTATCAGAGCCGCATCTGTGGTCCCACGATGCGGTGTCTGCAAATTCCCCTCTCGCCTTACAGGTGGTGGTCCGCCGCGTGGGGGAGCTCCAGCAGGAGTGTTTCCTGTAATGTCTATAGGGCCCTGGGCCTGGTCCCAGGACGCAGGACACTGCGTGGCTGTCCGTCCGACGGCGAAGTAGCTTGAGTAGCAATCTCTAAGAGGGTGAGTCCCTATCTAGGACCTTCCCTGCATCACTCAACTGTGTGGAGGGATCGGGGCCTAACTGGGGCCTTGGGTTGAGTCCTAGCCTAGTCCAGGAGCCACTGCTCCCTGGACGCAACCTCTCGTGGTGCAGTCTCTCGACTGGCGCACGGGACGTTTTCGCGCCAACCATCTATTTCTCCCTAGGGGATTCTGGGACATGTAGTCCCACTGTCTGTGTCTGCAGAGCCACCTAAGATGGCCGCCGTAACATTACACTGCGCATGCAAGTCGTATTACACTGCGCATGCGCGAGCACCTAAGATGGCGACCCCCGCACTCCGGGTCCGCTGCGGAGCTCCGACACTCCGATCAACCCTCCAGCCTCCCCGCACCGGAGGTAAGAGGGGAACTCGGCTACATAAAGGAAGAAGTTACTGTGCAGTATACTGTACACCAGTGTTTTCCAACCACTTGTGTGTGTGTTGAGGTTATTTTAGTGTGCATTAATAATCATATTGATTTGTTATATTTCTATTTACATATGTGTACAATATAATGAATAATACTATACGTATTGTATTATCTGACTATATACAGTAGAAGTGTTACACGGGTAGTTCTATAATTGTAATGCCATTGTAATATAGTCTGGCAAAGGGGAATGACCTTTTAGTGCATGATTTTCCTGTGTTTCTTGTGGAAAACAGTTGTTTTAATTTAATGTGCTAAAACATACTAAGAGACTATGTACCCTAAACATATTCTAATACATTTCGTAGTGCCCACCATTTCTTCTTACAGTTGTCTTAGTGAATATTGGCCCAGGTTTACTAAAAGGTGCTAAGGGTTAACACACCCTAATTACAATTCTTAAAGGGCAATATGGCGCAGCACTGTTTAGTAAGCCTGGGCATTGTATGTGGTATCAGGCTTGATTTCCCTGGTAACCCCATTGCAATGTGTCAAAGGGTCACGCTGTTATCCGGTGCGTTCTGCCGTAAATACCAGACTCTAATTACATGTTGGGTTAAAAGTCATTTCCTTATACCTATTCAACGTGTATATTGTTCTTGGGCCGTTTGTATTTATTCTGGCTCCTGCTAAGGCATATATTCCGTCCAAATAACCAAAGGTAAAAAGTGTGCTAAATGAGCGAATCATCACAAGACAGTGCTGGATGCAAACAGGTTCTTCCATGGCAAACACTCCAACAAATACAGCCTGGTTTCTAGCACTGCAGTTATTTCCAACGTAACAGGTAGTGTTTGGAGATCTCCCGTGATGAAGCTTAGTATAGTTTTAGAACAGAGCCCACAACAGCGTTATATAAATATACCTGCCCTGCTGGTTTCTGCTCTTCTCTAACTCTTGATCACTAAGCTCTCCTTCAATCTTCTATTGCAGTGTTTCTCAACCTCTGCCAAGGGTGCTGCAGCCCCCAGGGTTAGACACTCTGCCGACTGCTCAGCGGACATATTCCGTACCGTCTGTAGCCAGAAAGACCATGATCCACCTGTCCTCTTCGACACCCGGAACAGGAGGAGAGGTGGATCATTGCCTCCGTGTCTCTTCACTGCGCACACCTGCTGCACAGCTGACATGTTTTAGGTGGGAGGGAGAGTGTGGTGTGTATGAGCAAGAGGGGGTGAGTGATGTCCAATGAGAAGGGGTGCCCTGAGATTTTAACAATCTTCCAGGGGCGCCTTTGCTTAAACAAGTTTGATAACCACTGTTCTATCGATTAGAGAGCATCTAGCACATCAGACTGCTCCTGTTTAAGGTAAATGCAAGTTTAATAAAAAGCTGAAATGTTTCAACTGATGCTACAAATAATATACAGTAGTTACAGGTTCACTGTAGGAGGAACCCTTTCACAATGTAGAGAAATATGTATCAGGCCCATAAGGCAATGGTATCAGCTTTAAGAACATGACCCAATAAAAAGATTGCTTAATTTATAGTTGTACACAAGCATCAAATTCTATAAATTACAAGCATTACTAGTTTATAAATACAAAAGGTTGCATTAGGTTATTCAACGAAGAATAAGCATTCGGTATACAGTAAGTGGGGTGTTCCTGCTCAATGTGCTTTCAGTATAAGAGGTATGAAGGAAGACAACCAGAGACAATAATATATGTAAGCAAGGAAAGAAATGTGCACAAGTTCTGAAGGAGGGGCTGATAACAATCATTTAGGCAGAAAATATATATTTCCTAATGACCGATTATATTTATGCCTTTAGAAAGCACAAAACTGTTATGTTTGCATGTTTGTGACCCCGTCACATGTTTTTTTTTTACTATAGGATAAGTTCCAGTAACCCTATTGGTAGTGGAGAAATGGTAAATCCATTGCAGGTTGAAATACATTACCTCTTAAGGGGCCATCGTGATCATTCTTCAAATATTAAACTACCAATAGGGCTACTGGAATTTATCCTATAATAAAAAAACATGTGATGGGGTCACAAACATGCAAACAGCACAGTTTTGTGCTTTCTAAAGGCATAAACAGTGTTTCAAACCTCACAGTTTTTTCCACGCTGTGTACGCTACAATGGTATCTACAGTATGAACACCTATAAAGCTACCTTAAAAGGTATACCAACCTACAATGAGTATTATTTTTGCACATTCTAGAGGACTATGGTAAATTATTATTATTATTTATCTGTAAAACGCCATAATATTCCACAGCGCGGTACAGTGGGGGTATGGAGATTTGATAATTACATAAACACACACATATGGATGAGCATGCACAAACAGATCTACAAGGTATCGAGGGCCTTGTTCGTGAGAGCTTACAATCTAGAGGGGCGATGTTGAAACAAAAGGTAAGGTGGCTGCTCATTGTGGGACGGAGTATACATCAGGGTAGAGTATAGTCCAGCTGCGCAGCTCATCCAATTAATGTTTGGGGCGTGGATGTTGAGGGGTTTAGGACGTAGTTTGGCCTAGCCACACAGCTGGTACCAATAGGATTGGTGTGAGTGAGGTTAGGGGTATGATAGATAAGCTTCCTTAAAAAGATGAGTTTTCAGGGCGTTTTTAAATGTTTGAATACTGGGGGAGAGTCTGAAGGTGCATGTTTGGAAATTCCACAGGCAGAGGGCAGCACAGGAGAAGTCTTGTTGGTGGGTGTGAGAGGAGGTGATGACAGGAAGAAAGGTGGATGCCGTGGGCAAAGCACATAGGGTGTTTATGTGTATATTTGGGGATGAGGGCTGAGATTTGAGGTGGGTCAGTGCCGTTGAGAGCTTTTGTAAGTTCGAGCTACAGTTTAAAATTTGACATTACAGGACATGGGAAGCCAGTGTAGGGATTTGCATAGTGGTGCAGGAGAACGGAGTGGTGAGGGAGATATAGGAGATGAATCTGGCAGCAGCATTTTGGATGGATGGATGGATTGGATTGGAGTTGGTACAGACAGACAAGTGCAATGCCAACTAAGGCTAAGACTAAGGCCCCGGTAACTCAGCTGCAACGCGCGCCCGCGAGATTGGCAGATTGGTCTGCAGGGAGCTGCAGGAAGAGAGACCGGGGGGGGGGGCATGGCGGGGGAGTGACGGGGGCGCAGCCATGACGTCACCCGGCAGGTTCGCCCTCATTGGCTGAACCGCCGGGGGGCGTGCCGTATCGCTTGACGCGAGTCCTGCTCTCAATTCTATTGAGAGCAGGAGCAGCTCTCGCCTCAGCGCTGCGGCCCCCCATCGCAGCGGGCCCAGCGCCATTGAGGGGAGGGCTCTCGTGCGTGCAGCGGACGCTGTAGTAGGCAGCGGGGTCAAGCCCTAAGAGAAGGTTGCAGGATGAGTGACTGAATTAGGATTTTTGTTGCATCACGAGTGAGAAAAGGGTGTATCCTGGCAATATTTTGGCGGTTAAAGGGCCTATTCAGTAAAATCAGTACATTGCTGAACGACTTTGCATTGATTTATTGCGCTCTAAAACATGTTGGTAAAAATGGTATTCACTAAGAAAAAATCCAAGTTTTTTAAAGTTTGATCAAAAAATGCACCATTGAACGACTAAGGTAATGAAGATGTTAAAACACAGTAGCTAGTTTATTGGGGGCAGAGGGGGTGAGTGAAAGGGGTACTTGGCCCAGGGTGGGTGGTTAGACCTACCGGGAAGGTTGCGGGAGGAGTTAACCCCTTCATTACCTAAGCGGTTGTAACCGCTAAGGTAATGAAGGGGTTAACTTCTACTACCACCCTTACGCAAGATCTAAACGCCAACCCTGGGGCAACTATAATCTTCACCTACCCCCTGTACCAACAACTATGCAGTGCCTGACTTTTAATCCTTTCATTACCTTAGCGGTTAGCCGCTACAGTAATGAAACTGGCTGCATTTTTTGGGGGGAGCGCAGGATTGATACCGGAGGCCAGTAGGGAACCCCCCGGAGATCCGGGGGGACTGCCTGGAGGCCGACCATTAAACCACTTATCACTGCTTTGTGAACAGGCCCTTAGATGGCAGGACTTTGTGACGGACTGAATGTGAGCAACGAAGGAGAAATCGGAGACAAAATTTACCCCTAGACAGCAGGCTTGATGAGATTGTGGTATTATTGACAGTGAGGGAGAGTTTGGCTGTAGGTGTGGCAGTGAAAGGGGGAAAGAGCATTAGTTCTGCTTTGGACATGTTAAGCTTCAGGTAACAGTGGGACATTCAGGAGGAGATTGCAGAGAGACAGTAGTTGAGACGGGATAATAGAGAAGGGGGGGAGGTCAGGAAGAGAGGTAAAATTATTTACAGTATATATATTATTATTAGAATTATATAATTTCCTCTAGTGGATTAAAATTAAGCTTGTTATTATTAGATTGACTGATTATTTTAAAAGGCACACATATGGTCAATAAATAAGGAATATATGTTTTTCTTTCAGTTATAAATAGTTGAATATCCTGTGTATTCCTGCGGTTTCATATCTCCTATGTATGTATATATTTATTTGTATAGCATTGTGCATACGGTAGCACTCCAGAGCAGTTATACTGTAGATGCAACAAAATAATATGAGATGTAATACATAATGGTTTCAGGCGTTTCAAACATAAAAGTAAACATTAGTAAAAGGAGTTCCTTCCCCAAAGAGCTTACAATCTAAGCGGTATATTGGGAGAACTACGAGGCAGTAAGGTGTCATGGAAAGTATGTCTGCAAGGGATGAGTACATTGGAGCTACTGAAATGCTTTGTTTAAAGAGGGGAGTTTTGGGATGGGCCTTAAACGTGAAGAGAGAAAGTGCTTTGCAGACATTGAGGGGAAGGGCGTTTCATAGGTGTGTGACAGTAAGTGAGGCAGGCTTTAAGAGTGGTAAGGCTTTTAATACAAAATATGTTGACAGAAGACAGCCTTCAGCACAAGACAAGAAGCAAGCAGGGATATATTGAGAATTTGGGGATGAAATACTGTATAAGGAGGGGCAGGGGACTTAATGGGAAGCCAGGAGAACGTGTGAGAATACATCTCAATTTTCACAATTTTCACATATTGAGGCTCACTGTCTCATGCAGAATGATTTACATCTCTCTGTGCCGGGAAAGCCTGAAACAGTCCTAACGCCACCCACCCTTACATCATAACCCCACCCGACAACACTGACCCCCTCCTACATCATAACCCCACCCCGACATCACTGAGCCCCTTCTACATCATAACCCCACCCTGACATCACTGACCCCCTCCTACATCATAACCCCACCCCGATATCACTGACCCCCTCCTACATCATAACCCCACCCGACAACACTGACCCCCTCCTACATCATAACCCCACCCGAGAACACTGACCCCCTCCTACATCATAACCCCACCCGACAACACTGACCCCCTCCTACATCATAACCCCACCCGAGAACACTGACCCCCTCCTACATCATAACCCCACCCGACAACACTGACCCCCTCCTACATCATAACCCCACCCAGACATCACTGAGCCCCTTCTACATCATAACCCCACCCTGACATCACTGACCCCATCCTACATCATAACCCCACCCCGCCATCAGTGACCCCCTCCTACATCATAACCCCACCCGCCCCCTCCTACATCATAACCCCACTCCGACATCACTGACCCCCTCCTACATCATAACCCTACCCGACACCACTGACACCCTCCTACATCATAACCCCACCCCAACATCACTGACCCCCTCCTACATCATAACTCTACCCGACATCACTGACCCCCTCCTACATCATAACCCCACCCTGACATCACTGACCCCCTCCTACATCATAACCCCACCCTGACATCACTGACCCCCTCCTACATCATAACCCCACCCGACAACACTGACCCCCTCCTACATCATAACCCCACCCCGACATCACTGACCGCCTTCTAAAGTCACAAACCCCCACCTCTAACGTCACGAAACCGCACGTCCGACGTCACAGGCTGCCAATTTCTCCGGCCAGGGGCTGGCTTGCAAATGTTAAAGTGTGGTGCAAGCAGAACCTACCAACAAAGTATTAAATGGACTACATACACACACCAAGCATATAAACATGAATACTCGGCAGCGACATACAAATAAATGTACACCAAATATATACATGCACAATACGCACAATCCTGAAGTTTATAAAAAATCTGACATATACAGTACACAGCCTACAGATGTAGAAGGGGTTATTGCACTCGCTGACTCACAATAATGGATATTCTGTGATATTCTGCATTACCACTGCAATTGAATCCAATGAAAACTCTGATATTCTGCCTTATGAGCGAGTGCAATAACCCTTGCCACATTTGTATATATCTACCAGATTAACTCCCCCACACACAACACATTCGATGTGCATCAATGTACAGTACACTTTTTGAGAACTGATAGTGCTCTGAATTTTTTAATACTATTAATCAAATATCTGAAAACAGTGAAAATAAAATACAGCAAAGAAATACATTGTATATTTTACATAGAATAAGAAATTGCTGATTTCAATCCTTAGATACTGAGAGTCTTAGTTTAAATCCATGCAGAATATCTCAGAGTACACAGGCTTTTATAAGCCTTTCATGTTACCAAGGATTTTCCTGTAAGTATACTGAGCACAATAGGTGTGAGGTGCAGTGATATATTTAGATAGTAATTGTCTTAGTTATGGCAATTATCCCCATATCGACAGTGTTCCTTAGGTAAAAAGGGAAAAGCTTCACCTTAATTCATCTCCTGGTAACTCATGCAGACGCACACACAGACATTTATCCCACACATTCTTGGAATGAGCTCATCTTTCAACAATATAGATTTAATACACACCCTACTTAGAAAAAAAAAAAAACTATTTGTTTAAATCTCTGGGCCTTATTTACAGATGGATTTTCAAGGTGTGTACATTTTTGAGATCCAGAAGTAGCAGTGACCTTTGGCAATTTACCTCTGCTATTATTTTATGTTCAGTGCTGATACAATCATTGTTGATAAAAAAAAAAATGTATTATTTAGTTGTAATACAGCAAATAAAAATACCACTTGTGAGCACACTCACATGTCTCAGACAGGTCTGCAGCCCTGCTTTTCACCATTATCTCGTAGCATTCAGTGCTTCCACTGCAGCCAGGGATTCTGGGAAATGACATGCAAATAAGCACTCACAGTGTCACCTTTTGCTTCATATCCATTTTAACATGGACCCTATAAGCTTATGCCTGCCACATTACCCAGCTTTTCAGCATAGTCTGGGTTCAAGAAGTAGCAAACAAATAGGATCTTGCTAGAAAGAGATCCTCCCCTACGGTGGGGAGAATGGCAGGAAGATCCCACATTGCGTGCACATGATAGCCCCAAAATTAAACAGTTGGGTTTTTTTGAACAGTGGCTGGGCTGAGTACATTAGAAATTAAGGATGGGTTAAGGCAGGGGTGTTTTAACTGGGGGGTGGGGAGGGTTAAACAAATGCGATGTGTCTTCCAGCATGGAAGGTATCTTATTGAGTAACACTGTTTTGTAAATAAGGCACTTTAGCCTTGAATGGGACCATGAGGTTTCTTCCAGCATAGAAGGTGTATTTTGGAATAGCAATTCTCCGTAAACATGGCACTATGGAGCATATTCTATAAACTCCGAAAGCGCTGAACCGTGCGGTCTGCATGGAAAGCCCCACTGATGTGAATGGGCGACCGAGTGGATCAGCGCTTTCGGAGCTTATAGAATATACCCTTATGTCTGCATACATATACAGTTGTGTGAAAAAGAAAGTACACCCTCTTTGAATTCTATGGTTTTACATATCAGGACATAATAACAATCATCTGTTCCTTAGCAGGTCTTAAAATTAGGTAAATACAACCTCAGATGAACAACAACACATGACATATTATACCGTGTCATGATT
Organism: Ascaphus truei; assembly: GCF_040206685.1. Lineage (NCBI taxonomy): Eukaryota > Metazoa > Chordata > Amphibia > Anura > Ascaphidae > Ascaphus > Ascaphus truei. The sequence continues at coordinate 202,449,334 of NC_134483.1, read as the reverse complement.
TATTTAACAAAAAAACCCGCCAAAATGGAGAAGCCATGTGTACGCAGCGCATCACAAAGAATACAGTACAGGGAATTATAATTATACAATAAGTGCAGCAAAATCAGACAATAGGAAAGGAAATCCCTGCCCCGAAGGGCTTACAATCTAAGAGGTTTAATGGGAAACTTACAGAGACAGCAGGTGAGGGAGTAAGTGCTCTATATTGCAGTGCTTGGTCACAATGGGTGGTAGGAGTGACTGAGAGTGGGACATTAGCCATGAGGGCATGCTATTGGGATGCTTGATTTGTGGGGTAAAATTTAAGGAAGGTCAGTGTTAAATGAAAAGGTTAACACCATTTGCAGGGGAAGAGGTGGCAGGGAGGCATGAGTGAGATCAGGTGTGTATACTGTTATTTCTGGTCTGTAACTGTTTCATTCACCCATAATATATATTTTCTTTAACTGTGCATGCAATGTCTTGTATATAATGTATACCCTGTTCATTTATGTAACTGTATTTGTAACCATGTATTATTTGTCTTAACTCTGTGCCCAGGACATACTTGAAAACGAGAGGTAACTCTCAATGTATTACTTCCGGGTAAAATATTTTATAAATAAATAAATAGTATGTCTGGCTTCAGGCTTAGGGAAGATCCCCAGCAGCAGGAAGGAGTAGATAGAGGGTGTGAATAGAGGATTTGTGTGTGTGTTTTTTATTGAGGGGTAAAGAAGTTGTTGGGAGAGAGGTGTATAAATAATGGTGCAGTGGGGAGTGGAGATATTGTAGAGAACAGAAATGCTCACAAAGGAGTGAGGAAACAGTAAACAGAAAAAGAAATAGGGAGGGCATAGTGAGATGCAGGAGGAGAGAGTTCCAAGGTACTGGAGGATAAAAGTGTACAAATAAATCACAGATGTTAAAAGTTAATGTCTCACAGTGGCAACGTTGTAATGCAGAGTCCAGATCTTCCTCCAATCTTCACCTCCAATTTCAACTCCAAAATGAACTCTTGTAGACACTTTTGATGTACACTTAGGATGTGACGCTTTTGATGTTACACAGCCTTATGGCTAAACAGCCATGCTACGGTGACTTAAGTACCCTATTCACACGAGAACAAATTCTGGACCTGATATCAGGTAACCCAAAACCTGGCACATTCTGCAAGCTCCCTAAAATTCACAAAGAGGGGAACTCTGGGCGCCCTATCATCTCTGGATCTGGCACACTGATTGATAATGTTTCTGGCTCACTGGGACACCACCGACCTGCTAAACAAACTTAATGCCATTGCCCCCCATCACAACAGGAACACTACTAGCTACCATGGATGTAGAATCACGTTACACAAACATCCCCCACAAAGATGAGATTTCAGCCTGTAGATACTTTCTGGGACCGCAGGAGCCACTCACAGAGACAGTGACTAAATGCATCAAATTTATTCTGACCCATAACTACTTCACATTTGGAAATTACACATACCTCCAGACAAACGGGACCACTATGGGCACTCGGATGGCACCACAGTATGCCAATCTGTTCTGCGCAAAACTGGAAAGTAACTTTCTTTCCACCTGTCACTTGAAACCCCTTACATACCTTCGGTAAATCGATGACATCCTCCTAATTTGGATCTCTGGTGAACAAGACCTACAGTTCCATGAGAACTTCAATACGTTCCACCCGGCCAACAACCTCAACTCACCCATTCCCCGGACGAATTATATTTCCTAGACACCACCATTACTATAAAGACCAACCAACTACAGACTTCTGTATTCCGCAATCCTACAGACAGAGACAGCTATTTGAGGGACAACAGCTTCCACCCAACACACACTAAGCATGCAACCATCTACAGTCAATCCTGTGAGTAGGCTGCACATAGGAGCCAAGAATTCTACAGACCTTATTCACTTTATTATACTGTCTGCACTTAGATTGTTTTGTTTTATTTCCCTTTTATGCTCCCCCTGGATTGCGAATACATTTCTACAACCTGGGGACCAGAGGAAACAGTCCCTGCCAGATGGGTTTGAGCAGGGGGTTATAATTCATTTATATAATTTTTTCACGTTATAAGAACACTTATTTGCACAATTATTTTGATTGTTTACTATTGAGTTACTATCACTGTATTTTAAGTGGTCACTAATAGTGTTAGCGCCTGTTTCTTTCACCATCACACAGTACATACTGTATAGCAGTGACATGCAGCAGTTACATAGTATGTAGATGAGGTTGAAAAAAGACATATGTCTATCAAGTTCAAACCTATGTTAAATTTAGACGTCAGATACTCATCCTATATTTGTAATTACAATATTTTTACCCAGAGGAAGGAAAACAAAAAACCCTGTGAAACATCATCCAATGATGTCTCATAAGGGGAAAAATACATTCCTCCCTGATTCGATAGCTACAATAACTACAATAGAACTTTCACACACACACTACTCTAAACGTGGAAATAATGACTATTCAATCATTATGTGGATGTAATATTCTTTATTATTAATAAGGCTTATGGATTTCTATAAATAAATAACAACCTATCTGTTTATTTTGTTTTGGAAAGAAATTGAAGCATAAACGGAGAATCAGGAAGACACAGAAACAATTGTTAGATTCAAGAAAAGCAGCATCTCTTTCTATCCTGGAGTTGCAGAGCCAGATAAAGAATATAAGTGAAGGCAGCCTTCCCTCCGCAGGTAACTTTAACCATAGTAACAGAATGCTCATTAGAATATTTCATAAGTGCATATAATTGCTATGCTCTCTGGCTCTAGTTTTTATCCACTGAGAATTTAGTCTAATTTAAGTATACCAGGTACCTGCTCTGCAAGTTCTGACTTTACAGCCCTCATTCCAAAAGGATTTCCTAATGGGAAATTGCAAAGATCACTACAGGGGGGAGTGAATTGCAAAGGAGGAACTTGCTCAGTCTGCATATGGTATTATTTATATGGTCACCCTGCCATAGGTTCCCTAATAAATGCAAAATGAATCCGGTAAAGTGTATAAAAATGCTACAAAACTGATGGAGGAAATGGAAAGGAGCGCACGATCCAACATGAGCAAGGAGAGGACCCAATGCCCAAAAATATATAAACTTTATTGTGTCATAGACCTAAAATCCAACGCGTTTCAAACGCTGGTGCGTTCTTTAAGAACGCACCAGCGTTCGAAACTCGTTGGATTTTAGGTCTATGACACAATAAAGTTTATATGTTTTTGGAATTGGGTCCTCTCCTTGCTCCTGTTGGATCGTGCGCTCCTTTCCATTTCCTGCATCTACTATCACTGGAAGCTGCACATCCTGCAAGCCCCAAACCAAAGAATTGTGAGTACTTCATTGCTACAGGGTTGATTCCAATTAGACTGATCGTGGGGGGGGTCATTCCTACCCATTACCTGTCTTCGGGAGGCTTATTACCCAATATTGCTAGCTGTTATTCTCACTCATATTATTGTTTCTGGATTATCCTTGGACTTTGGCTTTGGCTATCATTGGTTATTATACCTAGCATTTGTGCGCTTCTCCATCTCTATCTACAAAACTGATGGCCCTTATTTGAAATATGACTACGCTTGACTTTTAAGCAGGTACTGGTTTAACCAGTATATTGATGACAAATGAACAAATGTTGTTTTGCAACAGGAGTAAACAAAAATTTGTTGAACAAAATGTTACTTGCTGTATATTTAGCCCTTCTTACTAGAAGTTAACTAATAACAAGTTTTAGGGCAATTCTTCATAAATCATACCAGGTAACCCAGTGTTAAATAAACTGGTACAAAATAAACTACCTAGTATGTAGCAGTAGTTTTTTTTGTTTTTTTTTGTCACAAAGCCAGTTTCCCAAAAAAATATTAAAGTATCTCAAATATACAAGCCACTTAAAGACTTTTTTCTAACATTTTCACCCAAACTACAGTATTTATTATTTATTTACAAGTCCCTGCATTTTGCCACAATCGCAATTTAGAGTCTGTCTAATAGGTTTTGTTACTATAGATTTTCTTAAGAATATTGCAGTGTAATGCATGCATAGATGTGTTTTCAACATGCACCCTGGTAATGTTTGATTAAGGGCAATAGGTTAGAAACAGCTCCTTAAATAGGAGTACATCTGTGTTAGTGACAATCAGAACTGTTGACTAGGATAAGTCCCAGGGGAAAAGGCAGCTGATCAACTCTCCTATCCAGCACTTAATGGAAATTATTATAAATATATAGGAAGACCTCAGTGATAATTCAACATGGGAATAATACAAGAGAATATACACAACATAAATAAACTATACGGACAGGGCACAGGAGAAGGAACACAATGAAATATAGCAGTTGCAGCAAGTGCAAGGCATTGGGGACCACTGCCTCAATCTGCCCATTTCCAGGACCCCCATATTCCTGGCCTTTAATTTAAAAAAAGTTTTAGTTCTGATTGGTGGCCATAGTGGTGCAGCGCAAGTGCTGCCAATCATGTCTGATCAGGAAAAAATGGTGCCCCAGAATCCATAATGCAGCAGCAGCAGCAGCAGCAGCAGCAGCAGCACACTATGGAGGAGTACAATGGTAGTGTGGAGAGGATAGAGGTTGTTTTTGTAAGGGGGCAGGAGGTGAAGGAGGCACAGATTTTCTTTGACACTGGGCCCACTGTTTCCTGCGTACTCAAAATTTGTACTCGGAGGGTGGCTGCATGTATAACGTATTGTAGATGGTTGAACAGTATGTAACTTATTTTCACAGCAACATCTTGCAGGGCCTTGAATCATGCATGGGGTTAGGGAATAAAAACAGGTGAATAATCTGTTTTTCCTAATCACTTTTATATTGACCCTCCTGTTACCTAAGAAGCAAACACTGCAAAATGGTTACAAATAACAGTTTGCTTGAACTCATTTGTACGTCTCTGAGGATTCAGTGACATACGGTAAATTTTCAATAAAGTATAAGAATAGGAGCATTCAAATGCCTCCCTCCAGTCCAACTTACCCCTCTATTCAATATATGAAACTTACCCCTCTATTCAATATATATATATATATATATATATATATATATATATATATATATGTGTGTTGAAGTGGAACATCGCACAGCTAATGAGGTACCAGTCCTCCGTTGAATTCACTTGAATGGAAATTGAGGCATCATTAGATGTGCATTAACTCACTTAGAAATTAAAATACAAAATTACTATTTTCACTAAATGAAATAGGAGGGTTTCAGTTTGATTAGTCTGTCACCACAAATAGGAATAAGTTGAGTGATTTTTCAAATGAGATATTGAAAGAAAAAAAATATATCTGCTTGCTGGAACAAAGGCATAACTATTAGATCTGTCATTTTAATTTTTCAGAATGTCTGGGAAAAATATATTATTTTTAAGCCTGTGGAACATTCTTTATAGTAAATGTTGAGAAAAGCAACTGCACTAATGCATTTCAGTCTTTCAAACTAAAAAAGCCCCATAGTTGAGCCCAGTTAAAAGGGAACATCTTCTGTCAAAGAAATGTGAATCCTAAAATGACCACAAACCTTCCCCCACATTAAAATGAGCTCATTGTAATGTAAGACGCTGATCACATCTCCTGCTCCACATTATCTGTAACTGGACTGCGTCTATCAGCAGCTGCGAGATGCCATGCAGGCACTTTGTAAATATGGCGGTAGCTGGAAGGGGCCAAAGGATGCAGTCAGGACCACACCGCTGCTCAGTAAATCTCCTATGATATGTTTAACCTAATGCTCATTTTGGGTGCATTTGCATCTTTTATTAGCATCAGGTTATTGGTTTAACGGCTCAAGTAGTCTTTGATTTCCATACAAATTATGATTGTATTAAGGCAGAGGAACTCTAACGTAAACCCAAGTCATAAATGTCAAGATCCAAGGACCCCAGTCAGTAAAGTTTGGCTATTGCTGGCCATTTAAACAACATATTAATGGAGTAACATGGACGGCAAAGATTGACCTTAGACTCATCTAAAGTCTCTGAGGCCACTCATTTTAGGAGAGAGTGCCATTGCTTCTTCAATCTGAGGCCGGGATTATACAGTCCGCTTGCTGGCTATTGTCCCACAGTCACTCCTGCCAAGCACTGCCATGTACTGCACTTATTCTCTCACCTGCTGCCTCTGTAAGGCTGCAGCCAGGCTGGAAGCACATGCGCTCTGCTTGGCCGTGCGATTCCTGGGCAGCTAGTTGCGCGCATGTGGCGGCGTGTCGGGGGACATGGCCATGACATCACAGAGCTTGTTCGCCATCATTCGCGAACCGCTCACGTGACGCGCAAGCGAGTGTCAGAAACAAATTTACTTGACTCTGCAAGCATCTGAGCGCCATGCGCTCACAGGCGCACACTCACGCTGGCCACACAAAGATATATAGTACATAGATATCTACATACATCAGTTCCAACCTAAAAGAGGTCTTTGGAGTTTGGAATATGAGAATTCATGTGTCTTTTTGGCATAAAACATTCCTCTTGTTGAATTTTAATTTCATACCCCAAATTCCGACTTTTTATCCATGACATTTGCAATGGGACTAGACTAAGCCCACCCTCCTAGGCATGTCCTATTTTTCCACTCATCCATCTTAAATGAAATATTTATGACTTGGGAGAAAAGATAGTTTTTTTTAAATTAAAAAATGCCTTATATGTCTTGTAACTCTATCGCCGTAACTCTTAGAATATTGTGACCCACCTCATCACATTCGGGTGAGTTTGCCTGGGATTAGTCTGAACAGGGCTACGTCTGAATTTGGTGGGTAAACAAATATCTGACCTATGCACCCTCACAATCATGGATTGTTAGCATTATTTAAACCTTCTGATCGCAAATGTTTCAAAGATATTTTTGTTATTCTTGTGAATCATATCAGATCCAGGATATCTTTTATTTTTAGTAAAGACCTTAGACTGAATGCTGACCCTTTTTCCACCTTTCTCTGTTACTCAAAGGGGGGAGAAATTCAGGAATATAGGGTCCCCTGACACAAAGGTACTCTGGTAAGTCTGGGTACTGTCACCAGACCTCCATAATATACTGTACACATATAATTTTATTGGGCCATTAATGATATCCCCAGGTTAAAGCAGCAAAACATTTAGCACTACTTGTTTTTCTTTACATTTTTTTTTTAATTACAGGTTTGAAGCAGGGCATATCTAGAGCTGAACTGTGTTAATTTCAGCTGCGGGGATCCCTGCTTGTAGAGATACTTACCTCCATTGGGGGTGCCGGTATCTTTGTAGAGTTTAAATGTCCATGTCATTAGGAAACCGCAAGGGATGACGTCACGGCTTCCTATTGGCCCACTTGATGCAGGACATTTAAACACCGCCATTTCGTTAGGCACACAAGTTTCCTGGCTGCAGAAACCAGCTACAACGATAGAGGTAAGTATCTCCAGGAGCGGGGGGTCACCAGAGGGGAAATTAATGCAGTTCAGCTCCAGAAACCCCCTGCTTCAATTTTTTAAAATGCCGTTTGCGCAGTGCTACATACTTTGCTGCTTAAGCTCTGGTTGGCAATTTACAGATCAAAGTGCTCTTAGATAACCCACTCTCTTATATATCACATAAAAGGGTCGTTCCAGCCTGACTGCAAAAATAGCTTCAAGTTAATAAACCAAACACATGCTTTTTTAAGATGTAACTTGTAACTCAAATTAACCTTTTGTGTGCCAAAAAGGTAGAATATGCAGATAGGACGTTTGGCCATGACCAAGTCGCTGGCATGCAAACCGCTGCCGGGACTACTCAACACAGGGCCATCTCATTATCGCCATCTCGCCACTAGGACACCGCACTGCCACTACCTTCAGGAGCGCGTGAGCCCCATGCGTTAAAGTCACCGTCGCCTTCAGGAGTGTGTGAGCGCGCGCCCACCATCTTTAAAGCCACATTGCCTTCAGGAGCACGTGAGTTTGCCCCAATCGTGCGCCCTGAAAGAGATGGCAGCTTTAAAAATGGCAGCCGCGTGCTCACGTGCTCCTGAAGGCGACAGCAGCTTTAAAGATGGCGGTGGTGAGCTGTCCCATCGGCGGAAATGGTGACAGCAAGATGGTCCAGTGGTGATTAGTCTCGGCGGCGACTTCTGTGGCGGTGGAGCGCCAGCGGTTATTCGGTCATGGCCTAATGACCCATTCCGTATAGATAGGGCCTATCGTCACAATATGCAATAATCAAAGTAGGGTGACAAGACAATGCTTTTCCTAGGCCGAGCTTGCACAGATAGGATCAGATGCAAAACATACTCACATGCAGCCGCTCAAGTGACAGAGGATACACAGTTAACCCCTGACCTCTGAGCTCCAAAGACTGCTGAGCTCTGGACAAATCATAAAGGTTTGTCCTAGGAGCAGGCATAATAGATTCTATGCTATTACCTAAATTAACAAATAGGATGTCATAATTACACATAAACAATTAACTGTGAATACTTATTTTATGTTTTTAAAGCTTCTTATTTTGATCTTAAAAAGCCACAGATAGTTTATGTTCCATTATTTTTTCCATTATTACCCTTTGTGCAGTTTCAATCAAAAAACTAAAATGTGAAAGTTATTATATTGTGAAACAAATTGTACCATGGTAGAGACCTTCTTACTTAGCGGAGTACTTTCACATTATTGTAATTCCAGCATATTTTGCGAAGTGTGTCTTTAGAGTGGAATGGGACCTTTGGCTACGGCAAATTTGACTGCGATCAAATCACCACTGGCCCTCCGCCGCCATACCTACTGACCAAAGGGCGAGTCGCTGCAGGTCACCTAGCCGTCTCCGCCTTCCACATGTCCTCAGGCCTCTCACAGCCGCAGGGCCGCTCAGACGTGCAGAACACCCGGTGCGGCCACCAGCAGCCAGGAAGCCGTGCGGTGCACGGGAAACGAAAACATGTGTCCTGGTTGCTGGTGGCCCGCTCTGAGTGTCTTGCGAGTCAGAGTAGTGAAGGTACCCTGGGGCTGGGAGAAGCTCTGAGGTCATGCTGCGGCATAGGTGCTCAGTCTGGAGATGCGCTGAGGACATGCAGAAGGCGGTGACGGCAAGGTGACCTGTGCTTACTCGCCTTGCGGTCAGTAGTTATGCTGGTGGTGGGGCGCCGGTGGCGATTTGGGCATGGCCAAACGTCCTTAGAGTTCTCACAGAAGACTGGTTTGACTCAGATCTCAGTGTTGCACTGTTGTAGTTTACACAGCTTATTGGCATTGTGTCTTTTCTCGCAGAAATCAGGCTCAGTATCATCATGTGACTGTCAGTCTTCATGACCTCTTTATAAATATTTGACAATTATTTTTCAGAGTACTTTGTAGACCAGATAAGCCGAACATTTGAGAGGGTTTTGTCACTCTCACTGTACTGGTCCCTCACCCTTCTCATTACTGGTTTCCAGACAGGAAGATACGACAACAGGGGATATTCATTACATTTAAATAGTGCCAGTTGGGTCGCTATGACTCGGATACTTCCATTGAAGTCAGTATAGTCGATAGTGCTGTAATGGGTACTATCTTACAGAAATTCCCATTGACTACAACAGGAGTTTCCGTGCAATAGCGTTTAGATCGACAATATCGCAGTTTAATGAATATCCCCCAATGATAGAGAAAGGACTTATTTGATATTAGTTCTGCTTTTTGCTTTTCTTCTACATATAATAGGGTAGCTGGAGTCATGTAACTTCGATTGAAGCAGATTTAATTTCTTATTAGAAAAGTTGAGTCACATTTTTTCCTAGAATTCTATGATGTATTTAATATGGTTCAGCAATAAACCTACTCAAGGTAGTCACATCACCAGCAGTTACGTAACAACCTAATCCTTACAAATATCAGCTCAGAGATTCCAGTCTCTGAGGCAATTATTTATCCAGTTCTCTCTGATTTTTTGTATGTTACAGCACTTAGGCCCAGATCCACAGACATCCACTACTGACCTTACCAACCGTTAACCTAAGTTAACACACGTCTTCAAAGTTCAATGCCTTTATTTTGTCATGTTTTTGGCTGGAAAAGGCATTGCGTTAAGCATAACGGGCGTTAGTTCTAATGATATGCAAAAGATGCATTCCAACTAACAGCTCATATCCACATAGGTCCGGTATAGTTAACGCAGGGGTCTAACATGACATTAGTAAGATTATACCTCTAGATGGAATTACTCGCATCCAGACCCTGGAATATGGGGGGGAGAGAGACAGAGAGACAGAGAGAGCCACAATCCATATTTTAGGGCCTGGGTGGGAGTTAGGCCAGCTTTAGGTAAGACATGCTTACTGCCATGTTATTTGAAGCTAGTGCAGGGTAGTGGTAACTTTAATATGGTGTTAAGCCTATACTAATGAGTGAAATAACAGCCTTTGTTTTGGCATTCAGTATAATCAAGTTTGTAGATATGTGTTATCCTGAAGCAAAATAAGGGGCGTCACTGAGTTAATGGACCTCTGTGAATTTGGACATTAATTTTCAATGGGAAATAAATCATTTTTACTATCTGCACAGTATGTACTGGCAAGTATAAGTGGCTTTACAAAGTCACTTTTCTTCCTTGGGGCCAATGGAAATCAAGATATGTAGACTGTATTCTAAAAGATGCAGTCCCTCCAAGGACAAACATGAACAAACATTAAACAGTTCATTATTTCTATGATTAGTAAGACTGTGTGCTCAGGGCAGATGATATGCAAATCACATCAAAAAGAGAAACTCAATAAAGGTTGAGTTGACTAATACATAATTTGAAACTGTAAGGAGAGGGCTATCTTGTTAGTTTAGAAAATTTTACATTTTCTATTATCAACATGTTGCTCTTATTATTGTTCTCACTACTATCTAATGCAAGGACTGTGTATTATTGAGGTCCCTTTTCGGGTTTGAGTTGCCTCTTGAGTCATAGGCCCTGAAGAATATGTTGTCCTTAAAGTTGCATGGATAGTATAAACATCCACCGTCCAATAAATATAACATTCGCTGTTATTTTAAACATCAATTGAAATCACTAAGATACTGAGAATATCAGGCATTATTCACCCTAGAGTCTTACTATGTGGGTGCCAGTAGCGCAACCAAGGGGGGTGCAAAGTGCAACCACCAAGAATTGATATTGCGCTTACAGAGGCCCCGCTCACTTCCCCACAGCAATGAACTGCCGGGGATGAGAGCAGGACCTCTGTAACAGAGCAGCCCTCCTCGCTGGTGTCATGTGACGTTGCATCGTTATGGTAATGCGACGTCACATAGAGACGCGTTTCCATGACAACGCACCCCATGTGACAGTGACATCATGACAACGCTTCTGGGGAGAAAACACTGCACCCCCCAATTAGAGATTCTGATTGCGCCCCTGGTGGGTGCAACATGGCGATACAATAGCAGCGGTGATCATCAAGAATGTTTTGTGAGGAGGCTGCTGCTAAACATCCAATCTGCACAATTTCACATGACCCAATAAAAAAATAAAACCTCTTATCTTGCAAACCTCAGGCTTTTGTGAAAGTGCATTTGTTTCCAATTATGTTTGACACTTTTGAGAGAATGAGCTTTTCTTGTCCAAGAGCTTCATGTCATGAATAAGCACGTGGGCAGTGAAATGAATCTAACCCCTTCTCTGCCATTGGGTGTGTGGGGATAAAGGGGTTAATGTTATGGAGCGCAGTGTTGCGTACAGCAGAAGCATTGTTTCTGAATGCAGGAAAGTGTGATCCCATTAAGCTGGAGAGAAAAGCTCTTTGGATTTAATTTGTTTAACCTTTTCACTGCCAGGGAGTACAACAACAGAATGCACATCAATGCGTTGCTCGCCCCTTTAGCAGCAGAAAGATGGACGAGTGCTTTTAAAGGCACACTTCACATCATGTATTAGAGCTGCAATACATTGAAAACAATTAGCCTTTTTTTTTTTTTACACCTAACGAGTCTCATACTGTTACATTACTCCTTCACTCTCATAAAGATATGCTACGTTGCTGCATAGCAATGCACTACAGTAAGATTCCTACAACAGCATAGAGGTTATACTGTGTATTTTAACAATGCTAATGTGTTTTGTAAGTTAGAATATATTCAGTTGTTGTTGTTAGAATATGGGCCCCAAACCCAAATCCAAGCAGATTATCAATTTCCAAATTGCTCTTGTCTCTGGTTATTGGAAGCAATAGGTTGAGGATTCCCACAGCATTAAAATAATCCCGGGGGTTTTTTTCTTTGAAATGTCAACATTTCTCTAAACCAGACAATATCTGGAAGATTTCTCACTAAACCATGTGACCAGAGGTTAACTTGCAATATAAAAGCAATTTGTAAGTATTATTATCCTTTATTTGTAAAGCGCCAACATATTCCGCAGTGTGGTACAGTGAGGTTACAGAGTGACATCAATTACATAAACTGAATGACAAGTAAGGAGAGACAACCACAAACAGATATGGAAGGTAATGAGGGCCTGTATGTTATAATGTCTCTTTCAATTAAATCGGCTCCATAATCAATGTTTTTTGTAGTAAGGAACAGTACTGTGGAGTATGATACATAAGAAGATATCAGTAACATGTACATTTTGGAACTTTTCGGATGCAGTATTGGTGGGGAAATCAATAAACGGTGTGTATTTCTTTTTGTATTCCATGTGTCTATTGGGGGAGACGACCAACATACATATTAAAAAAAAAATATAACAATGATCAGTGTTTTGTACAACACTGAATGCCAACTTTGTGAAGAGTCTTCCTTAAGAACTTACAAGCCCTCTGGCGTTTAGTGCATTACATCATCAGGTCATGCCTCAACAACAATGAGGCCTGCTGTGGACACTTAGCTTTGTTTTCCTTCACAAACGGGACCTATTACAGCACTTCAAAGGGTTTTGTTTTGGAAATTATTTTTTATACCCTGATGTGCAGATGAGGGCAGGAACAGGTTGGATAACAAGCACAGTACATGGCCACATTGTTCCCGGTCACTGCAAAAAAAATTAGAAATCAATTGCCAAAGTAGCAATGACCCTTTCACTTTCTTTGAACACAAATAACCCAGATTTTTATTATTATTATTTTTTTTGTTGTCCCAATCATTTCATGGTGATATCCTCCAGTATTTTGCTATTGAACAAATTGTGAAATAGTATTTGTGGAACTCTCTTAAAGCAGCCAGTGCCTTTACTTCCATATAAGTGGCCGAGAGAGGTTTACGGGTGGCAATTCTTTTTTTTAAGCAAGAATAAAGGGGAAGAATGGTGGGCACAGGCTAGACCATGAGTGGCCAACTCCTGTCCTCAGGGGCCATCAACAAGTCTGGTTTTAGGGATATCCCTGCTTCAGCACAGGTGGCTGAATCATTGGCTCAGTTAATGACTGGACCATATGTGCTGAAGCAGGGATATCCTTAAAACCTTACTCGTTGGTGGCCCTTGATGACTGGATTTGGCCACCCCTGGGCTAGACCAATGTGTGGGGAAAAAGGAGAGTCCTCTTCACAATTGTCAGCTTGATAGACTCCATGATTGGATCAGCTGGGAGGACTGCAATGCATTGTGACCCATTAGCCGCTTTAACATTGAAGGGTTTTACATTTATTTTTTTTGTAGAAATGAATGAGGACGATTCACAAAAATGTTGTCGTTCAGATTTTGCGCGGGATGGCACCAGAGATTTCAGCTGGAGCTTTGTTAGTTTACTCACATGCAGTATGTCACCAGCTAACCCGTTCACTCACATTTTACATTGTTTCATAGCTGGCCAGGTTTGAATAGAGCCATTTTGTCCTACTGTCTTCTATTAGAGTGACAGTATAGGGATCATTGGATACATTCTGACACAGTGGTTGTGCTTACCAGACCTTAATTGATATTTTGATGCTTTGTTTGCAAAGCTTGCAACATTGTGTTGTGGGTTTTCTAACACTGAGGTACTATATGTAGATCATGGCTTTGCTGCCGCTGAACTCATCCATTCATTGATTTATTTGTTTATAAACATTCTGATATGTTCCCCAAAAGCATCCCAAGTGTGGCATTTAAGTGGAAAAGGAGTAGCCTTGTGGTTAAGGCTGTGTTTGCTGAAGTGCTATTCAAGACATAGTACCAGTTTCAAATGTCCTTGGACAAGTCACTTTATCTTCCGATTGGGATTAGGGATTAGGATTTCTATGAGGCAGAGATTCATTGACCCCTACTTAATGTAGTCAGATGTGGGGTAACACACTGTTGTATGCATGCACTTTACATTCACTTGAATGGAAGTACGGTAGATAAATCTTTACCTGTTCATTCCTTTGAATTGAAGTTGTGTATCACCCGGCCTCTTACTCAATTTAATAGGGAGGATTGTTGCATAGTACATGGAGTTACTACATATACTGTAGCAGTGCTGTCTACTGTATGTATATAGACATCTTTTATCCTGGCAGCCCCATATATAATTAGATTATCATACTTGCGAAAATATGGATGGATTTATAATGCTTAAATGTTGTACCCATGTCATATACATTTCAAATCTTGATGTACAGTATACACCGTGTAAAGTCAAGCTCTATATGTTTATTCTTGAGTTTATATACCTGTACTTTATCTTGGGCATTGAATATTTACATTTTTGGACACATTTTGCTACAACAGATTTTTGTGTGTTAAGTGCATAGTTTTTCTTTAATAAACAGGGACCATTAGACCCTGGAAGACGGGGCCACCAACAGATTTCTTGGGTCCCGGGACTAGAGCTTTGCCTCCCCCGCCATCCCCCGTGTTAGTGCCGCGCTCCCTCCCGACTCCCCCCACCCCACGTGTCGGTGGCCTTACGAGCCCTCCCATTTCACACCTGCATTTCTCTCCCCCCTCTGTCTCTCACTCTTCCCCTTCTCTTTCTCACTCACTCTACCCCTCCATCTCTTCTCTCCCCCCCACCCCCTGCTATCACTCAATTACCCCCTCTCTCTCAATTCCCCCTTTCCTCACACTCATTTCCTTCTCCTCCCCTGGCCACACACACAATTCCCACCAATACACACACAATACCCCCTCCCACACTGCCCACACAAACCCCCCAATACACACAATATTTAATAATTAGACTAATTAATAATTAGTCATTGTTTGATTGGGAATTCTTTTTATTTTGCCCAACAGCAGATCAACCCATAACTACTGCTCAGTTCTCCAATTTGAAATCACTCCAGTTTCTGTGAAATTCTTAGTGATTTAACCACATCTGAAGAATCTGAAGAAATAAAGAGTATACAGTACATCTGATGCCCTGGCCTCCCTTACACCATAACAACATTCACCTTATGCTTGCTTTCTTATGACAGCCACCTTGTCCTTTGTCTATCTCACACAACAATAACACTATAGCTATCCGGAATTTAATATTTCCTCTCCCAAGCCAATCCTTCCATGGTTTTTATCCCTTTGAGCTTCTCTTTGAAGCTCATGTTACTTTAAATCAAATATATAATCCCTCCAAACAATAAGCCATTTATAGAAATCTATTACAAAAAATATTGGGCTACCACATTTTAATTAGTTTGCTTCTGTGAATATTATAATGTTATTATCCATGTACTTAACATCATGCAGTTATTTACAGGCATACCCCGCATTAACGTACGCAATGGGACCGGAGCATGTATGTAAAGCGAAAATGTACTTAAAGTGAAGCACTACCTTTTCCCACTTATCAATGCATGTACTGTACTGCAATCGTTATATACATAACTGATGCAAATAACGCATTTGTAACAGGCTCTATAGTCTCCCCGCTTGCGCACAGCTTCGGTACAGGTAGGGAGCCGGTATTGCTGTTCAGGACGTGATGACAGGCGCATGCGTGAGCTGCCGTTTGCCTATTGGGCGATATGTACTTACTCGCGAGTGTACTTAAAGTGAGTGTACTTAAAGCGGGGTATGCCTGTACAGTCTAAAGTCTCGGTCACATTTGAATCTTCTACTATGTACATTCATCTGGGTTTTTTGTTTTGTTTAAATGTGATTACAGACCACTATTTTTAGACCTGACTATCTCAAAAATGAACACACTTTAGAAATATGTATCTATTTCACTCAACATTGTAATGTTGCTGTCTGGAAATTAGGATACGAACCCGCAGGGCAGAGGTAGGGAGTGATACACTGACCTTGGCCTGGGATCAGAGGCCTAGAAATGCACGGGTAGTGATGCCTGGTTCCGGGCAAGAATGGTGGAGTCTAGTTCTTGGGGTCGAGGTACTGTAAGCGGCAGGCAAAAATGGTCGGTCCGGTTCCGGGGTTGAGGCAGGCAGAGTAGATGGCAGCGGTCAAAACAAGATCAATAGCAAGGACAGGGAAAAACACAGGACAAGGAAGCACACCCAGTATAACAATACTTTACACGGGCACCGGCTGGGAGCAATGGGAGCAGGTGCAGACATTCAGAGCCAGAGAGAGGCTGACTTTCGGTTTTGGTGGTCATCTTAGTTGAGGCGAGATCATCCTAATCCAGCCATCTTGGATGACTAAAACCTGGTTTATCAGGATGGTGACGATAAAACGACTTGACCAGGGTAGAGGTGTGAACATCCTGAGCCTTTACCCAACTCTTCTCCTCAGGACCATACCCCTTTCAGTCCACCAAGTACTGCAGAGAGTACTCTAGACCTACGTGAATCCAGTATCTGCCGTACCACATACTCTAGTTGCCCATCAATGTCTACCGGGTTAGGAGGGAGTGTAGAACCAGAAAAAGTATTCTTCAAGACTGGCTTCAAGAGTGACACATGAAATTTAAAAGGAATCTTCAAGGAAGGAGGAAGTTCCAGTTGAAAAGCAAGCTCATTCACTTTTCAGATGATTCTGTAAGGACCAATAAAGTGTGGTCCAAATTTTGATCAAATTTGATGAGTGTTAAGCCTCCGCACCCATATGGGATATTCCAAATTCTTGTGGTCAGTTAAAACCGTGATTGGTTCTGAAGTTCCCTCGGGGAGATGCCTCCACTCTCCCAGGACTGCCAAAAAGAAGGATCCAGCGCTCCACGGATTTTGCAAAACTTCAAATTTTATTGCACCGTACACAACGACCGTTTCGACCTTAGTAGGTCTTTTTCAAGTGCTTTCTGTTTATTTGTCCACTCTCCCAGGGCCATCATAACAGCTAAAAGCTTTCAATTGCCCACATCATAGTTGCGTTCAGCAGATGAGAACTTCTTAAAGAAGAAGGAACATGGTGGTAATCGACCTTGAAACTCGCTTCTCTCTGACAGAACTGCACCCGCTCCAACATCAGAGGTGTCGACTTCCACAATGAAAGGACAAAGAGGATCGGGTGCTTCAAGATAGACACAGAAGAAAAAGGCTTCTTAAGCTTCAGAAAATCTACCTGTGCTTCTCTAGACCACTTCACATGATCTGCCTGTTTCTTGGTCATGGACGTAATGGGTTCGACAATTTTAGAAAAGTCCCGAATAAAGCGTCTATAGTAATTCGAAAATCCAAGAATCCTCTGAATAGACTTAATCCCTTGGCCAACGGCCAATCCTGAACAGCAGAAACCTTGGAAGGATCAATTTCTAGACCTTGAGCTGAGATGATTTAGCCAAGAAAGGAAAGCCTGGATTTCTCAAATTCACATTTCTCAAATTTGGCCAAGAGATTATTCTTTAGGAGATGCTGAAGAACCATCCTCACCTGCTGATGATGTTCAATGGTCTTTGGATAGATGAGGATATCATCAAGGTAGACAACGGAAGAGTCTAACATATCTCTGAAAATCTTGTTCACAAAAAATCTGGAAAACTTTGCATAAGCCGAAGGGCATCACCTGATACTCCTAATGTTTGTCATGTGTGTTGAAAGCTGTTTTCCACTCGTCCCTTTGCTTTATACGTATAAGGTTGAAAGTGCCTCTTAGGGCAAGTTTAGTGAAAACTGGTGAGTCGCGTAGACGGTCGAGGAGTTTGGTGATCAGGGGGTGTTGGTATCGGTTTTTAACAGCCATTCTGTTCAAACCCCTATAATCAATACACAGCCTCAAGGATCCATCTTTCTTGGCTACAAAGAAAAGGCCAGCACCAGCAGGTGATTTGGACTTGCGTATGAGTCCACACTTTAGATAATCCTCTATATATGCCCTCATGACCTAGTTTCAGCTCGGCTAGAGGATACGTGCGTCCGCGTGGAGTCGTGCCAATGAGCAGGTCGATAGCGCAACCAAAGAGACAATGAAATGGTAGCTCCTTCGCCTGTCTTTTATCGAAGACTCAACTGAGATTGGAGTAGCAGGCTGAAAGACCAATCAATCCTTCTTGCTCTGATAGGTGGAGAGTCCCCACTAGACGACAGGGTGAAGGGCACCTCAAATGGCAGGAGGTTCCCCAGGCTACTATATGTCCTGCGGTCAGTCAATCCGGGGATTGTGGGCATGTAGCCAAATAAGTCCCAGAACAATTTAAATTGCTGAGTAATGGATAACGTCCAGCTGGAGGGATTTGTGGTGTAGATCATTCACTATGGCCTTGACTTGAACCGTCTCCTACAAAATGTTTCCAGATCCCAGTGGTCTCCCATCAATAATGGAAATAGACGTGGGCAATTTCATACCTTCTTCAGGAGTAAATTGCTGGCTCGATCGGCAAAGGCCTGATCCACAAACATAACGGCAACTCCTGAATCCACGAAGGCCTCAGTTGAGACGTAGTTGTCCTGCCAACATAGATGGACGGGAATCATCAGACAACTGGAAGGTGGTGAGGTGATGGTGTATATGCTCAGAAGAAATGTTCCTATATCGTCAAGGTACTGGTGTTGCCTGGTTTTTTTTTTTTTTACACGTCCGTGCCATGTGGCCCTTCTAGCCACAGTAGAAGCATAACCCCATAGAGCGCTGGTGCTGTTTCTTCTGTTCAGTGAGGCACATATTGCCCAACTGCATGGGCTCCTCCACAGACTTACTCGCAGCTGGACATGCAGTGCCAACAGAACCGGCTGGAGTTTACGACAGTCCTCTTGCTCCTGACATGTCTCCCTTATTCTGAGATTGAGAGAAATGCAAATGGAGATCAGGCCTTCTAGATCAACAGGGACATCTCTGTAGGTTAGCTTGTCTTTCAGCCTCTCCCCTATGCCTTGACAGAATGCAGGTTTCAGCACTCCTTCTTCCAGTCTGTCTCTGTGGCCAGGGTCCTAAACTTGACTGCATGTTAACCCATGGTGCGGGAGCCTTTCTTGATTTGGAGGAGTGCTGTCTCAGCAGAGGCCACACGACCGGGAGTATTGAAGATCATCCGGTAGGTCGGCAAGAGGGCGATAGTTATCCAGCAGGGGAGAGTTTTTTTTCATAAACGGGTGAAGCCCACACCAGAGCCTCATCCATAAGGAGGGATAAAATGTATGCCACATGAGAGCGATGGGTAGAGAAGGACAATGGTTGCGTGTGAAACTGGACTTAGCACTGGTTCAAGAACCTTCTACAGCCTGAGGACAGTGATGTTAGGACAGTGGTTAAATAGGCTGAAATGTAGCCGATTCACATCTTTTATGAAGGTTGATACTGCTTTTTATCACTAACAGTTTGATACACTAACAATTAAAATATGCTCCTAGTACATAGGCCACACTACTTTATGTTCTGTGATTTCAGGTGCTAAAAATGCAATGACCATATTTAAATAGCTAATCGCAGCTACCTGCGGTGAAGAATTTACATATGATAGTGGCTCAAAAGCTGAAGGCAAAATAGCAATTTTTCCACAAGAAATGTGGATGAGCTTGCATGACATTATTTCTGTTACCAGAACAAGTTCTGAGGTACATTTGGTTGACATTGAAGTTAAACAGCTTCTATACATTACCTACTGTAACTCCAGTTCAAAACTTTGGGGGACTTTTATGAAGCTCAAAAACAATTGCTGTAAATCACATGCTACAGTAGGAAAGAAATTGTACACATGTTTTTCATAGCATCGCTATATCAAGGTGTTCTGTGCCTTTTCTACCTAAACTGCATCAGTAAACAAATTGTGTAGGGAAAAAGCAAAAGAGGCAGTTAGATAATAATTACATGACTCACATACTGTAGCTTTTACCTGCGTCAATCACTATATCATGTCTTCCCATTTCTCAGGCCAATATGCAATATGCTGTGAAGCTGGCTTACCTAGTGCTGGAGAAGTGTTAATTCTAGAAGTCCACTAAAATATTCTACAGCACAGGGATGACTGTTTTTACAGCATATTAAGTAGAGGGCTGAATGTGTATGTCCTTAACTGTACAGTATGTGGACAGTAATATACAAAAGAGAAACCATTAGTAGAATTACACCAGTTTACATACCACTAGTACATTTTTTTTCCTCTTCCTAATAACAACATATGAACGTCTGATCTTTTGCTCAATCAGCTGAATTTTGCTGTTAACTACGTATTCTGTATCTATTGTTTTAACCTTTGAGACTGGTTTTCCATATACTGTACATGCACATGCATTGTACTCTGAGAGAATACGCTTGCTGTACTTTTTGTGTCATAATTTCATATTTGTTACACTATGTAGCCCTTGCCTGTTAGATTTCTAAGTGTTGCATATACAGTATGATACATGGAAAAACAGGATGTATTTTGTAGGGATTGTATAATTTCCTCTTCCTAATAACAACATATGAACGTCTGATCTTTTGCTCAATCAGCTGAATTTTGCTGTTTACTACGTATTCTGTATCTATTGTTTTAACCTTTGAGACTGGTTTTCCATATACTGTACATGCACATGCTTTACTTGTACTCTGAGAGAATACGCTTGCTGTACTTTTTGTGTCATAATTTCATATTTGTTACACTATGTAGCCCTTGCCTGTTAGATTTCTAAGTGTTGCATATACAGTATGATACATGGAAAAACAGGATGTATTTTGTAGGGATTGTATAATTGCAAACAAAAGAAGAAATATCCAGCCTAAATTTAGGGGTGGAAGTCAGATGGTTTATAAGCAGTCACTACACTCGTGAACGCACAGTTTTCACTGATATGCAACTTACAGCAGAGCTGTTTCACTTAGGTACTTGCAATTGAGTTGTACTATACTGTAAGCAGCATAAATGTCATGATTACATATTAGAATCACTACAGCACACCTACCACCAACACCTATAAGTTTTGCTTCTCCTGCTTAAGAAATCTCACACGTCGACCTGTCGCTCCACAGCTACCTCTCTAGCCAAGTCTCCGTTTGGATTAGGTTGCAGGCCCAAAACTATTTGCCTCCAATTTTTTTTGCTCTGGGGGTTTATTCCACTTTCCTCCTCACCGGCACGTATCCCAGGTGCTAGACCTGACCCATATGAGCTTTAGTTGAATTTCTCCTTACAATGCTGCTTATAAAGCAGCAGACAGATTTCTCTGTGGGAAGGGGGGGGAAAGATATTTTGTTACATGACCCGGACTAGGGTCATGTAAGAAAATTTGCAGTGCCCCTACCTGCGGAGACCCCTTGTTTTCTGAGAGACAGGAAATTGATCACTGTAGAAAAAAATATGTCCCCAGTGGACACGACTGCTGACAGCTTTCCTAGGGCCCTGGACTAGTATTTAGCAGGGAATGGAGGGGTGGGGAGGGTAGATGAATTTATGAGCCTAAACTGTGGATTGGATGGGGGGCAGGTAGTCTGGGTCCAAACTGTTCACCGAGGGTAGAGAATCTGGGGCCCTAATTATTGAGCATGGGGTGGGGGTCCCGGGCCCTACCTCGCAGGGAAGTAAAGACCTGTCCAGGTGTCAGATAGCAGAAGTTCGGCCTGACTTCCTGCGGCGCCTAACTGCCGGGTTCGGACCGCCGGAGTACATTTTGTGTCCACGGGCTGGTGACGGGAGTAGCACCAGGACAACTGTCTTGGGCCAGACAGCAGAAAGGGTCTTGGCACTTACCCCCCATGTTGCCGGCTTTACTAGTTGACACAAAATTTCCTCTGCTTGGCGACCAGTAGAAAATTACAACATCATTGGGAGACCTGACAGCCATAGTTTTTTTTGTGTGTCACACGCCAGCAAAAACATAAATACAATTATATCGGGAAGGGGGGTCCACAGATCAACGCCACATCCCAGTACAGGTACATAAAGAAAAAGGACTGCTCCATTAAGGGGCTACCATCAATACCTGTGATGCTTCATCAAGGCCCAGCCTGTCACTCAGAATCTTTTGAGTGCAACCATAGAGGGGCAGTGGAGATGTGCTGAGCTCACAGGTCTTCTTTAAATGTGGGTGTGATTATTATTATTATTATTATTATTATTATTATATAAAAGGCAGTACTGTGGCAATAACCTGTGTATGGTTCACAGTGACTTTGACGAAAGAGATGTGTGACTTTGAAGAAAGAGATGCAAAATGTAACCTAGTGACAAATGATCTACTGTAGCCTACTGACAGAGCCTCTAGATACCAATTAAACTTTCCTGCTAGAATTAGGTATTCTTGGTTACCACATGACCACAGATAAAGCAGGTCCCAGGAGCCTAACCATCACCCATCTCATGAGGCATGGGCACTGTAAATCAGATGCCAGTGTATACTTGTGCTCACATCTAGACCTGCCAGTAAAACACCGTTTATAAGTAGAAGAAAACTTATCACTTCATGCTGAATTTTAATCTCTAGCACTAGTAATAATTTGTGTCATCTTAATTTGAAAATGAAGAGTAATTTAGAGTGTCTCTTAATGGCAGACATGTAGCAAGTGTTGCAAACTAGCTTCATGATGGTAAGTCGACTATATGAGAGTTTATTTTATACTGAATCCCTCTACATCAGAATATGCTTTATATTAGGGACCTTCAACGGGGGCATGAGAAAAGCCTTGATGTGTTCCTTAGACCAGGGGAGTGCAAACTGGGGGGCGGGGTGCACATTTTTTTTTTGGGGGGGGGGGCGCAGCGGTTACAGAGGCCCTGTGCTCTTCCCCAAGGCATTTAAATTAAATGCTGGGAGATTGCGCCAGACCTCTGGAACTCACCTTGATTCAGCCGTCTTCGGGTGACGTGTCACCATGGCAATTTGATGCCACGGGTCATGTGACATCACATGACCCGCATGGCGTCATGGCAATGTGACGTCACATGACCCCGTGGTGTGATTTGACGCCGGCACAATGGCAGGGGCCTGCGTGAGCGGGTGGGCGCGCTTGCTCGGCAATCAGTCGCTTGCCGAGCAAGAAAAATTGATTTTGCTGCTCGCAAGCGCGTCACGTACGTGGTTCGCCCAATGAGGGCAAACCAGCTCTGTGACGTCGTGGCCGTGCCCCCACACCGCGCACCTAGCCGGCCAGGAAAAGCACGGCCCAGCAGGGCGCAGCGCTGGAGCACCAGCGCGCCTGTTTCTACCCTGGACGAGGCCTTTGACTCTCTGCTCCTGCTAATTTCATACTAGGTTCTTAGACCGCTCAGTGCAGTTTTTCACACTGAAGCTCACTTTTAAGTTATGGTATTGTAAATATTTATTGTACAGATGTTATAAATACTTGCAAAATGTTGAAATATAGTAATGTGTAAGTCTTTAAATGTATCTGAAATTACATTGCATAAAGCCTGTGGCCCTTGTACTCCTAAATGTTTTTTTTAACTGGTTCCTTTGGTGAACAAGTTGAAGAACCCTGCTTTATGTTAATATTCTAACCAGGATACCAGCATAATATAAGAAATATAAATAGAGGGTGATACATTTTACAGCAGTAACAGATGTTTGCATTGCAACTAGGAGTAAATTACAGAGAGTGACATTTTCTGTTTTTATATAGAGCCAATCGTTTGACTCCCACTAAGTTTATGATCTCCCAAAATCAATATTTTAAATTTTTCTCATAGTGATTTACTTACTGAACCAACTAAAACATTTTTTTAGAAACAAACCAGACCAAGTGCTGCAAAACATCCATGGTTAAAGTAAAAAAACGGACAGGGTGCTGCAAAACATCCATGGTTAAAGTAACAAACATTGAAAAAATCTGTATGGATATATAATAGAATTAATCAAGTACTTCCATGTGAAGCAAGGGAATAATATTACATGCATACTGTAAATAAGGAGAGTAGATCAATCGGGAACCAACAGGCTGGGATGTGAGTTCGTGAAGAGGTGTAAACCCCGGGAATACTGACCTATATCCCAATAACAAGGCTCTGAACCACAAAACAAGCCTTTTAGAGAGAAATATCTTCCAGGGGTAATAGTATAACATATGTGATGTCCCAACATGAAACATTGAATCGCTGTATTCCCAGAAAGTCTTTGCACAGGATTTTCTTTAGAACAACAAAAAAGGCGGAACACAGCTGAAACAAAGCTGTCGTGTATGTCCAATAGAATAAAAGTTATTTATTGGCACATAAAGTGTAACAACGTAAGAGACAAACCTCTAACGGGTTTCGCGCCTCAAGTGGCACTTTGTCAAAGGGAACACTATAATCTTAATATCAGCTGCTAAATAGAGCACCTGTCCTGAACGCTCCCCCCCTAGGGCTTGCACAAGCACTGCACACCTGACTAGGAGAGGAGTAGTGAATGAAACAAGAACCTGTAATCAAGTTCAGGAGGGGATAGATCTATAGCTGCAAAAAGTACAGCAAAATATAAAAAGAACATTAAGTTGTTATGTGATACAATAAGTGTACCTCAACTATACTATATTAAACCCATCTCCAATACATTGTATATAGTGGCAACAGTGATAGAGAAATAGTACAATGATAATCTAGCTAGAATAGTATAACAAGATGACATAAAATAGCATAAAAACCCATCTGGAAATAATAACAAAAGAGCCAAAGATATGTGTATAAATATCTGTCAAAGTGAATTAAAGCTACAGTAAGAGTTATTGTTAAAGCACTTAATAGCCAATTATATCAAAGAAGAAGAATCCATACAAAACCCATATTGAACTACTTATACAATATTTTTTTACATTATAAAGATAGCAATATACCAATTAAGAAAATAATGCATGTTAATAAAGAAAGAAAGGTCAAATCACATTGTGTGTGTGTGTGTGTGTGTGTGTGTGTGTGTGTGTGTGTGTGTGTGTGTGTGTGTGTGTGTGTGTGTGTGTGTGTGTGTGTGTGTGTGTGTGTGTGTGTGTGTGTGTGTGTGTGTGTGTGTGTGTGTGTGTGTCAACAAATGGAAATTGAGAGACATTACTAAAGCACTTGATGGCTCATTATATTCAAGAATTGTAATCCATATAGGACTAATATTAGATTACTTTTTGATAGACATATATGTCTTTTGACCTTTCTGTCTTTATGAACATGCATTTTCTCCTTAATTGGTATATTGCTATCTTTATAGCGTAAAAAATTATTATACGAGTAGTTCAATGTTGGTTTTGTATGGATTCTTCTTCTTGGATACTGTATAATAGTATAATATAAGTGCTTTAACAACGTATCTTAGTTTTAATTCGCTTTGATAGATATTTATACACATATCTTTGGCTGTTTTGTTATTACTGTATTTCCAGATGGGTTTATATGTTATTTTATGTCATCTTGTTATACTATTCTAGTTAGATTATCATCGTACTATTTCTCTATCACTGTTGCCACTATATACAATGCATAGGAGATGGGTTTAATATAGTATAGTTGGGGTACACTTATTGTATCATATAAATACCTAATGTCTTTATATTTTGTTACACGTTGCACTTTTTGCAGCTATAGATGTATCCCCTCCTGAATTTGATTACAGGTTTTTATTTAATTCCTATCTCCTCTCCTAGTCCGGTGGGCAGTGCTTGTGCGCACCCTAGGGGGGTGGGGTGTGGGGGGGGGCATGCAAGACGAGTACTCTGTTTAACAGCTGATATTAAGATTGTAATGTTCTCTTTGAAAAGGTGCTGCTTGAGGCGCAAAACCGTTAGAGGTTTGTCTCCTTCGTTGTTACACTTGATGTGTCAATAAATACTTTTTTTCCTATTGGACATACAGTACACGGCAGCTTTTTTTCAGTAGTGCTCCACTTTTTTGTTCTCCTAAAAAAAAAATTATATTGAAACAATGAAGCTGCGTCACCACTTTTCCCACACACACACTTTAAGGTATCACCCAAGACACATCAATTTGCTCTGATAAGAATACACTGGAGAATTAGTAGCAATACTGCCAAATCTAACAAGAACCCTGTCCCTGGTAGTTTAATAGACAGGACATAACTGAGAGGCAGCAATTCATTTAGCGAGCAAGTGATGATAATTGCTCTGGAAGATGACAGGCTGCTACAATTCATTAATAGATGCCAAGGAATTAATTTACTCTTTTTTTTTACACTATTTTTGTCTGACTCAAACCATCAACTCTAAGGCCCAGATCCACAAAAGGGTGCTATGCTTCAGCAGGCCTCCGCTCCCATTGATATTAATACGAATAGAGTCGTCCTAAAGCTTAGCACCCTTTTGTGGATCTTTCTAAGGAAGTTCTGTCAGATTTCTTACGTTTAGAACGTATGCATAAAGTACGAAGTACTCGACTGATAACAGGCTATGTGACTCATAGTTTGCTTAATGCTTGCATCACAGTGTGTGTCAAAGAAACACATTAATGTACAGTAACAGAACATTTTATTGACATGTGCTTCAAATATTACTATCCATTTTGTAATTTCTAGCTCTTTCTTCAGAACTTTGTATTCTTTGTTTAAAGTAACATTGGTTCAGTGTGCTGTATAATTTAAACTCTTGTAAGGTTTCTAAAGAAAAGCCAATATATGGTGTTATAGTGTTGTAAATTGCTATGTAACTAGTTTCCATTTTACTTGTTGCCTGGGCTATGCAGCATTACATTGTCCTGGGTTACATCTCTGTTCTCTGGTTAGTTCCAGAGGTCTGTGTGCTGGGTTTTGGACCAACCTGGTTGTATACAGCAGATATGGAATTGCTGCTGAACTAATTGAAGATTGCTGCTTGCATGGGAACTGTTGTCATGATTACCATATTGGTTTGGTGTGTTTGTTAAAACACGATTTACTCTTACTTACAAAAGTGGAACTTCTACCATTTTCTGCATGTATATTTTTTCCAAATAAAATGAACAAATTAAATTGATTGAAAATAGTTACCGCCCTATTTAATCCAAATATCATCACTTTCAATTGAAAATAACACTAATTCATAAGGCACACAATTTATAAATAGCTAAACTGTGGTGCAAACTACAACTACAGCTGTTCACATAAGATATGTTAGTTGTGCACTCCATGGGATTCTTCATTTTAATGTAGACAATAAACATGTATTGGAACAAGAGACCAGACAAGCAAATTATTTCATTACCTTATTTTACGTTTTTATTAAATATGAGCCATGGTCAATAATGTGTATGTGAAAACAACTTCTTATGACAATATAAAAATAGGATCTCTGCAGTATTTAATACAAACCTTTGGGGGGGGGGGGGGGGCAGAAGGAAAGTGTAGTTGTTTCATTTTTGCCCACTGATCCAATGCATCTTGGCATATTCTATGACAGACCATCTGGTTGTTCAACTGTATTTTTCATCAGTCCAAGAATGTGAGAAATGTACTGATTTGATAGGAGAGAGCATGACAGCAATTCTAAGTCAACACAAGTTACCTGATTTTGTTTTTCTTTTTTGTTTTGTTTTGTTTTAGAAGTTGTCTCTCTGCATGGGCTCAGTGGTGAGGTCAGCCGGGCTCACAGTGGGCAAAGTCTGATCGCAGAGATGTCTTCTCAAGTTTCCCATCAACAGGAGACAATTAATCAGCTGGAAGAAATATTGGCGCAGAGAGAAAGAAAGATAACACAGCTGGAAGCAGAGCTTCAATCCTTGGAAATAACAGCTGATCAAAACTATCAACCGGATACAGAGGAGACTGGAAATGGTCAATATGAGGAGGTTAATGTTTTGGAATCCGATATAGATTTTGGGAGGTTACTGAGCCCTTTTCCCTCAGGAACTTTACCGACTACAGCCAAGGAGGGCAATGCTTCCAGGCACCTAGATAATGTTGTTTTCCAGATAGGAGGAGCGCTGTAATTCTCGTAGTGGTATGTGAAAAAATAAAGAAATGGTGCAGATGGTAATAATAAATTGATTGTCAAAAAATAGTCTCTGTGTTGATTGTACTCACAAATTAGTACGGTATAATAGACGTATCAGAGATCCATCTCTCTCTGATAGGAGCTCTTTGATGGATGCCCTCTAAGGAAAGCCTTATGACTGCTGGTCTGGTCAGCTTGTTGTGTATGTGGATCGTGTGAGAACTCAATATACCTCCCAAGGAATATGGAGAGAAAAAAGAGAGAGCGCACAATGGTATCGTACCATATTGATATGTATTGCACAACAATAGTTAGTCAGGTAATGCACTCAGATTTTGCATAAAGAAAAGTTCGTTGGAGAGAACTGCTGGTTTCTCGTGGATGGCGCCGATGTATCCAGACAACGGAGGCCTTCCGCATGCGTCACGTCCTGTGACTGCTCTGGTCAGGGCGGAAGAAGCTGCCTTGTGTGTCAGTCTCCGTGGCTTGCCAGCACCACCCTATGGTATTCTCCCCAGCTCTGTCACCTCCAACAGCAGATTCAACACGTTTCGCTGTGGCTTCATCAGGAATCGACTAATATTAGCGCTTATATTTTATTCTATTTTATATCTATTCATGTTGCCTACATTTATTGGATTCTGTTGTTTACATTATTACATTCAAAAACTCCTGTTATTACTATCTGTAATTCCATTGTTCAAATATTATTGACAAATGTCATTATATCACCAAGGTATAATATGCTTTTCATGATAGGAATTACCCTGATTTTCTTACATTGGTGTTAATATTATAAGCACCATTTCAGGGTATATTATTATACATCCATTTATTGTTGGATTTATATTCCCTTGGTGATAGTTGAGATTTATATGTTTAGAGGAGGGGTTTGGTTCTTTGTGTTTGTTTTTGCCTTGATATTCATATTTTTCAACTTTTTTCTTTATATATTTATATGGATATAAGATAGTAGCATTAATATATGTCAGGATTGATACAGCCTCTAATCCTTGTTTTTATGCTCATATTTTTTGTCTTTATATATTATTACAATCAGATATATGGGAGTAATGGTTCAATTATATTTTTTATATCTCAAATTCATGCTCTATATCCCTTTAACTGGTTTGTTGTTTTTAAAGTTACCTCTCTACACCCTGTGATGCTCGGTACACACTTCCCCCTCTTTGATTAGCCAGATTGGAGATTAAATATTCAGCAGGTGGGAGTTACTGGGTTTGTGCCGAGTTTCTATTGGTTAGAACGCGGGGTCTGATGGGTATTTTTTGCCGATGTTTGTCTTGTGTTTATAATCTCTTTGACAAAGCACGGGGGACCGTGCGAAACACGTCAGGGTGGTTTTTGGGGCTGTCGGGTGTCAATAAAGCCAACACTTGAGTGTCATTACCCTGGTCTGTGTCCTTACCTGCGTGGGAGTTGCACCGCTTTGTTTTTCCTGGATCCCCTGTAGCAAGTCAGGAATATTGGTCTAAACTTAACTCATACATAATACCTAGAAGAGATCCAGAGAGCACCGCAGCAGATGATATCTGGAGTATGTCCAACTTTGCCAATGGCAAAGTCATTAACAGGGCTAATGATAGCATTACGGATGGGACTTCTAATGACATAGGACAAAATTCACACGTACCAAATGGCACATTGCACAGGGATACAGTCGAAAGAACAGAAGACTGATGTTAATTATGTGCAGTAGTGTTTGTGAACTACAGAAGCACTTAACGTAACAATTTTCTAACTGAATATTTTAGGGCTGCCATAAGGAGACCAATTAAAGTTGTGGGGGGAAAAACATCTACAGAGTCTTATATCTTACTGTATGTGTTCCTTTATTATTGCTGTTGTTTAGCCTATGAACACAGCTATTGTTTTATTTTAATGAAGCAGTTGTCCATTTATTGTTCTTTGGCATTATTGTTCATATCCAAGAGCTTTTGAGTTCACAAAAAAACCTTCCGAAGTATGTTTACAGCACTAAAACTGAATTCTCTTTTACCGCTATGAATCACAGATTGAGCTTGTAAACTTATAAGGGTGGTTTACAAAGATTGTAATATTTACTAATGTAAATGGGCTTTAAGCAGCAATCACCCTCAAAATCAAGTATTTTGAGTTAAACTTTATTTGAACCAGGGCATTCCCCTGAACTAAACCAAAACACTCACAGCTCCAGGGACCCCCAGATTACCAAGATATTTAAGTTTTTACTTTTGCCAATACAGTAAAACAAAAAAGAAAATACTAAGGTATTAACTAAAAAGAAATTCACTAAGTAGCACACCACCAAATAATATTAATTAATAATACCTTCATTAATAAATGGGATACAAAAAACATATATTTATGTACAGTACAAGAAAAACAGGGAATACAATACACAGCATATGAGCATAACTCCAACCGATATATCTTACAGTGACTGGTTGAAAAAAAAATTACCAGTGTAAGAACAGGCGCTTGTCTACTAGAGTTGGTAAATGTCACAATCAAATAGTAAATGTGGCCCAATAATTAAGATAGTGATATTGCTGTTCATAAATGGGTCACAAAACTCCTTAGATGGGACTCAATGAATGTAGGAAAGGGAAACTAAACATAGGGATTGGTGTTAACTTGCACACAAGCAAGAACAAAACCAGCGACTGACTCACCACAGTGCGGTACTTACCAGCATTTGATATCACAATTAACAGGTGTCCCAGCGGAATGGGACGTTTGGCCATGACCAAACCACCACCAGCGCTCTTCCGCCACAGCAAATCGCCTCCGGGCACCTCACAGCTTGACTTTTCAGCAAGTGACATTTCGCCATGCGTGCTCCTACCCTGGTGCCATCTTTAAATGTTCTAAACCTGCTCGTCCTTTTCCGTGAGGCCGCTCCTCCGAGTCCCGCAAGCCCTCGTCAATGTCCTGCGTGGCCACCGCTCTGACGCATCATTTTTAAATGTCCTGCGCTGGACATTTAAAGATGGAGCGGCGGGCGTACGTGGGACTCGCAGCAGCAAGGGACCGTAATGAGGGTGCAAGAGACTCAGAGCGCAGGACTCGGACATTTAAAGATGGCCCCTGGTCGGAGCGCACGCAGTGAAAAGTCAAGCGACGCGTTGCCCGGTGTTGAGTTGTCGTGGCAGCGGAGCGCCGGTGCTAGTTTGGTGGCAGCCAAACGTCCAAGACTGCCGCCGAGAACCAGTGAGATTAAAGCTGCTTGAATCTCACTTGCATGCAAGATTAACCCTATGCGTCGCATCAGTAAACTACAGTACTTCATCAGGATGATATATACAGTCCATAGGAAGGATTGCCTTAAATAGCAAATCAATCTGGTCAGGCATCAGATGTTATCCAATCAATTAATTACTTTCAAATAACACATTTTCATTTATACAAAAAATCTATTAAAAAACCTTCACATTTAATATCTCCCAGTGCCATATTGGACACACAGACACACACATATGCAGAACATTTACAGAGTTTATAATTATATAAATTGATTTAAGTCAAACGAGACGCCAATTTTTCCTTTTCTCGAAAGAGTCCATAAGTGCGTGTCTATGCGCCCCCTACATTCCCACAACAGTTTTATTAACAAAAAACAGCTTTTTAATACCAATGTTTTTACAAATATATACATACACATTTCTTATAGTACAAATACACAAATAAAATATAATGTGTTACGTATTGCAAAAACAATACAAGAACAATGTTCAAGAAGCGGATATAGAGTATACGCGACTATAAACCTCACAGAGTAGTGAAGTCAAAGCTAAATACATACACATAAACCATATCTCAGTATCTATACTATAATTCTAAGTTGGATTCCGTCTGTTTGTTTGTTTGTATGTATGTCAGAAGCATCGAAATCTCAGAAATGGCACCACGTAGCACAACGAAACTTTCACTGGACATTCTGCTGTGGATTTGTAGGTCAACACAGATATTCTGAGCTTGCAATGTGTCTCACCTCCCAAATTATGGACATTCTAAGTGTCCCTCAGCAGTCCATCAAATCTGTTAGAGCAGGAGTGGGGGGCGTGGCTACTAATTGAGGGGGCAAGTCTGCAGAAAATCTCACTTGGCAGTCAAACCGAAGGAATGGGAGGGACGTGCTGGACGGAGGGACAGACAGTATATAAAGTTGTGCAGAATATAAAACCCCGCTCTACATCTCACCCCCCCTGATCCCCCCCAGTTCCACATCTCTCTGCTCCCACTCCCCGGTTCACCTTGCTCCGCCTCTTCTTACCCCATTCATTGGCTATAAAAAAAACCCGCTCTACATCTCACACACACCCCCCCCCCCCCCTCCAGGGCAGACAGACACACACACATATACACACACAGACAGAGACAAATCTCACCCCGCACTACATCCAGGGGAGGAGGGGGGGCCCGGGGAGATGTGCCAGCAGGGACGTGTATTCACTATTACATTCCCCAGGCGAAGCCGGGCACAAAAGCTGGTCTATTCTATAAAATCTAATCTAAAGGAATAACTCGATAGACCTGAGACAGATGTCTGAATAATCAATCTCTTCTAAATGGTTCCAGATTGGATAGTAGAAGAGATGTTTTCCTCCTAGGTTACAATACAAGTGTAAATAATTTGACTATTTCTGGATAACACTTCATCATACAAACAAACTTTAATTTAACTTTTTACCCATTTGAATCTGTCACGATTGTGCTCGCCACAAACCGGGACCGGACCGTGGGGCTGATGTGGGGTTATATAATCACCGACCTTAGTCCACGCAGACTGAACCAGAGTGCGCAGTTCATAGTCGTACATAGCAGGGTCTGGATTAGAGAAGGCAGCATCGTCGTTATTCAGGCAGGAGTTCGGCAACAGGTAGACAGGAGTTCCCCGCTTCAGCTTAGGAGCGTGAGTGCGGGAGTGGCCTCTGTGCGAGGAGCGGCCTCGGCCCATAACGCCGGTCTCAGCAGGGGAAGACAGCAGGCTGGCTGAAGTACACCGCAGGGCAGCGTCGGGGAAAACCAACGCTTCAGCACAGATAACCAAAGCAGGCCTCTGCGTGAGAATAGCAGAAGACCTCAGGATACTCAGGGAGTCAGGCCTCTGCGTAGAAGCAGGCCTCAGGATACTCAGACAAAAACGAGAGAGGTAGTACACAAAAGACAAGCCTTAATGCTTGTGGCTGAACACTGTAACGTCCAAGGAAGGAATTATGCTCGGCAGAGAAGCATTGTGGGAATGTGGTATTTAAAGGTCAGTGAACCAATTGCAGAAGGGGCGTGTGACAGCTTTGCTCTAATCACTGAGCCCAAGCTGGGACTGCAGTCATAGCTTGCACAGCTGCTGTAGATACCAGGGGGAGTGTTCCAGGACTGCACAGGTCTGCAAGACAAGGTTAGCAGTAAACTGAGGTGTGGATTCCTTACAGAATCAAGAGGAAGCTACAGTATATAGATGTATTCCACGAACCGTTTGAAAAGGACTTTAACGTGCTCTAGCAAGGTACTTTTCAAACAGAATATGAATAAAAACGAAAGAGATTCTCTAAAAAGTCTTATTGATGATAAGGATCTCGTAATTAAATAGGTGAACAAGGGATGGAGGGTCATAGTGCAAAATAGGGATGACTATATAAAAGAATCCAAAAGATTGCTGGATGATCTTCCCTCCTATGGTTTTGAACCCTACGGATATCTGTTTGGCCAAATTTAAAACCAAGATAGACCACCAGGGAGACCGATTGTGTCAGGCAACGTGAGCCTTTCATATAAAAGTAATATTTGTGTAGACAAAGTCTTACGTCCCTTTGTCACTGGCCTCTCTTCTTATGTATGAGACACTAAGGACCCACTGAGCAGTCTAAATGGTGTTATGGTCACCACGGAAAAATTTCTAGTAAGTTTGGCCGTGGAGTCCTTATACACCAGTATCATACATAAGAATGGTCTACATGCCTGTACACATTTTCTGACTACAAAAGATTACAGTTTTACCGAACATAATACATTTAGAATGATCTACTACAATTTGTGCTGACACAAACTTACTTTATCAACAGATCTTGGGGACAGCCATGGCTACAGCCTGTGCCCCCAACTATGCCAATTTATACCTAGGCTTGTGGGAGGACACCAATTGTGCAGCACAATTCATTCTATGTACTCTGACCACATCGACATGTGGATCAGCTACATAGATGATATTCTATTTTTTTGGAACCGCACAGAATAACTACTGAATGAGTTTATGGGAATGCTCAATAATAACAACAGACTGAATTTGAAACTTACCATGGAGATGAGCAAAAACCATAACATTTCTTAATTTGTTAATCAAGAAGGATGAGACAGACAATATAAAGACCATGGTCGATAGGAAACAAACAGCTACAAATAGTCTGTTAATGGCTCAAAACCAACATCATTGAAACCTTGTGTCAGGGAACCATATTGGGCAGTACAGTACGTTCACTTGAGGCAAAATTGTTCAATTCTAAAAGAGTTTACAGTACAAGATAAAGACCTAAGAGATGTCTTCCTGGGCCAAGGTTATGGTATCAAAACACTGAAAGGAGCCTATAATCAGGTACTAGGAAGTGACAGAGACACTCTTCTTGTCTGCCTTCCACAGGTACAACAGCAAAAAAGACAAATACGCTGTATTACCATATACAACAAAAGGTTGAGCAATATAAACAATATTTTTGTCAAGCATTGGCATCTCTTATCAGACGATGACCTAAAACAGGTCTTGCCCCCCCCCCCCCCCAGCTATCACCAGCAAGCACTCTAAAAATCTGAATGACATGTTAGTCCACAGTCACTATCAGAGGTTGAAGCAATCTAATTGGCTCAAACATACCCCTAGATGTGTGGGCTCCTGACCCTCTGCCTCTAGTACCACTGAAAGAAATGTAGAGATGCACTGACTGCAATGCATGTGCTTTTGTGAATCCCTGCAGAACATTCCCAAATTATGATAAAAAAGTGCAACATGCCTTAGATGCATTTATCAATTGCAAAACCATCAATGGGATATACATGATCACATGCATCTGTGGCATGCAATAAGTCTGTAAGATAAGAAGACAGCTACGTAGAAGAATACTGGAACACGTAAATTCTGTAAAACATTAAGCTGAGACTTCCGTAGCAAGATGTTACTAATTTTCATAATGGGGAGAAGAACTGTCTGCAGTTTATGAAGATTACCCACATCACGGGCACAATGAGAGGAGTTGATACTGATAAGAGGTTACTCATACTGGAATCTGAGTGGATTTATAAATTCAGAACTCGCCACACCCATTGTCTCCATTAGGGGTTTATTTTCACTCCATTTATTGACTAATATAGCAGCTATCTATTCCCACTGTAAAAAAGCTAATACAGAAAAAATAAGGGATACGTTTAAGAAAGAAGAAACGCAAATACTGTCCATGTTCTATGTAGCCTGTCTCAATTATTACAGCATTTATACATTTTTCTGTAAATATGTCAATATAAACCCTTTGTGGTATCCAGCCAAGTAGTTAAGACTACTCAATTCCATGGTGTTAAAACCAAATGAACACACAAAACAACTTTGGGGCCTATGCACTAAACTCACACAGAAAAAAATCACCAGGGATTTTAAATCTCCATTTTTTACAGCGTTACTATCACGGTATGCAGAAAGCCCCGAATACCAGTGATAGCAACATTTTCAAAAATGGTGAGTAGCCGGTGACGAGATGATCGCTCCTGTGTAAAGGGCTCACCTGGCGAGTTGTTTCTGCTGCAGAGAGAGAGAGAGATGCCTCTCTCTACACAAATCTCGGCCGAAATTAATAAAAAAAAAAATATTTTAATTTTATTACTAGTGTATTGTAGCAGGGGGTCTCCAGAGCAGAACCATATTGATTTGAGGTCCGGGACCCCCTGAATCCCGATATACAGGCCCCGTTATGGGGTGCCGGTATCTGCTATGCATTTGATTCTCACGGTCAGGTGGCACGGGACATTTCAATGCATATGAGATAACGGCACCCCATAACAGGGCCTGTATCTCGAGAAGCAGGTGGTCCTCGGACCTCAAATCAATGCGGTTCTGCTCCGGAGACCCCCTGCAACAATTCACTAGTAATAAAAACATAATTTAATTTTTTAACAGATTCGTTATTGTAGCGGCTATCTGCCTTTAATGTAATTTTTATTAATAGTGTGATTTGATTTCAGACTCTGCGACCCCCTGCTTCCTGAGTTACAGGGCCTGGTATGGGGCATCGGGTGCCAGTCTCTGCGACATTTTTAAATCGTCCGTGTCACGTGACCGGCGGGATTTAAATCATGAATGAGATACCGGCACCCCATATATGGTCCTGTAACTCGGGAAGCAGGGGGTCCCCGAGGCTGAAATCAATGCGTTAAGCTCAGGAAACCCTCTGCTCCCGCACAATATTAATAAAAATTATATTAATGCAGCTTCATAACCTTAGCGGATAACTCATAAGGCAATAAATAGGTTAAGGCACAATATCTGCTTTATTGAGGTCAGAGGTGGTGAGTGAAGCGGGTACTTGGCCCTTCATTCACCCTCTCTGCCCCCAATAAACATTACAATATGTTAGAATCATCAATACACAACCCACCTCCTTTGCCCCCACATGAAACCATCATTTATTTATTTTTAATCAGGATTCATACCAGAGGCCTGCAGGTGTCTGGGGGCCCCAAGGGTGTCTGTGGGCCTCCAGGTAGTCCCCGCAGTGTCCAGGGGCCCCAACGGGGTCCCCGTGGGTGTCTGGGGGTCCCCGGGTCATCCTCACGGGTGTCTGGTGGCCCTCGGGTTGTTCCCACGGGTGTCTGGGGGCCCTCGGGTGATTCCCACAGGTGTCTGGGGCCCTTGACTGGTTCCCACAGGTGTCCGCGGGTAAATGTGGGATACAATTCAATCAATACACCTCCCCCCCCACCAAACACATACAATACAGTAATGGGCAAAATAACTATTATCCAGATATGGATAATAGCTCATTTGCCCATTATTAAAGCAAACATTAGTCAGTCTGCAATAATAATGTAAATAAAAACCTTTCCACTTACCCCTTCCATTATGAAGGGTGTCCTCGTCAGCAGTGAAACAAAAACTTAATAAAGTGCAACAAATATAGTGATAAAGTCAAGCTGCTGCCTGAACATAAGCAGTTTCCCCGTCAGCATACTGCAGGGCCATTGTAACGGAGTGCTCACCACAAACAAGGTGTGACCGCGAGGCCGAGGTGGGGATTTGATATTACACCAACTCACAACCGCGTGGTCAGAGTAGAAGAGATCTGGATGGCCAGTAATACTTGCTGAGGTCGGTGTTGGAGAGTAGCGAATCGTAGGAGGTACTTAGCCGTGGTCTGGATTGGAGAGAGGCGGATCATCGTGGTACTTTGCTGAGGTCAGTATCGAAGAGGAGCGGATCATCGAGGTACTTTGCCGAGATCGGGATGGAGAGGTGCGGATCGTCATACGTAGCCGAGGTCAGGAGAACAGAAGAGCGGAGTCCAGAGGAATAACTAAGGTCAGGAGCAAGGATCAGGAAGCACGACAAGTGGAGGCAAGACAGCAGTGAACACTTCACACATAGGAAGGTTTATGCTCAGCCGATTAACCAGTGGGACTGTTAAGCATATAAGGCATACTGGGACCAATGAGGACAAGGCAAGAGGGGACATGTCAGGAGCGCCTGCTGTGATTTGCTGAAGAGGTGCAGGAGACAGGTGTGGGAAGGTTTACTGATGGGGCTTGGTGACGCAGTACCAGCACGTGTAAAGCACGCTTCCCACACATACGTGGTGCACTGATGATGCCCCCGCACGGGTGCAACCCGGAGGCGGGACCAGAGGAGTCTGCATTAATTCTTGCGCGCTAATAGACTGGAGGCTGGTAGATGGCCCAGGTGACGCAAGAGGCGTGGGAACCGGAGCACCTGATAGTACCCCCTGATCCTTACAGTACCCCCCCTTCAGGAGCGACTACCGAGCGTGTCAAGAATGACTTGTGAGGGTACTTGGCATGGAAGATACGAACAAGCCTTGGAGCGTGAAGACGGCGGTGAGGAACCCAGGATTGTTCCTCGGGCCGGAACTCTTCCAGTGCACATGGTACTGGACTGATCCCCTTGAAATCCTGGAGTCCAAGATAGACTGGACCTAGTACTCGTGTTGGCCGTGTACGAGAACAGGAGCCATAGACGAGGAGGGATCGAGAAAGCAAGGACCCTGAGCAATTGGTTTCAGCAGGGACACGTGAAAAACAGGGGATCCTCATAGAAGGAGGAAGGCGTAGCCGATATGCCACTGGGTTGACTTTTTCCGAGATGGTAAATGGTCCGATGAACCTTGGTGCCAGTTTCACAGTAGGGACCTTGAGCCTGACTTGTTAGAGGACAACCACACCCTGTCTTCTGGGTTGAACTCTTGGATTCCTCCTTCGGTGACGGTCTGCCTGCGCCATTTGTCTGGTAGTTGCCTTCTTGAGGTTCCCCTGGATCCCTTTCCACAAATTTTGAAGGCTAAGTATTCTGCCGTCTGCTGCTGGTACCCCAGAAGTGTGTGTAGTGATGGGTAGAAGTGATGGGTGAAACCCATAATTAATGAAAAAGGCGACTCCATGGTGGATTCATTACGCAAATTGTTATGCGCGAACTCGGCACAGGGAAGGAGATCAGACCAGTCGTCCTGAGTGTCCGCGACAAAACACCAGATGTATTGCTCCAGAGACTGGTTGGTTCGCTCAGTCTAACCGTTGGTTTAGGGATGATAACCCGAAGAAAAATGTAACGCTATTCCTAGTTGGTGTCAGAAGGAGCACCAGAACTTGTATATGAACTGTCAACCTCTATCGGAGACTACAGCCAATGGTACCCCATGGAGGCGAAAGATTTCTTTGATAAAGATATCAGCCAATTTGGGAAAGTTGGGTAGACCTTTTAACGTAATAAAGTGAGACTGCTTGGAAAAGTGGTCTACCACAACTAAGATGGTGTTCATCCCTTTAGATACCGGCCGTTCAACTATGATGTCCATGGACGGTCCGGGATGGGAAGCGGTCGAAGCAGTCCTGGTGGTTTATCCCGGGGAGTCTTATTCCGAGCACATGTTGAGCATGCAGCAACGAATTCTTTGATGTCCTTTGGCATGCCAGGCCACCAAAAGGTCCGTTCCACGAAGTCGGTTGTCCTTCAAGTACCTGGACGTCCTGAAGACTTAGAAGATTGACCCCATTCAAGGACCTTCTTCTGATGCGGTAAACAATCGCCCATCAAGAACTACGAGACCCTCAGGAATGTGAGACAGCTCTTGTACAATGTCTCTCCAGGCATCAAAAGTGTTGGCGGAAAGTATATATTTGTAAGGAAGAATAGGTTCCTGCTGATCCTCGGTTTTGTCGTCTACTAGGAACGGACGGGAAAGAGCATCGGCTTTGATATTTTTAGAACCCGGAAGAAAAGAGATAATCAAATTGAAATGGGTAAAGAAAAGCGACCACTGGGCTTGACGAGTCCCTAAGCGTCGAGCGCCCTCGATATAGAGCAAGTTCGTGTGGTCAGTGAGAATAATGATCGGGTTCTCTGTGCCTTCAGATGTCTCCATTCCTCCAGGGTTAACTTGATTGCTAGGAGTTCCCAGTTACCCACGTCATAATTTTCTTCCGCTGGAAAAAAAAATTCCGAGAAAAAGGCACAGGGGTGGAGTCTGCCTTGAGGTTTCCTTCTCTGGGAGAGAATAGCACCGGCCCCAACGTCTGATGCATCTACAGATGCAGCAGCCATTATTTGAACATTTACCTGGGTACATCCCGCGTTACGCCGCATGGTGGACCCGAGATGGTCAGTTGCAGACATAATGGCCCGCCGGAGTAACACAGCAGGGGTCCCTGCTGTGTGAGTCCTACCGGGGTCTGCCTTTATGTTTTTTCGCTGACTGCCCCGCACCTCTGGAATGCCCTTCTCCTCAATACCCGACAAGCACCCTCTCTATCCACCTTTAAGACCCACCTTAAAACACACTTGCTTAAAAAAGCATATGAATAGCACTGTGGACAATACTAGACACATGATACATAAAGCTTGGCTCCTGCAGATGCACTTACCAGAATGCCCTCCTACTGTCTCTGTACGTTCTCCCTACCTACCAATTAGATTGTAAGCTCCTCGGAGCAGGGACTCCACTTCCTTAATGTTACTTTTATGTCTGAAGCACTTCCTCCCATGACCTGTTATTTGTATTATTTGTTATTTATATGATTACCATGTGTATTACTACTGTGTATTGCTATGTACATTAATGGCGCTATATAAATAAAGACATACAATACAATAGACGCACAGTAAAAGGCCGAATCAGTCACTCTAACTGCGCGCCTCTCACAGGTGATTGCGGGTTGTATTTAATTTTAAACATTACAGTAATGTAGCAGAGGGTCTCCGGAGCTGAACCGCATTGATTTCAGGTCCGGGGACCCCCTACTTCCCGAGATACAGGCCCTCTTATGGGGTGCCGGTATCCCCATGTTTAAATCCTGTGGGTCACGTGACCGTGGGATCTAAACAAAGCAGAAGGATACCGGCACACCCCATAACGGGGCCTGTATCTCTAGAAGTAGGAGGTTCCAGAGGCTAAAACCAACTTTGTTCAACTCAGGAGAGCCCCTGCTCCCTCACACACCCATCCATCAAACCCCCTACACCCCCCCCCCCCCAAATAAAAAATCATTACCTTAGCGGATAGCTGCTAAGGTAATGAAGCTGCTTAAATTTTATTTTTATTCATAGTGTGCAGGAGCATGGGGTCTCCTCAGTTGAACAAAGTTGATTTCTGCCTCGGGGACCCCCTACTTCCCGAGTAACAGGCCCCAGTATGGGGTGTCGGTATCCTCTCCATCTTAAAATCCATGTGGGCAGAGGGATACCGGCACCCCATACCTGTATCTCGGGTAGCATGGGGTCTCCGGACTTGAAACCAACGTGGTTCTGCTCCGGAAACCCCCTGCTCATCTACACTAGTAATACAATTTAAATGTAGAAATTTTTGGTAAGCACCAATACCCCACCCACCCCAGTGCCCCCCCATAAAACCATGATTTATTATTTTACACACAGGATTAATACCCCATGCCAACGGGGTCCCCGGTGGTCCCGACGGGTGTCCGCAGGCACCACAAATACACAAGAAATGGACACCCCCCCCAGGTCGATCTATAGTATCAGGAATTGGCAATCTTACGGAACACGCCAGTAATACCGTAGATCAGATACTAAGACCTTTTGTTACGGCCCTCCCCTCGTATTTGAGGGATACTAAAGACATCCTCAGAAAACTAGAAAACATCACATTGACAGATGATACCGTATTGGTATCAATGGATGTTGAATGGCTATACACAAGCATACCACATAATACGTATTAAAGCTGTCGTATTTCCTGAATACTAGGGGCTCCTCATTCAAGAATCACAATGAATTTGTCCTCAAGTTACTATCTTTCATACTCACTAAAAACTACTTCCTGTTCAATAGGAAACTATCCCAAGGTACAGCTATGGGGACCAAGTGTGTTCCCTCTTATGCCAACCTGTACCTGGGCTGCTGGGAAGCCGAAGTTGTTTTTAGGGAAGGCAGAGGGGAATTTACGGACCATATTGACAGGTGGTACAGGTTCATCGATGATGTGTTTTTACTGTGGAGGGGCCACTTGACCTCCTCAAGACATTTATCGATGAACTTAATACTAATACCAATAACTTGAAACTTACGTGCGAAATTGGCCCACACAAAATCACATTCCTCGATTTACTTATATCTAAAGATGCAACAGGGGCAATCACTACTACAGTCCACAGGAAAAGTATGGCTACAAACAGTATTTTAAAAGCAAATAGTCATCACCCACGTAATTTGATCAAGGGGATTTCTGTGGGCCAGTTCTTGAGATTAAAGCACAATTGCACCAATGAAACAGATTTTGAGAGTCAGACCATATTGATGAGACAGATTTCTGGCTCAAGGTTACAGTAAGAAAGTCATCAACAAGGCATATAAAAGAGCTAAGAACACCTCAAGGATTGACCTACTTAAAGACAAAACTCATGAGGGATACTCAAACAAAATACAGTTCATTGGGACTTTCAATGAACAGTAGAACCATGCCAGGAGTATATTTGACAAATACTGGTACATCCTAATGGCTGATGAAGACCTTAATGAGGTTCTCAAACCCTATCCCGAGATGACTAGCTGTAGGTCTAGGAACCTGCGCGACTGTCTGGTAAGGAGCCACTTTGAGGCAAGTAGGTCAACAACCTGGCTCCCTATCAAACCAAAAGGCTGTTTCAGCTGTCACTGCTACAAGGCATGCACAGTTATTAAAAATGCTAAAACCTTTAGAAATTGGAATAATACACGCACCTTTGAGATCCGGAAATTCATTAATTGCAAAACCTCTGGAGTTATATACATGGCGGAATGTATCTGTACCAAAAAGTACATTGGAAGACCAGACGCGTTCTGGAACATCGAGGGAGCATTAGGAACAGCATGGACACACCGGTATCTAGACACGTTAACGAACAGCACAATGGGGACTCCTCAGTGTTAACATTCATTAGGATTGACCAATTCTCAATGGGAATACGTAAGGGCAATTGGGACAAGGAGTTGCTCAAAAAAGAGTCACGATGGATATACACTCTCAGACCCTGTTCCCATGTGGTCTGAATGAGGGGTTTGTATTCAGCCCTTTTATTTAATTTGATGCATCAGCACACTGGTCCTGTAAGTTCATTATCCTTAGCCCCTTGACATCTGGATAGGCACTAGTTCCCTATAATACCAGCAGGAAAATTATTTTGCCTATAACATTCTCTACCAAAACGACTGAGTGCAATCATCCAATTAGAACAAATCTCATCCGATATATACCGGGGGTATCTCAGGCGCTCCCATTCAGCCTTGACAAAGCATGCCCAGCGAAACGTACGTCAGCATGTGGCGTAATGATGTCGGAGGGGCAGTACAGGTGTTCATGATCGGATCAGTTAAGCAATAGGATGTGGTGCTCAAATAGTCCAGTATGGTTTGTATACATATATGAATGTAGTAATAAATGTCCAGATATTCATGCGACGTCCACAAATGAGTGTTGTAAATAACTGAAATGGGTATGCACCTAGCGATGTCCACTTGACAACCGCAACTGATGGTGCAGAAATATAAACCCAGACAGTATGATATAAAGGTGAATGTCCGGTATAAACAGGAAGAAATTACAGGGCACTATGGCCCATTACCTGTATACCTTGAAGGGACGTCCACTGTATCCACGGCGTGCATCCACAGGTAAGGAATACGTAATCATAGTAGGTAGGTAGAGCACAATCCAATGACATCCAAGGCAGGACTGAGAACCATAAGAAAAAATCCCAGGCAAACTCCGAAATAGACAGATCAATTTATTAGCAAGCTAATGCCATAACAAGGGCTTCACGAACGCACCTACGCGTTTCGTGCAAAGGGCACTTTATCAAGGTGTACAAGGCACAATATTGTCTGCATTTTTATACACACCTGGTTGATCCGCCTTGCCGCCGAGGGTGATGTCATCAGTGTGCATCTGCATCAGACGT
Organism: Ascaphus truei; assembly: GCF_040206685.1. NCBI lineage: Eukaryota > Metazoa > Chordata > Amphibia > Anura > Ascaphidae > Ascaphus > Ascaphus truei. Next base: position 202,405,658 of record NC_134483.1, on the reverse strand, counting down.
CGCGCTGACGTAACGTGCATCCTCTTTGGCCAGGCGGGTCACGTGGTGACACTTTCTTTCTAAAACAAACTTTATTAGTAGAAATATAAAGAAACAACACAAACAATAATAAAAAGTATTAAAAACAAAATAAAACATATACGTTTACATAATAACTATAAAATATAGAATGCAAACCCCTGTACTACAATTGTGAGCAGTCCTTTGTATTTAGAGCAAGGTTTTAATCATACAAAGTGATGTCATGAAAATACATACATGATACAACCATATACATAATTATTGGTAAACTAGTATGATTAATGTACTTTAATAGGACTGCTCAGAAGTGTGACAGGAATAAATGAAACCTTGTAGTTCATGAAAAATAAGACAAAATATGTGTGTGGAGTGAACAGAATAATGCATCCTATATAATCCTACATTAAGAATAGAAGTATAAAAAAATTATTATATAATATCAAATTATTATTACACTCCTTACACAATAAAGTCAAGGTACATAGATCAAAAGTTGATATATAATAATTGACCTTCTTAGAGACATAGGGCCTCATGCAGTAAGCGTTGATAAGGGAATTATCACCATTTTATAGGCAAAATTGGGTTTGAGATTCAGTAAGCGCCGATAAGTGCTTGATTTCGCCAGGTTTCGGAGCCGATTATTTTGTTATGGCCAGTCGGCTGCCGATAAGCCTGTTTTCGCCACTGATCGCCACTTTTTTAAATCAGCTGGATTCAACAAAAAAAAACAGCTTATCGGGCCTGATCGGCACTACGAAATTGAGATGTTATGGCCAATTTCTCCCGCCAACTAAAGTTGGCAGTTTGGAGGGGAGAACGATCGCTAAGGCTGCCGCAACGGCACTTAGAAAAAAAAAATCTTCTGTACATCAATGGAGTCAATGGAGCGGGGACGTATAACAGTATAGTACTGTTTACGTTTCATTGCTCACAATACAAACGTCATTTGCATTACAGTGTGGGGGCATTCCCTGCATTGTGTCACAGCTGACGTGTATTATTTGCATAACATTAGACTTTTACATGTTTGCAGCATTTGCGGGTCACATTACTCATCATGTGATGATGTGCCAAGGGAAAATACTATACTCAACTCTTAAAGGAGAACCTCACATCATATCACACATTTTAATGAACTGAGCGACAATTATTTACATGATGTTACACATGTCACACATGTCACACATACACAGTATATTCATCTTCCTTTACATTACACAATGCTAGTAATGTGTCACGCATCTTTAAACGTTCATGTACATCTGTATTCTCATGTTTACATATACTTTTGGGTCCTCCCTATTTTCATGACGTCACTTATTGGACGCTCAATCACATTGCATGTTTACATTGTAACCGTAGCATTACAAGCACTTCAACCTAACTTATACACACATGTACAGTAATTCATCATTGGGACACCTTTTAAACTCATTCTATACCAACTATCCTCATTACAGAAATGCATGCATATGCACACGACTATTCATTGTTGTCAACATGTCACAATAACATGCCTAATTACACATGTTACACAAAACTTTTCCCACGTCAATCTCAGCCTTTTTGCCTAATTACATGACTGACTGTTGCGTTCACAAGTGTTACATGCATTGCACATGCAACTATTTATTTGCAAGCAATGTTTCTACAAAGGTTCACGTCACATCATTGCCAAATATCATCATTCCCTGCAGAATACACACAACAAATACTTATAACAAGAACTGCACACAGCTTGCCACAGAAGTACTTTATTATGTTAATGTAACACCTTGCATTTTACTATGTCACCTGACATCATCACATACCTATTTAAAGGACGCCCATTACCTGATCATTCACAGCTACTCATTTCAAAATGTTGAGATTGTTTAGGAGACGGAGGAACATTCTTTTCTATGACATGCTTGATGATGAAGACAATCATATAGGGCAAGGGAGGGACACACCGAGGGACAGTGACAGTGACAGTGACAGGGACAGTCACGCGGATACGACAGAGACAGGGAGAGGGACAGGAGATCAGAGGAGAAGACAGAGGAGACAAGTTGTGCCTCGTCCGCGTCTGTACAGGGAGAGAACCCTGTTAGATGGGATTAGTGAGGAGGAGATTGTAAGTCGCTATCGTTTGAGTTCAGCAGCAATCTTAGCTCTTTATCAGGAGATAAGGGGAGATTTAGATTTTTTCACAGCCAGAGGTCGTGCAGTCCCTGGGCTTGTTAAAATGCTGTGCTCATTACATTATCTTGCTTCCGCGTCATACCAGACAACTGTGGGCATAGTGGGCGGGGTCTCGCAATCTACATTCTCGCGGGCCTTAACCCAGTTTCTCTATGCACTCAATAGACGCGCTAGGAATTATATTCATTTTCCTACAGAGGCAACAGAGTGGCTGGAAGTCAGGACTGGCTTTTATAATATAGCAGGGATACCATGTGTGCTGGGTGCAATCGATTGCACACATGTTGCTTTGATTGCACCTAGTCAGAGTGAGCATGTGTACCGCAATCGGAAGCACTACCATTCACTCAATGTACAGGTGGTATGTGATGCGACGATGAGGATAATGCATGTGGTACCCAAATTCCCTGGTTCCAGTCACGATTCCTCCATCCTGAGGAACTCTTCAGTCTTCCATGCGTTCGAAGAGGGACATTTTGAACCTGGTTGGCTGCTGGGTGAGTACACATTTACATGTTCTAACACAAAACACATTTTGATTTAGGAATGTTGGCATTGTACAATTTGATCACTAATGTCAGCTTATGTGTGCTCCATTCATTATAGGTGACTCAGGATACGGAATTAGGCCGTGGCTCTTGACTCCGGTGCTAAACCCTCAAACTGAAGCAGAGGAGAGGTACAATGCAGCCCATATATCTACAAGATCTGTTATAGAAAGGACATTTGGCCTACTCAAGACCAGGTTTAGGTGTCTGGACAGAACTGGTGGGGCTCTTCTATACAAGCCTCAAAAAGTGTCTGATATTATCCTTGCCTGTTGCATTTTGCACAATGTTGCACTCAGGCACAATGTACAGTCAGACCTAGCTGAGGCTTTGGTAGACGAGCATCCCACCCATGTAGCTGCTGAAAATGAACAAACAGCCAGTGGTGGCCAGACACGCCAGAATCTCATCAATTCATTTTTTTCTTGTAAGTAAAAACTGATATGTTCAAAGTTCTACTTTTATAGTTACATTATGTTATCTTAACAAGAATGTTTTTTTATATACCCTTCTGGTAGGACACAGATGAATATGGGTTGCACACCTTTCTTCTCTCTGCTGTGTGCACAAAGGGATGTGGCACCGGTATGTTATTGTTGCACAGGTTATATAATCCCACTTCAATTTTACTTTAGTTGTGTGTATGTGAATAAAACTGGGGTAACAAAGCACTAATATTTTAGCATTGTGTTGTTCCTTATGCTAACACAATACACATATTATGCCCATACTCATTCATGCTTCTAGTATGCTTACATACAATGTTATTGGTGCAGTGTAACATGTACATCCATATGATGTGTACACCAGCCTGATTTACATTTTGAATGTCATGAAATATACATGGTGTTGCACATTTAACACCAAATACACACTTTGCTGTGTTGTTTACGGTACTGAAGATGGCATGTCAATGTTTGCAATTTATATATTGTTCCTTTGCATTATAGGTATATCTCCAGTATGACTGATCATGGTATGTATATTTGCTGACATCTCTCATAAGATGTGCCTACATCAATCTTCCTATAATTATTTGAAGTCAAAACCCAACATATTGGTTTAAACACAAATGTTACATATATGTACTTTCTGTATCATGTATATGCATTTAGCTACTCTTGAGCTTTCATGTGCATTGTATTAGAAAAAGATTACTCCCATTTCATCACATTTTATGTATGTTTCCTTATAAATTCCATTAATGTAATATAGAGGTGTTTGGAGACAAGGGGATAACTGTAGTTATTTCTTTACTAATGGGAGATCATTCATCACGGATGAAATTGACTGATCATAAAACTCCATGCATGAATGCCTGCAATCACAACAATGCGTACTACATCTTATATTTAGCAATGTTGGTGTTTTGTAATGCTAGGAATTAATAGTCAACATTAATTTAAATTTGTGACATGTGTATGTATAAGTCACACGTGTGTGGATGTGTCCTACATGTACCAAGTGTTAAACTGTTAACAGAGAAGACAAATTTGTCACTAATGTTACTGGCATTTAGCATTTATAATTTACCAATATGACAATGTTGGTAATATTTTTGCAATAGAAATCACGTCACTTCATCATTATCATGATGATAATTATCAAGTATTGTCACAATTGTAACGTCAATCACGTGCACATTAGCATAGACACACTTTGTAAGACAACTGTTTGTGTCTGTATCAATTTGTGTAGGATCCATGTATAACACCGACAAATGATAACACCAGCTTTATTATGGTAGCTTATATCATCATATTGACTATACTATGTATTTTTAGAACGTTTAATAAACACAGTAAACTATAGTTAGTTAGGTTAATGAAATATACACAGAAACGTACTTCATTACATGATGTGGATGTCATAATCAGAACATCATGCATTGTAGGGGACCACAACATCTGGCCAATAACATTATTTGCTACAGTCCCAAACCATTTTATCAACATACCCATGTAACAAGAGATTTTTAACAAGAAATGGCTAGTTGGTTGTAAGTGTCCTTTACATTGGGAGAAGGAGTGGCTCAGTGAGTAAAGACACACACTGGCACTGAGATTTTGAAGCAGGGGAGTCTGGTTCAATTCCCGGTGTCGGCTCCTTGTGACCTTGGGCAAGTCACTTTATCTCCCTGTGCCTCAGGCGGCAAAAAATAAATTGTAAGTTCCACGGGCCAGGGACCTCAGCCTGAAAAATGTGTCTGTAAAACGCTGTGTACAACTAGCAGCGCTATACATGAACATGCTCATATTATAATTATTATTATTATTATTATTATTGTTACATAGTTTCGACAGTCATACGTTCCATTACACAATAGAATTCACAAATGTGTTAGCAGAGTGGGAATGGTTGTTATATATAAAACACACCATGCCATAAAATGATAGTAGTCATTAAAGAACACTCAATAAAAATTCATGAGGCACTATTTTGCAACATCATTATGTTAATTAAGTGCTTATGCAATATAGGCATAAGGGTATCACATTTTTAATTGTTTGTTAATAAGCGCTGCAAGCAATATAAAATTAGTTCCATATGTAGTATAGTAGTCGGTGGCTCCTCCTCACAATCATCTCATATAAAGGTAGACTCTTCTGAAATCATACATTGATCCGATTGTATCTTCCCCGACATCTCTGAAATACAGCAAACACATGATGGTCAAATATGGCTCCTTACTATATATGTATCCGTGACAACGCATTACACAGCTCTATATGATTGTGTACATACACACGTCACTCACTTATATGTTAGAAGTACAAGTGTACATCAGTATGTAATGTTTCTTTAAATTTGTAGCAGGCATAACTATGTATATGATGTGAACGTTGCCTGTATACTGAAAAATGTGCGCGTACATCTTAGTGTGCGCACGCACTTCACGCTTGGCTGCACTAACTGTTAGCGCATGCGCAAAACAAAGCGTACGTTGTGCGTTCAATACATCTTGAAAATACCATTAAACATAAAATCTTTATTTCAAATACAATGAATACGAAACTACATTCGTTCTAAACGAGTACATCTGTATTCTTTTTAAACAGACGTGTTTGGACAGAAAGGACGGCCGATAACACAATGCGCAAATGCAATACGTGTGACGTCATGTTAAACCAGCGTGAAACGCACGCTAACTCTCCTCCCACTCAATTAACATTCTGCTAACGCCCACTTTACGGCTACAAACACTGAGCCGCACACATGACACACTGCAGTTACCGTTACTATAACAAAACATGACAGCCAATAGGCTTTGAGGCGCGCACGTCGCTTGGGGGCGGGACTTACATCCGTAATCCTTTTTAAGGACGCCTTGGGCCATGACAAGGGTCCCACGTCATACGTGGTGGACCCGCTTTTAAATGTTGCATGATAACAAAACAGGTATGTGTTAGAGTTATGTTAAAATGTTGCTACTATGGTTAAAGGGATAGGAAAGTACGTATATTTATTCCGTCAGCAATGTGTACTACTCTTTCAGGTTATACTATATTGTATTCGGCAACAAATTCTTTGTGATCGCTACATGTTATGCAGTCTGCAATGTTACGCTGTATCCACGCATTGAAAGGGAAAATGGTGGTTAAAAAAAAACAAAACAAAAAAAAAACATTTAAACGCACAGTCAACGCATAACGGTTGTTATATTTACCATTCTTCTAGAATTAACTGTTCGTCTGGCTGCAACTGGTCGCTCCAGAAATGCAAGGCATTTTCATCCATGCTTGACCCACCCGCTGAATCCAGTATGACACACATCTCCTCCATGAAGCGCTCATAGGAATCGCCACTGCTTTCTTCAAACAATTGGTCGGGAGGTAGGTTCATTTCTTCTGGTTCCCATTCCAATGCATTTTCAGCTGAAAGGCTTGGTACATAATCATAGTACTTTTGTTGTTGTACAATGTGGGTTTCAGGAATGGAGGGTGCAGATATTGCAGCAGGTATCGATTCACACGGAACAGTAGTAGCGGATCCATTGCTATTGGCATTAGGAATAAATATGCCTTTCACAACAATATATGTGCCCTCTTTCAGGGTAAAATGCTTTTCCTTTGCAATCTTCCAGAAACCATAGGTGTGTTCTAGCTTATCCTGCACACGTTCAAAAAAGTCATTAGTTGATAAAGTGAATCTTATTGAGGAATTAAAATTCCGCGCATGCCTACGGTCTTGGTAATAAGGATATTTAGCTCGAATCAAATCATAGATTTGGCGTGTGCTTGCTTTGTGTCCGCGACTGTTTAAAATTGCTTCTGAAACCATGTACTTATACCCTAAAAGGGGATTCATATTGTTAACGAATTCATCAGCCATGTCAGAGTAGCACAAAAGATGTGTGCAGTTCTGTCTTCTTTGCTCATCAAAATGATTCTGCTCAATGGCTAACAAATTCCTGTGTTTCGTTTTCAAGGTCAACAAAAGTAACTACTTTTACTCCTTATTTCAAAAGCCAATTGGATGTGTATTTGTAATTGGTTTAACTTTTGTGGTTAGTGATAGGCGAATGTGGGAAAAACATGTATCATTTTTTTATCTCGTTTGTGAAAACATTCCTACACTTATTTCAGTAACATTGAGTTTTCTAGAAAAATAACAAAGAGCAGTGTGTGAAAATAGTGCTTAGACAGCCATATCAGTAAATACACACACCTGCAAAATGAAATGTTTTTTTCCCACATACTTTTCTGTGTGTATTTGAAAGTCTGGTTAACTACCTGTCTGCATGAGTTTAAATACGTGTGTATCTATATATATATAAATATATCTCTCTCATAAAAATATATATATATATATATAAAGTGTATATTGTACTATATGTATAGTGTGTGTGTGTGTGTGTGTATATATGTATATGTATATATATATATATATATATATATATATATATATATATAATGTATCTTTTTTTTTTTTTTTTTTATATTGCAGGAGTACACACAACATATTGATGGCAGTAAGTAGGCCTTGTATGAAACCTATTTAAATGGTGATAAACATGAGTGAATTAAGTCATAAACATTTGTTTGCACCCAATAATGTTAGAGGCTCACACTTAGTATAGTTGTCAAACATTAGGCCTGTATTATTAAAATAGTGTGTTTTCACAAGGAAGCATGAAGTGTATGTTTTTTGTAAATACATCTATACCAGTTTAGATAGTACTATATATATACACACACACACACACACACACACAGTGTGTGTCTGTGTGTGTGTGTGCATATATCAATACATACTACATATATTTTAGTATAAATTCAGAGATGTTCTTGAAACAAGAACACATAAATGATTAAAGGACAACATTACAATGGCCACCAAAGGTAAGTAATATTTAACACAAAATCCTGCTGTACACGTACAAGAAAGATGTTTGCAGTTAAATAGGTGCTTTTATAATTGCATGAAAATAATATGCACATGCAATGATTACATCAATTAACACACCCAAATGCAATGTTTTGCTGCAAAGTCAATGGCAGCTTCTCTAAACTTAGCAACTGGCTCCTGGTGGACCATTACTGAACAGACGATTAATACATCAATATTTATAACACTATTCATTAATTAGGAGTATTAACATTTCCAAAACTTCACGTGTACAAGAACATACTTGAAAGTTTGGAAACAACACAGTCTTCAGCATACATACAATAGTAATTAGATAATCTGAAGTCAACAAAACAAGGCCAAAGACATATTTTGTGAATTTTAAAATTTATTTTTTTTGTTCTTTTTGCGAGCGAGTAACAGGCCTGCTTGTTGTCTCTTGAATTTTCCTTTTTCTTTTGCCACCAACTTTAGGTACAACAGAGCCACTTTGAGTGGCCCTGGCACTTCACGGGCAGGGCTTGTGGCCAGTGACTCACCTACAGGGCTTTTGGGCAGTGATTCACCTACAGGGCTTTTGGGCAGCGATTCACCTACAGGGCTTTTGGGCAGTGACTCACCTACAGGGCTTTTGGGTAGTGACTGTTCACCTACAGGGCTTGTGGCCAGTGACTCACCTACAGGGCTTGTGGCCAGTGACTCACCTACAGGGCTTTTGGGCAGCGACTCACCTACAGGGCTTTTGGGCAGTGACTCACCTACAGGGCTTTTGGGTAGTGACTGTTCACGGACAGGGCTTGTGCCCACTGACACATGTGAGCAAGTTGGTAGACACTGCACAAGTGATGGTTGGTCTGTTTCATGTGTGTCTTTTGTTGTTTTTGACCAAAAACTGGTCAGTAGTAACTGCTTGTGTTTTCTTTTTGTGGCCTCCTTTGTAGGTGTCAGCTGCTGAATTTGTACAGATGGCAGCGGTAGGATGTCGTCAGGAACCTGCACAGCAATGTCTGCTACTTGACCGGTAACATTTGGGCCTGGTGAATGAATATCAGATGAATGTGGTGAAAACTGACCTGCATGAACAGATCCTGGCTGTGAGGTGTTGAATTGTGGTACATTAGTCATTCTCCAGTAATTAGCTTGTGTTTGCTGAACAACTAATGCTTCGAATGAGGTGTTGATTTTTTGCAACTGTTTAGACACTTCAATGAAGACTCTGTGGAGATGTGCCAATTGTGAAACTATTTCTTCCTGCAGTGCAATCATCCTTTCCAGCACTGTCATCAGGTCAGAATGGCGACGATTTTCTGCTTCCACAATTTTTCCCTCAGAAGCTACAATTGCATCATATGTGGTATTTGCTGGACGTTTTGGCGGTAAAACAGTTTCAATTGGAACCTCTTCATGGTCACTTGCTTGTATTTGTGTGTCTATGGCGGCGGCGGCATCATCATCATCATCATCATCATCATCATCAAAATCCTCTTCATCATGTTCTACAAATAAATGTACACATTATTAAATGGCATGTTAATCTCTGCTGTGTTACTATGTAATTGTACTGTGTCATAAGTAACAACTAACATGTTTCCATACGTTTTATAACCTCACATTAAAAACTACCTTGACTTAAGAATAATGTTTGGACTCAGTATGAAATATGAGTGAATGAAAACTTGCTGTAAACTCACAACTCCTACATGATAGTTAACATCACTAACACAATACAAGTTGGCTTACACTTCATTTTCACTGACACTAAGTAATCCTATTTAAAGAAGATGTGCAAAACAAATAATGAACATGACAACATAACATATAGAAGAGCACATATTATATGGCCACCAACTGATACACTCACCTTCTAGGTGTGTTGAGCTGGCTGACCCAGGTGAAGACACTTGTTCAGTCTCAGGTGACACATGTCCTTCAGGGGCAACTATATATAACAATAACATAAGTTTTACATTTACATGTGTAAATATTGAACAAACAGTTATTGTATGTTCTGTATTTATGAGTACCTAACAGCATCATTTCCTTAACCCAAAATGTGTGTGTGAAAGTGAACATAAATAGTTGTAATAACAATGTACATGCCTGTGTACTTAGAACTTTTGAGTTCCCTAACATAAAACATACTATGTTCCTGCAGTAATGCGTGAGGATAAATAGATTAAATTTGAACATAAAAATCATATGTTGTGTAGTGATATCAGTATCATAATGTACATAACTATCATGAGATGACCATTCACAATGGTTATCATGAAGGTGGTCATATTGCACAAAGTGTTGTTTTTGGTAGAGGATATGTGTGGTACATTAATATAAGATGTGGCACACATGAATGTGGCTGTGACTAAACAAGACAACACATGCAGTGTGTGATAATGTGTCGTTGATAGTAGTAGTTCAACTATAGATATGAGTGAACTAATGTGTGACGTACGGTTTGATAAGTAATGAGTTGTTGGGGCATTTAGTAGCTAAAGTGAAGCTTTCAAATGAGTGTGATTAACTTCAGTTGTGCTAGTCAGGTTGTAATAACGGTATTCCCTTCCCCAAAAAGCCTAATCAGCCACACCTTTCAATGACTTGAAACAGGTGAAAATGGTGTGAACTAAGTTGACCCTAAAATGAGGCTGTAATTAGTGTGTGTGCTGAACCCCACCCCCTCTGTTGAAGTGTATGCTGTGATGAGATATTAATTGCAGCTGCTTTAACACAATGGTAGATGAGCTAAATAGTCGTGTGCAGTTTTTAAGTTATGAAAACAATGACATAAAATATGATACGTGTGCCTCATTATGCTGTCTGTATATGAGTTAAAGTAAAAATGGACCTTTTCATAAACAACTATAGATGTGTTAGTGCAAGTGATGTTTGTAGGCCGTTGCATGCAATATATTTGATGCATGCTTAAAATAGGCAGTAATGTCATGTTTGTCGGAGTAAAATAAATAAAATACACAATAATATTCTACATATTTCTGTTCTGTACCTGTAGCTAGTAATAATTTCTCATTAACATGTGTTACACATGTGTACTACCCTGTTGTTCCCCATCTTCGCCCACCATCAATTGCTTCCACTGCAGCAATGCATTTTGGGAATTCACATGTAAATGAGCACGCAATGGCACGTGCTATATTAGTTACTGCTTTTAGTAGGACTACAACATATATGTCTATTTTGAGATATATATATATACAGAATCAGACATATACATATATAGATGCAGGTATGCTTATATTGTGAAGACAGTATAAAAAGCAGTGTAACTATGCAAAATAACTGTAAGCAACGACACGCCTAGTACAGTAATATTTCTCACCTGGTGGAAATTGTGAGGGGTAAATTCCTATATCACGGTCACCAGGTAAGCCTTCCACGATGACGGGAAGTAATTTTGCCTGAAGCAGCTCCTCCAATGGACTTAATATGAGACGTTGTGGTGTGGGCCCACCTCCAGTGCCTGTAGCATGCACGCGTTGGTGTTGTATTTTCTTTTTCAATTTGGACCTAATATCATCAAATCTCTTGTGACAACTCCGCTTGTCCCTCACATGATTCCCACACGCATTGACACCAATGACTATTGTGTCCCACATCTCTTTTCTGCTTGCTGAACTTGTCCGCCCTTGAAAAACATATAAAATATATGAGGTAAATTAATAATAATATAAGCACCAGTTTCCTACACTGCTAGCTGTTCCAAGAGATAGCAAACATGCTGTTTTATGTGTAATATGTGAAGCACATGAGCATTCACTACTAAACCTATACATGTAAGCAAGGTTGCATTCATATTGTATGCAGTTATGGCAAATTGACCGCCTGTGTTTAGTTGTCCTTGTAAGGCATGATAAAAAGCTGTGTTTCCAGACTAATTAACATAGAAAGATATTCTGAACCCATATTTGCATATGAACAAAACTCAGATGACCTAGGATCACATGTATTTGAATAATAAATGTAAAGGTACACTTACCTAGTAAATGTCCATATATACTGTCATAGTGCTCCAGAATGCCAGTGACAAGAGCTGTATTTTCCTGGTCATTGAAGCGAGGATTACGTGGCTTCTCCACACGTTTCTTCCGAGCAGGTTTAGGGTCAGAGCTTGGCTGGTGCTGACTGGACTCTCCTTCTTCCAATGGAAGAGCCTCCAAAAGCTGCCCACCAGCAAGCACGCCACCACCATCCACCCCATCTGCAACTGCGCCACCAGCAGCACTCCCAGCACCAGCACTCCCACTCCTAGCACCAGCACTCCCACTCCTAGCACCAGCACTCCCACTCCTAGCACCAGCACTCCCACTCCTAGCACCAGCACTCCCAGCACTCCCACTCCCAGCAACAGCACTCCCAGCAACAGCACTCCCACTCCCAGCAACAGCACTCCCACTCCCAGCAACACCACTCGCAGCACCAGCACTCCCACTCCCTGCAACACCACTCTCACTCTCAGCAACATCACTCCCCTGAACAGTATGTTCACTCCGACGCGTACTCGCACGAGTAGCACTCCCACTCCCACCGGCATCACTCTTCCCACGCTTTGCGGGCATACTTCCAGCACTCACAAAAAACAGACAATAAATGTACAGGCAATCACACGAAACACTTCCACATATAAAACAAGACAAAGATGTAAACAAAACAACAAAAGACAAAGCTCACCCAATACACAACAAGTCTCTCAGTCAATATGCAAATCTTCAATCGTCCAGCTCTGTGCGTCTCTCTCTCTCTCACTCCCAACAACACAGAGAATGATTAGCAGTACACGTTGCCTTTAAATATGGCGCGCAATCAAAAACATGCTTGTTTCGCCTGATTCAGCAAGATTTGTGATTGGGCAACCTAACAGCACCGCGCCACGCACGCCGATACACCTGTGTGTGATCGGCTAATCATCGTGAGAGTGGGCGGATTTGTTTTCGGGTTGATTTTGAATGTATTCGGCACTTACTGCATACGGAGAGGAAAAATCGCCAATAACATGACTAATCGGTAAGATTGCCGATTTCACATAATCGACGCTTACTGCATGAGGCCCATAGTTACATAGTTAATACAATTAAGAATATATTGTGTTACATGTTGATAAACTTAAAAACTCTTTATAAGTTGGGGTATTTTACACTATTGCAAAGTAAAACTAAATGAGCCACTTTCTAATATCAGTGCATTATTACGTGCACGAAATGGGATATCAATTCATTTAGAGAAAGTGGCTCAGGTCCCAGTCAACATTCATTCCCAATGGTATCCTTGTTCTTAATTTTATTGTATTGTATGTCTTTATTTATATAGCGCCATTAATGTACATAGCGCTTCACAGTAGTAATACACAGGGTAATCAAATAAATAACAGATAATATAAATAACAGATCATGGGAATAAGTGCTTTAGACATAAAAGTAACATTAAGGAAGAGGAGTCCCTGCCCCGAGGAGCTTACAGTGTAATTGGTTGGTAGGGAGAACGTACAGAGACAGTAGGAGGGAGTTCTGGTAAGTGCGTCTGCAGGCGGCCAAGCTTTATGTATCATGTGTTCAGAATATCCACAGTGCTATTCATATGCTTCTTTAAGCAAGTGTGTCTTAAGGTGGGTCTTAAAGGTGGCTAGAGAGGTTGCTAGTCGGGTACTGAGGGGAAGGGCATTCCAGAGGTGTGGGGCAGTCAGTGAAAAAGGTTTAAGGCGGGAGAGGGCTTTAGATACAAAGGGGGTAGAAAGAAGACATCCTTGAGAAGAACGCAAGAGTCTGGATGGTGCATAACGAGAAATTAGGGCTGAGATGTAAGGAGGGGCAGAAAGAGTAAAGCTTTAAAAGTGAGGAGAAGAATGGAGTGTGACATGCGGGATTTGATCGGAAGCCAGGAGAGGGATTTCATGAGGGGAGATGCTGAGACAGATCTAGGAAAGAGTAGCGTGACTCTGGCAGCAGCATTTAGGATAGATTGTAGGAGAGACAGGTGAGAGGCAGGAAGGCCGGACAGCAAGAGGTTACAGTAATCAAGACGGGAGAGAATGAGAGCCTGAGTCAGAGTTTTAGCAGTCGAGCAACAGAGGAAAGGGCGTATCTTTTTTATATTGCGGAGGAAAAAGCGACAGGTTTTAGAAATGTTTTGAATGTGAGTGGCGAATGTTAGGCAGCATGCTTGGGCTACTGGGTGAATGATCGTTGTTCCAACAGTAATGTGGAAGGAGGTAGTAGGGCCAGGTTTGGGAGGAAGTATGAGGAGCTCTGTTTTAGCCATGTTGAGTTTAAGGCGGTGGAGGGCCATCCAGGATGATATAGCAGAAAGACATTCAGAAACTTTGGTTTGTACAGCAGGTGTAAGGTCGGGTGTTGAAAAGTATATTTGTGTGTCGTCAGCATAGAGGTGATAATTAAACCCAAAAGATGTTATTAGGTCACCTAGAGAGAGTGTGTACAGAGGAAAGAGAAGAGGTCCCAAGACAGAGCCATGGGGTACCCCCACAGAGAGATCAATAGAGGAGGAGGAGGTGTTAGCAGAAGAGACACTAAAAGTACGATGGGAGAGGTAGGATGAGATCCAGGATAGAGCTTTATTCCGAATACCAAGAGTATGGAGAATGTGGAAGAGAAGAGGATTCTCCACGGTGTCAAATGCTGCAGAGAGGTCGAGTAATATGAGTAGAGTGTAATGACCTCTGTCTTTGGCAGCATGGAGGTCGTCAGTTATTTTAGTGAGGGCTGTTTCCGTGGAGTGAGCAGTGCGGAAGCCAGATTGTAGAGGGTCTAGGAGAGAATAGGTGTTGAGAAAATGGAGCAAGCGAGAGAATACAAGATGTTCAAGGAGTTTAGAGGCAAAAGGCAGGAGGGAGACAGGTCGATAGTTAGAAAGACAGGTAGGGTCAAGCTTGCTGTTTTTGAGTAATGGTATGACTGTTGCATGTTTGAAGGAGGATGGAAAGGTTCCAGAGCAGAGGGAGGAGTTAAAAATGTGTGTGAGCATGGGGATTATAGTAGGAGCAAGAGGTTTTATGAGATGGGAGGGAATGGGGTCAAGAGGGCAAGTGGTAGAGGGAGAAGAGGCGATCAACAGCGACACATCCTCCTCTGAGACAGTGGAAAAAGAGTCAAGGAAGGCATGAGGAGAGTTAGGAAGAGGTGTAGGATGGGAGGAAGAAACAGAGGGGATGTTCTGACGTATGGATTCCACCTTTTCCTTAAAATAGTCAGCAAAGTCCTGATCGGAGATGGAGGAAGGAGAGGCAGCTGAGGGTGGTTTGAGTAGAGTATCAAAGACAGAGAACAGTCGGCGTGGGTTAGACTTTTGCATGTTGATTAGTGAAGAAAAGTAGGCTTGTTTAGCTTGCGAGAGGGCAGAGTTGAAACAGGATAGCATAAATTTGTAGTGAAGGAGGTCTGCGAGAGTATGAGATTTCCTCCAGAGGCGTTCGGAGGAACGAGTGGAGGAACGCAGCATGCGCGTGTGGGAATTTAGCCAGGGTCTAGGGTTAGAAGGGCGAGGGCGGCAGAGAGAAAGCGGGGCATGTAGATCAAGAGAGGAGGACAAGGCAGAGTTGTAGTTCCTGACCAGGATGTCAGGGTCTGTAGCAGAGCTGAGAGAGGAGAGAGAGGAGCGTAAAGTGGACTCAAAGTCAGGTAAGTGAATAGAGCGCAGGTTTCTGCAGAACCGGGGGGTAGATGGAGGTGGAGAAGGGGAGAAGCGAGATAGCGAGAATGAGATGAGGTGATGGTCAGAGAGAGGAAACGGGGAAATGGAGAAATCAGAGAGAGAAAAGTGTTTAGTGAAAACTAGGTGTAAGTATTGGCCATCCTTGTGGGTGCTGGCTGCAGTCCACTGTTGAAGGCCAAAAGAAGAGGTTAGAGAAAGAAAGCGGGAAGCCCAAGCGAGAGAGGGGTCATAAATGTGGCAATTGAAGTCCCCAAGGAGAAGAACAGGGGAGTCTGATGAGAGAAAGAAAGAGAGCCAGGATTCAAAGTGAGAGAGAAAGGTAGAAGAGGGATGAGTAGAGGTGGGTGGGTGATAAATGACCGCCACATGGACAGGGAGAGAAGAGAAGATGTGAAAATCCAATAAGCTTCATGCTTATCTAACATTTATAATCTATTGCCACCCCGGGGTAGTATTGAAATATGTTCTATGCCTTGGAATTTAAAATGATCAACATTACCACTCGGGCAGTTTGAAACATTTTTCGATATAGGATGATTCTGATCTTTTTTGAAGATCAGTCGCAAGTGTTCCATCACTCTAATTTTTAGACATCTGCTGGTTCTGCCAACGTACTGTTGTCCACAAGCACATGTTAATAGGTAGATAGTAAAGGTGGTATTGCAATTAATGAATGTTTGAACATTATGGGCCTCATGCAGTATGCGCCAAAAAGGCTTTTTTTGCCATTTTTCCGCAAAAAATGCCCTCCCGATTTAGTAAGCGCCGAAAAGTGGCCAAAATCGGCAATTTTGGTTCCCGATAAAAACTTATCGGCATGCGGGTGCCGATAAGCCACTTTTCGGCATTTTGTGAAATCGCCTGAATTCTAGTAGCCCCGATCAGCTTTTCGCTGCTGATCGGCACTCTAGAATTGAGAATTTAACGCCAAGTTTTTACTGAAAACCAGGTCTAAGTAGTGCTAAACTTGTAGCTGATTGTCCCCTATATCAGCGCTGATCATTAGTATATCAGCGCTGATATGCTCGAGGACATGCCTAACTAGAATAGCAGAATTATAAACGGCCACACATCCACTCATACACGCGGGACGCTTTCATTTTGAATATTGTCTCAAAGTTGCGAAGTCCCAGCGTCCTGCGTTTTCTTGTTACCTTGATCCTGCGTGTCAAACTTAGCACTGCAGGATCTCTCTGATCTCAGGGGCCGTTGACAATTCTGCTATTCTAGTTAGGCATGTCCTCGAGCATATCAGCGCTGATATACTAATGATCAGCGCTGATATACAGTAGGGGACAATGCGCTACAAGTTATACTCTATTCTGTATGCCCTACCTGTTGTACTATTACCTGTTAACACTGTGTACTTCCTTACCTGGGGGAGTCCGTGTGGGATATCGGTCTACACTGACCTTACCATTGCACGGCACCTGCCTCCTGCTGGGGACTTGCTCTATCAGCTGTTTTTGCCGGTATTGGGGAAGCATAAGCATTTGTACCCCTCAGCCCAGTAGCCTATCCATATGATTAATCTATGCTACTAATGTTTGCATTGAATGCTTAAGTACCCTATTGAGGATGTTCTAATTGGCTAATTTATTGCCTATTCCTGCCTTCCTTGCTGACATGGCTTACGGGGTTATATTCCTTTAAGTGCTTCCTCTTGTGCTACCCTTCACGGACCAACAGCTTTTAGTGTCGGGTGTTGAGGACTTACCAGCCACTCGTCCACCAGGAGCCACTCGGTGGCCAATATTTTTATCCAACAGGTAGCTACATATACAGTTTATATCTTTTGCATTGGTTTGCCTAGGTATATTATCATATATACCACATAGTGTCTCTGCTATTACCTTCCACACAAGTGGATTTACACTCCCTGCTTCTACTCAAGTGTAGGTGGGTCTACACAGAGCGTTTAATTTTCTTGCACTCTGAAAGTGAATACCCAAACATTTATTTATTTATTACGTGTATCACCTTACCAACGGGTCTGGCTTTATTTACAATAACCAACTGATACACGTGATACTACCAGTACCACACTAGGCTGCATGAGACATTATCTGAATAGCGGTCTTACCTTGGCCCTACTTCTACACTATTAGGAGGCTGTTCACTTACAGCAAGGGATCCTGAATATCTATCAAGGACCCCCATATGTTCAATCTACTTAGCTGTCACAGCTATGTTATAATAGATTACAGTCATGTGCTGTTTGACTTGTATTTTATTTTAAACCCCATTATTTTATTCATTGTTTGAAAATAAAGTATTTTAATAATATCACTATACATTTAGCAGTGATTGAGTGCTTATATACTAGGTCTCCCTTTTCTCTTGTATGTATGTGGTGCATACCTGCTGGCAACAAGAGGGCGGAGTCGTCCATGATGACTTTGGGACACAGGAACATGCTTCTGGGGTCCATACCCCACATAATACTTAGCAGTGCAGCGCCTCCATCTGCCGTAGACTCCAGGGATATGGAGATGATCTCCCACAGTAGAACTTGTACCTCTCCCCCCAGTTAGATCACAAACCAGGCCGGAGGTATATTGCAAACAGGAATGGTTTATTACTACACACTTTGCAGTAACACAACAGCTACTCAGCAGTCTTCTGCCGGATGCAGTCTCTTTAGATCAGCTCTCACTGGTGAGATGGACTCTGGACTGTCACTACAGGCCAAGGGCACCCGCAGCCGTCCTAGTTCTTCCCCACCTCCCTAGCGGAGGCAAAGGTATGGGTTCACTCACTCCTTCCCCAAGGGGAAGAGCACATTGGTAGGCCCAAATCTCAGGCTCCCAGTCGTGGGACCTTCCTCCCTCAAGTGGGAAGGAACAACCTCCAAATTTAGGGCGGTCCTGCCCTTATGTACAGCCAGAGGTGGGCATCCTGTTGACCCAGCTACAACAGGATGTACCACCCCCTGCTGTTACTCAAGTGCAGTACCAAAGGTGAAGGGGAAAACGCCATGATAACTACTGGCAAACCAGTAAATACCAGGGTTTATTGCCAGTCCATAAGGTAGAATAGTAGCCAGGGGGTACCCCGCTACACTAACATACAGAAAGAGGGAGATGTAAGCCATTTGCTCATTATTAGTTGCCGCAGAAGCTACTGGAAGTCTTAGGTTATGTCAATTCTGGCAACCTTTTTCCGATAGCATTTATGCTTTTTACAAAAACAATATACTTGTACCTACTGTATGGGCAAAATTCTTCTGAGAAACCTTTGAGGTGAAAACAATCTTTGCAATAGGTTGTTTTAAGCAGAAATTTCAACCTTTTGCTCATCACAATTTATCTATACATTGCTTATTCACACTCACTTTCAATGTATTTGATCTCTGGTCATTTTTGATGAGAACCAACCTTAAGTAAAATTGAGCACAATTGTGAACATTTCCCTTCAGAGTAGTTTATCAAAGGTCATTGGGATTACACAAATGCAACTATGCAGTTGTCTTTGTTCTAATCAGAATGACGCAAGTTGTTTACTTTTGCATTTGTGCAAGACCTTGGCCCTTGATAAATGATCCCCATTGTATTTAAGCATTACAATCACGGAAATGTGATTGCTTCAGGTAGCAATTCTAGTGAAACAAACAAACTTTATTTCCTCTCACTGACAGGTGGTTAAACTGAAGTTGATGGGTGTGTAATGGGAAATAATTTTGGGCACAATAGCATAAAAGGTTAAACAGGTTGGTCTGTACTTCACAAGGACTTAAAGAACCTATTATCTCAATTGAAATATGATAACGTCCGCATGAGTTTCCAGCCGTTAAAGTACTTGAACAAGTTTGGCAGATTGGAGTAGAGCAGCGTAAACAAAGTGCTTGATTGAGCATTTTACACAGCACTTATTATTTATTTGTGATAAAGTGTCTGTTTATACTAAGGTTCGGCCGACCTCACAGCAGCAATCAGTCTGGGTATCATTTGTACTGTCCAAGGTCAAAACCCAGTATCACGAGCAACAGACTGAATGCTATCAGCACATTAGGATCCTTCTATATTAAATGTTTTTTTACACCAACCTCTTAAAGTTATAAAGAATGTTCAATAGTTTTTTTGCATTATTTTATGTTTCCTGAATTTTGCCAAATTGGCATAAGCCCTCCAACTTGGACTTGAGCTATTACATTTGTATTCTACCATCAACCACACTTCAGAGTCTAATCAATGTTGCACATTACAGTCTTTGGTGATAATCAGATGGATGCAAGTTGCTTCATTTTGCATTTATGTATTTATTTATTTATTTGGTTTCCAAGTACCAATGAAACTTGTTCATCAAGAATGTTACAGCTAAAGGCATCAATGTTAGACCTAGACAATTTCACATACTCAGACCACACATTGAATATAAAAAGGAGGGAGAAAAATTGTGGCATCAGATAAAGAACTTAGCATATCAAAATGTAAGGAAACACATAACTTCTTCATTCAGATTGCTCCTTATAACCATTAGCTGAAAAATGCAGGCCAAAAATGAGACAAAATACCAAGACATTTTAGTTCCGAGATATGTATGATCAAAATGTCTTAATGTCAGTTAAATAGCAAAACATAAACAGATGTAATGCTGCAGACCATGAAAAGATCAAATAATATTTGCAGTGACCGGTGCTAAGTTAAATAGCAAACACACCACTGTTCTGCTTGATATACCTCAATATCTAAACTGCTGCCCAAACTTACACTACTTGCATTGATTTTTTTTCAATATCCCACCCCCATGCTTACATAAATGCATTGCCTCCCTCCCTCCTCTAGTCAAGCTAACTTCACTCCTCACTAACAGCATTTTACTATTTATGCTGCTATACTTCTTCAATATACATACAGCAGCAACTGATCGTTTTTACTCTCTGTTTATTTTAAGCTGTGGAAATATGTTCTCAGGTGGCAGCCATAGCACAGTTATCTGTTTTTTTCAGAGGTCACTGAAGTTATAAAAGTACAGAAGGGAACAATTCATAATAAAAACAAGTGTGGAGTCCCACTCCAAAGGCAAGTTCAAGTCTTGCCGATTCTTCCGCAGTGTTTGAGGTACCCCTTACTGACTCAAAGACTTCTGCTTCAAGGTCAGATTTACCTCTCACTGACTTTCCTGCAGTACCTTATGTCCTTACTGATTCGAGGGCTTCCGCTTTTAAGACGGATTTACTGCTTACTGATTCCTGTGCAGCGCCTGACATGTCCTTTACTGATTTCATGGTGTCCCTTTCAAAGACAAATGCACCCCTTTTGAACTCACCTACAGCGCTAGATATTGGTCTCTGTATTGATGCATTTCCAAGCCCACCTGCCCAGGGGTGCTGGCCTCATGCTGATATCCAGTCCCACAACAGAAAGCTACTTCATCACCTCAACTGTCACAGATAAGTTGCTAATTGGACTGGACCTCGACAAGAGGATTGTATCTGTGCTTGAGTCGTCTTATGATGCATTCTGCTTATCAAGACTATCAGTACCGCTGCTTTCTGCCCCAGAGAGGGTAGTCAATAAACAGGGTTGATCACCTGGTGGTCTCTCCTGAAGGGGGAATACAGTAAGGGTTCCAGTCCAGGCTGTGGCTGGAACCCGCCCTTACTTGGCTGCTGTGGACATTTTGGTTACTGGCAGCCTGCTATATTGGCTGCATCTGTTCAAGGGCTTAATTAGCAGCCTGTTAATTTGGAATCCCTGTTGCTGACCCAGGACCGTGACCTTGACCTTGCTGCCTGTCGCCTGCCCTCACCCTTTGCCTGTTGCTTGGATTTTGCACCACTGCCACCAGCCCTGACCACCTACCTGCTTACCGACTACGGATACTCTTACAGTCCCTGGGCTCTGGTCAGTTAATTTGCATCCATACCTCAGCCCTGCGGGTCCGCTTCCTGATTGGAGATGAGCACTGTCACACTATGGACCTAGTATGTATGGATCTCCAATGCATAGAGCCATATTCCAGAGGCATTGGAAATGTTCTGGAAATTACAGATCATTATACCAGATACGCACAAGCTTTCCCCACCAAAGATCAGAGAGCCATAACCGTTGCTAAAGTACTTTGGGAAAAATACTTTATTCATTATGGGTTGCCTAAATGAATGCACTCTGATCAAGGTCGCGACTTTGAGAGCAGGCTTATAAAGGAACTATTGAAGCTACTCAGGATTGAGAAATCTCATTCTACTCCTTACACCCTGAAGGGGATGCCTTGTCTGAACGGTTTAATAAAACTTTGCTTGACATGCTGGGTACGTTGAAGGATTCTGAAAAATCTCGGTAAGTTGAATTACAGAGGCCTCATGCGGTCACCCGGCATTTAATTTAAATGCCTTGGGGAAGAGTGCTGGGCCTCTGCAACCACCGCGTCCCCCAGAAAAATCTTACGCCCCCCAGTTTGCGCACCCCTGATAGACCACCCAGTAGTTCTAACTGCATGACACTGCAAATTATGAATGTAGCCTGCTACTGCTATAGAAAAATACATTGTATAACATCTACACTTTTTCTATAGAAAACAGCTCATAAGACATTCTATCTGCCGTCTACCCCATGAAAAGTTACTGTTATTTTGAACATTGACTAAATATGGATATGAATATTAAAATTGGAGAAGGAGTAGCTCAGTGAGTAAAGACACTGACTGGCACTGAGTTTGAAGCACAGGAACCTTGTTCAATACCCGATGTCAGCTCCTTGTGACCTTGGGTAAGTCACTTTATCACCCTGTGCCTCAGGCACCAAAAACATAGATTGTAAGCTCCACGGGGCAGGGACCTGTCCTGCAAAATGTCTCTGTAAAGTGCTATTTAAAACTAGCAGCGCTATACAAGAACATGCTATTATTATTATTATATGGATGTTACTTATAAATTTGATGTTATATTGGAACTAGACTTTCACTTCCGCAATCAAGATTATCCTGGTGGGTACTGTACTCCCGGTACCAACATTTTCACGTTAAGTGAGACGTGACGGTCATGTTTACAAATGTGAGTTTTTCTTTCTGCAATAACAACTTTCCCATAAACCAATTACATTGAATTAAGAAGAGAACACAGAATATGCCAGAAAGTGACTTTATTGTTTTTGCTTTATCTCTTGTGAATTATGGATACATGTACTCAGATTTGTATATGCAGTGGGCAGAATACTTATTTGGGCTGCTAGTCACATGTTAAAAATATTTGCCAAGATTAAAATATGACATTTGTAATACCTGCCTCATAAGGTAAACAAGATTTCATTTATTTTTATTTTACAGCGCAGTGTGAGATAACAATTGTGCCTTCTAAAGTCTTGGTCACAAAGTCTATACAATTGTGCTGTATGTGAAGCCGTCAATGGAAACAGAATGGTGTACAGATGACCATACATATCTCCCATGGACTCTGCTGCTTGCAATAGCTGCCAGAAGTACAGAAGTTTACTACCTACCACCCTACATTTATCCTGAGTCAACTCCATCCTCATAATATTCTTACTTCTAATATTATTTCTAGCAAACGTATATGTAAATCAACTTTCTATCACGGAGATGGCATGCTGAGATGCTGTCAGGAATAAATGTATGCAGTGAAGCCAAATTACTCTTACAATTGATAACCTAATTCACAGAAGTACATCTGGACCTTAAAAAACATATTACAGTACAACAATTACGTGATTGCCATAATTACCAATGTTAGTAGAGAGTCTTTTATATGAAAAACGAGATGTGAAAATTCACCTATTTCTCCTTTCTTTAGAACCTATTTTATATTCAAATAACTAGCCATAGTAGATTTTGACATGAAGGGGGTAATTCTTGACAAATTAGTGGTGGTTAGTGGGTATTTCATACCTTTTTAAATTATTGTTTGTAGTGCAATAAGCAGATAAATACAAGATACATAGAATTACATATAATATATATATATATATATATATATATATATATATATATATATATATATATATATATATATATATATATGCAAATGTAAATACAACTGTATGCTCATCTGCATGTCTTAGGCAGGTCTGCAACCCCACCTTTCCCCATTATCACCCAGCACACAGCACTTCCACTGCAGCAAGGGATTCTGGAAAATGACATGCAAATGAGCACACTTTTTGCTTCAAAAACCATTTTTAACATGGTTATATATATATATGTATATATAACATCAAAAAAGAATAGACGATACCGTTCTATATATATATATATAGCCGCTGCACATGAGCAGGGAGAAGCAAAAATCAAACTGGATCCCACAAACTGGACGCAACCCCACATTGGACCGGTACATTGAAAGCTTCAGACACAGCGCCAAAACCACCATCCTGGACAAAGTAAGGAAACAAACATATAATCTGACACTGATGGAGAGGAGAGCCATAGAATCGCTAAAGGCCAACCACAACATAACAATCAAACCTGCAGACAAGGGAGGAGCAGTGGTCATAATGAACACCACAGACTACCTGCGGGAAGCACACAGGCAACTCTCTGATTCAAGGTATTACACCCAACTGCGGAGGATCCAACTAAAAAATACATGCGAGAATTCAACAGGATCATTAAAACACTCCCGATCCGCACAAGAGAACAAATTCTGGACCTGATACCAGCTAACCCAAAACCTGGCACATTCTACATGCTCCCTAAAATTCACAAAGAGGGCAACCCTGGGCGCCCTATTATCTCTGGATCTGGCACACTTACCGAGAATATTTCTGGCTGGGTGGAGGGCATTCTAAAACCACTTGTCAGGAACACACCCAGCTATATCCAGGATACCACCGACCTGCTAAACAAACTGAATGCAATTGGCCCCCTCCCAACAGGAACACTACTAGCAACCATGGATGTAGAGTCACTTTATACCAACATCCCCCACGAGGATGGGATTTCAGCCTGCATATACTTTCTGGGACCGCAGGAGCCACTCACAGAGACAGTGACTAAATGCATCAAATTTATTCTGACCCATAACTACTTCACATTTGGAAATGACACATACCTTCAGACAACCGGGACCGCTATGGGTACTCGGATGGCGCCACAGTATGCCAATCTGTTCTGCGCAAAACTGGAAAGTGACTTTCTGTCCACCTGTCACTTGAAACCCCTTACATACCTTCGCTACATCGATGACATCCTCCTGATTTGGACCTCTGGCGAACAGGACCTCCTACAGTTCTATGACAACTTCAATACTTTCCACCCGACCATCAACCTCAAACTCACCCATTCACCGGATGAAGTACATTTCTTAGATACCACCATTACTATAAAGAACAACCAACTACAGACCTCTGTATACCGCAAACCTACAGACAGAGCCAGCTATTTGAGGGACAACAGCTTCCACCCGACACACACCAAACATGCAACCATCTACAGTCAAGCCATACGATACAACCGGATATGCTCCGACACAGCAGACAGAGACCAGCGGATTAAAGCCTTGCGATCAGACTTTATAAACCGTGGATATAACCACAGAATTGTAGACCAGCAAATTCACAAAGCCACCAGAATACCAAGAAGTGATCTCCTTGAATACAAACAGAAGGAGACAAGCGACAGGGTACCTTTGGTGGTCACATATAACCCACACCTAGGAGCCCTACGCAAGATCGCCAGGAAACTACAACCCATCCTCCAGGAAGATACAAGACTGCAACAGGTCTTCCCTGAAGCACCCTTATTATCATACAGACAACCCCATAATCTCAAGAATATTATGGTGAGGAGTAAAGTATTCAGCAGTACAACTGAATGCGGGACAAAACCATGCCAGGACCCAAGATGCAAAACCTGCGCAATGCTCTACACAGCGGACACAATACAAATACCACACAGGAATCGGGAATACAAAATCAGAGGAAGGTTCACCTGTTCTTCCAGCAATGTCGTGTACCTCATCATGTGCATGAAATGCCCAGGGGGCTGCTACTACATAGGTGAGACAGGGCAGGGGCTAAACAAGAGAATGAACCTGCATCGCCAAAGCATCACACGCGGTACAAGAGACAGTCCTGTTGGCGAACATTTCTCTGACTCTGGCCATAAGATGAACGATCTGAGGGTTGCCATACTCAAAGGTAATCTTAAAACCCCGAAAGAGAGACGGTTGCATGAATACAAATTTATGCAACTGTTCGGGACACTTAGCAGTGGCCTAAACAGAGATCGAAATTTTATGAGTCATTACTGACAGTAGTGAACTCTTGTCCCATAAGCGCTATAGGCCATGTCTGTACATACTGTGCTATATGTATGCACACACAGCTGTCTCTCACACATACTAATACTCCTTGTTTTTCCATCCCTATACACCAATAGGGACCACTAAGTATCCACACACACTTTTAGTTGTGCTACTAACTCTCACATTTCCACACCCACCCACACCATTTATATCCAGTCCCACTCCACACACACCTTGTGTAAAGCACTGTATATACTGTGGGCTCTCCATTCATTTTTATTCACACTGATACACATACACACTCTTTCTTCACTTGCTTTCAGTAATTATTTAACACCTCTAGCCATAAAACACATCCACACCGGGGGAAGGAACAGCACAGATAACATTCCAAGAGACACTGTTTTTAAGTTTACCTTTTGCTTCATTCATTGTAACATCGCCGGAAGAAGAGATCAGTGTATCTCGAAAGCTCGCACAAATAAAAGCATTTCGTTAGCCACAGAACGGTATCATCTATTTATTTTTTTATTTTTTTGATTTTATATATATATATATATATATATATATATATATATATATATATATATATATAATACTGAGTTAAGTTATGGTGAGTAAAAAAAGTGACAAAAACCCTCCACAGGAAAGCAAATATGCAAATATAGCTGTATGCTCATCTGCATGTCTTAGGCGGGGTTGCAGACCTGCCTAAGACATGCAGATGAGCATACAGCTATATTTGCATATATATATATATATATATATATATATATATATATATACAGTATATAGATACTGTGGAGGGGTTTTGTCACTTTTTTTACCCACCATAACTTAACTAAGTGTGGTGAAACCTATCCCATGTTTCATTTTGCAAAGCCAGTATAACCAACCCCACACTGATGAGACCCATTAAGATCGAAATGGCTGTCTGTAGGTGGGTTTACTGGCTATGCATCTTAACCCAGGCTGTGCTCAAAAGCTGTGAAATGCAGCAAGCATAAGCTTATAGAGGATCATGTTATATGGTTTTGAAGCAAAAGGTCACACTGTGTGCTCATTTGCATGTCATTTCCCAGAATCCCTTGCTGCAGTGGAAGTGCTGTGTGCTGGTTGATAATAGTGAAAGGCAGGGTTGCCGACCTGTCTAAGACATGCAAATGAGCATACAGTAATATTTCCATTTGCTATATGCTTTACTGTGGAGGGTTTTTTTACCCACCATAACTTAACTAAGTGTGGGTATATATATATATATATATATATATATATATATATATATATATATATATATATATATATATATATATATATATATATACATATACACACATATATATATATATATATACATATATATATATATATACATATATACATATATATATATATACATATATATATATATACATATATATATATACATATATATATATATATATACACATATACATATTTACACATATACATATATACATATATACATATATACATATATACATACATATATACATATATACATACATATATACATATATACATATATACATACATATATACATATATATATATATATATATATATATATATATATATATATATATATATATATATATATATATATATATACATATATATATATATACATATATATATATATACATATATACATATATACATATGTATATGTGTACATGTATATATATATATATGTGAGTGGGTCTAATGGCTTTGCATCTCATCCCAGCCTCTGTCTAAAAGCTGTGTTTAAAACAGCATGCATTGGCTTGAGGATTGGCTTGAGGATTGGCTTGTGTAATACGAGCTTGAGACAAAAGGTGGCACTGAGTGCTCATTTGCATGTCATTTCCCAGAATCCCTTGCTGCAGTGGAAGCGCTGTATGCTGGGTGACAATGGGGAAAGACAGGGTTGCAGACCTGTCTAAGACATGCAAATGAACATACAGTAATATTTACAGTTGCTTTATGCTTTACTGTGGAAGGTTTTTGTCACTTTTTTTTACCCACCATAACTTAAATGAGAGTGGGATTACCTAGTCTAGTCTCAAACCTGCTAGCCACTAAGACCAGCCTCACACTGATGATACCCATCAAGGTTGAAACATGTATGTGAGTGGGTCTAATGGCTTTGCATCTCATCCCAGCCTCTGTCTAAAAGCTGTGTTTAAAACAGCATGCATTGGCTTGAGGATTGGCTTGTGTAATATGAGCTTGAGACAAAAGGTGGCACTGAGTGCTCATTTGCATGTCATTTCCCAGAATCCCTTGCTGCAGTGGAAGCGCTGTATGCTGGGTGACAATGGGGAAAGACAGGGTTGCAGACCTGTCTAAGAACATACAGTAATATTTACAGTTGCTTTATGCTTTACTGTGGAGGGTTTTTGTCACTTTTTTTTACCCTTTACCCACTTTAATTTGGGGGTATTCACATCCAAATTGGAGGAAGGGTTTAGGAATTACATCTCTAATATGTAGCCCCCTCTTTTTCAAAGGACCAAAAGTAATTGGACAATTGACTCAAAAGCTGTTTCATGGACAGGTGTGCTCTATTCCTTTGTTATTTCATCATCAATTAAGCAGGTAAAATGTCTGGAGTTGATTCCAGGTGTGGCATCCGCATTTGGAAGCTGTTGCTGTGGACCCACAACATGCGGTCAAAGGAGCTCTCAATGCAAGTGAAACAGGGCATCCTTAGGCTGTAAAAAAAAGAAAATCCATCAGAGAGATAGCAGGAACATTTGGAGTGGCCAAATCAACAGTTTGCTACATTCTGAGAAAAAAAGAACGCACTGGTGAGCTTTGCAACACAAAAAGGCCTGGACATCCACGGAAGACAACAGTGGTGGATGATCGTAGGTTCCTTTCCATGGTAAAGAAAACCCCCTTCACAACATCCAGCCAAGTGAAAAACACTCTCCAGGAGGTCGGCATATCATTATCCAAGTCTAACATAAAGAGAAGACTTCACGAGAGCAAATACAGAGGGTTCACCACAAGGTGCAAACCATTCATAAGCCTGAAGAATAGAAAGGCCAGATTAGACTTTGCCAAACAATATCTAAAAAAGCCAGCCCAGTTCTGGAACAGCATTTTTGGACAGATGAAACTAAGATCAACCTGTACCAGAATGATGGGGGAAAAAAAGTATGGAGAAGGCTTGGAACGGCTCATGATCCGAAGCATTCCACATCATCTGTAAAACACGGTGGAGGCAGTGTGATGGCATCGGCATGCATGGCTTCCAATGGCACGGGGTCACTAGTGTTTATTGATGATGTGACAGAAGACAGAAGCAGCCGGATTAATTCTGAAGTGTATAGGGATATATTGTCTGCTCAGATTCAGCCAAATTCAGCGAAGTTGATTGGACAATGACCCAAAACATACTGCGAAAGCAACCCAGGAGTTTTTTAAGGCAAAGAAGTGGAATATTCTGCAATGGCCGAGGCAATCACCTGATCTCAACCCGATCGAGCATGCATTTCACTTGCTGAAGACAAAACTTAAGGCAGAAAGACCCACGAACAAACAACAACTGAAGACAGCTGCAGTAAAGGCCTGGCAAAGCATCACAAAGGAGGAAATCCAGCGTTTGGTGATGTCCATGCGTTCCAGACTTCAAGCAGTCATTGCCTGCAAAGGATTCTCGACAATGTATTAAAAATGAACATTTTATTTATGATTGTGTTAATTTGTCCAATTACATTTGAGCCCCTGAAATATGGGGATTGTGTATGAAAATGGTTGCAATTCCTAAACGTTTCATACGGTATTTTTGTTCAACCCCTTGAATTAAACCGGCACTTCTATTGAATCTCAGTTGTTTCATTTCAAATCCATTGTGGTGGCGTACAGAGCCAAAATGATGAAAATTGTGTCAGTGTCCAATTATTTCTGGACCTAACTGTGTGTGTGTGTATATACTATATATGTGTGTGTATATATACTAGTGGTTACTAGCCTTTGGCTACTGCTACAGGGTTATCCTGTAGGAGACCTGGCTTGTGGTCACTAGACATGCTGGTAGTACTTGGGCATACTGGCAGGGCATCACAAGGAATGACTGCTTAAATATTCCAGGGATATTTATGAATTAGAGTAAAGCAAAAGAAGAGAGCACCATCGTTGACTGGAGTCAGGAGGTGATCCAAGTAACAATTGATTTCATTTAAGCGGGATATTTGCGCATTCTAACAATCTTTCTTGCTATTTATATGAATTAGACTTTTATTCACTAATAGCAATACATTCTTCTGTAGGTGGGGCTCCCGAGTTCTGTGTCTCACCTGGCAGGCACTGACTTAGGGTGTAGTAAGGAATAGGGGAAGACTTACACTCAGGTAGGGGTTGATGGATTGTCTCTATGGTGAGGGAACAGCTGCCTTTTCTGTCAGGTCCTCTCTGTGATTACTGGTCCTGTGACTCCAGTTCTCCCTCGGGGTGAGCTACTCTTGGCTGGCTGTAGACCCTAAACCTGGTAACCAATTGCTGGAAAACAAGCTTCCCTCCTCATGATTCCTACTTCCACACAGGAGGCAGCAAAAACCAGAGAGCAAATGGGTACAGTGCAAATGATATGTGCAAATATATTCAAGAAAAAATGAGTATAAAAAAAAGTGATCCAAAGTGAAAAAAGAATGTAAAACCTACTCAAAATAAGTTGGTTACATTCAAACAAATACTGAATTTCATGAATCACAATGGAGAATCTAGATAATGTTTGGCAGATCTCATTCACTGACAATACATGTAAAATAAAAAACAAGGAGAAGAGACATACTGTAAAACTGAATTGTATGACACACCACATGCTATACAAGTAACACTCACAATTAATTGTGCTAATTAATTAGCCCGTTGGGCTAGAAAGAACCCATAGGTCTCACAAGGACCACTCCAAATTAAGTCTCTGCTCTGTATAGACTAAATTTCCCCTTCCAATGTGTGATGTCACTTTCAGCCGTGATGTATGTGCAGCAGTTAGGTCTCGGTCTTGTGATAGCTCTACAGGCTCCAATTTTAACCAACAGAGGATCAATGAAAGTTCTCTTTACAGTAGAGATTTCGACTATTCTAACACAAACCAGTGGCAATTGCCAAAAAGACCCAGGTACAGCCTGAATAAATGCCTTAAATGTGCCTTAAACTAGCCCCAGCATTTCTGCATTGATTAATGGCCCATCAGATTAACAGCGGGGGTCCCTGGCAGTCTCATTCAAACTGAATTGGACTGCCAGGGACCCCTGCTGTGTTAATCCTATGGGTCGTTAGTCAATGCAGAAATGCCTTAAACGTGCCTCAAACTAGCCCAGCACATACCCAGCACATACCTTGAATGTAACCTGGCTAGTTTAAAGCAAGCGTTAGGATAATCGTGGCCTTGTCTGTAGGTGTTAGGGCTCCTAAAAGTAGCCTAATGCATTTCGTACCTCCAGAACTTCAGCAGAGGCTGAAAAAGTCATAAGTGCAAGTTCCCCAATATGTAAAGTCCAAAACAGATGATGTCATAGGTTCATTACCAAAGGTAATTGAAACCTCTTTGGGCGTTGTCAATGGAAAACAATCTCAGGAACTCCAATAACAAAAGAGTTTACAAATGAGAAAATGTCCCCAGCATGTATTTTTCTCTCCCTCTCCCCAGTATGTCTTTCTCTCCTCCCCCTAGCATGTATTTCCCTCTCCGTCCCCCAGTATGTCTTTCTCTCTCCCCAGCATGTCTTTCTCTCCCCTCTTCCCCAGAATGTCTTTCTCTCTCCCCAGCATGTCTTTCTCTCTCCTCTTTCCCAGCATGTCTTTCTCTCCCCTCTTTCCCAGCATGTCTTTCTCTCCCCTCTTTTCCAACATGTCTTTCCCTCCCCCCAACATGTCTCTCTCCCTCTCCCCAACATGTCTTTCTCTCTCCCCAGCATGTCTTTCTCTCTCCTGTCCCCCAGCATGTTTTCCTCTCCCCCCCAACATGTCTCTCTCCTTCTCCCCAGCATGTCTTTCTCTCCCCCAGTATGTCTTTCTCTCCCCCAGCATGTCTTTCTCTCCCCCAGCATGTTTTTCTCTCCTCCCCATCATGTATTTCTCTCCTCCCCCCAGCATGTCTTTCTCTCCTCCCCCAGCATGTATTTCTCTCTCCCCAGCATGTCTTTCTCTCTCCTCTTTCCCATCATGTCTTTCTCTCCCCTCTTTTCCAGCATGTCTTTTTCTCTCCCTCTCCCCAGTATGTCTCTATCTCCTCTTCCCCAGCATGTCTTCCTCTAACCCCAGCATGTCTCTCCCTCTCCTCTTCCCCAGCATGTCTCTCCCTCTCCTCTTCCCCAGCATGTCTCTCTCTCTCCTCCAGCATGAATTGTTGTAGCTCCATTAATTCCATTTCAAATAACTCATATTTTTTGTCTCACCACTTCAAGGCTTCAATTGATGCAAATTTGCATAACTACAAGCCACATAACTAATTTTTGGACTGCAGAACATGAACTGACTACTTTATATGTATGTGTTATTAAGTATTCTATTGTAAATGTAACCATTCTACACTACAGTGGAACTCATGATGTACATCGTAGAAATCATTTGGACCACTATAGAAATATACACAACCAAACATTACATTGAAAATCTCTTGCCCAAATAACATGCCTAATTGTATCCTGAAATCACCGGTGGCCAGGTGGCCAGGGTTGCTACCACCCTGGGTTTGAGACTACAGGTTTTA
This sequence comes from Ascaphus truei, assembly GCF_040206685.1. Taxonomy (NCBI): domain Eukaryota; kingdom Metazoa; phylum Chordata; class Amphibia; order Anura; family Ascaphidae; genus Ascaphus; species Ascaphus truei. The sequence goes on along the minus strand of NC_134483.1, from coordinate 202,372,945 downwards.
GGCACTTACCTCTGGGCTACGGTTCAGCTTCTTAATCTCCAGGTGGCGGCTAGGTGTGGCGGCATCTCCGGCATCCTCTGGCATTCTCCTGCAATTACAGTGAACATGGCTATGCGGCGTCACATGACGCCGCATTGCCATGACAATGAGACGCTGTGTGATATCATGTAACACCAGTTGCCAAGACGAGATGCCATGTGACATCTTGGTGCTACGTGGAGTAACCTAATTACAACTACGTTAGTGTCCATGCATGGTCTAACCATGTACATTCCTGAATATAAGCCCATTATTCATTCAGGTGTGCAATGATTGACGTTGTACAAACTGACATTGTTTGTAATGTGTGTTTGAGGCTTTAAAACCATAGCACACCCTTTTGTCAATATCTTTGAAAGATGTGTGTTTAAAGCTTTTCATTCAATAAACGCTGGGTTCCCATGAGCACTAAACTGACAATGATGGCAACTAATGTGAACTGTATATAATATTGTTTTTTACTATGAGCACCACTGTCTACAACCATACCTTGCCATTTTGTTACTGCCTCTCTTTCTGACATGATGGCATTGCATCTTGAAAATGGATACAGTAGTACTACTACAGCTTGTGCAATAGCATCTATGTATTGATCTTAGTGTATATATTCTTTTAAAAACTATGTGAATATAGGTGCACTACTGGCTAAATGTTCACATCCACATGTCTTATGTTGTGAATAGTTTGTAGGTGATACCGTAGCAATGTACATCATTGAACATTGTGTTTACCCACCACTTTGAGTCACAGTATTGGCCCCAAATACCTTGGTATCTTGATTCATGTCATAGTACTCACCTTGCTCAGGGTTGCACACACTGTGCCCGATGTTCCTGTCATCCGTCAATCCAAATATTCCCTCAGGGTTTAGGATTGAGCTGAGCCACTCCTCCATGGAGGTAAGATCTAGGGGCCTGGTGAGACCCAGGTCCTGGATGCATGGTGTTGGCCGTTGCCCAACTTTTGTCGCACCTTGCGCTTTATATCAGAGAAACACTTTTTGCAGTTCTCAGGAAAACGCACAGCAGATCCAAGGGAGCAGACCTGGTCACAGATCTCCCTTCAGATCTGTGTCTTCTCCGAGATTTTGGTTCTGGCTGCAGATAGGATCACAAATGTTGAGAGTTGAGATGTTGTTACTATAGGTTACTGTAGGTGTAGAGAGTGACATGTTTATGGAGTAGAAATGTAATAACTATTCTAACGTGTGTCAAGTGTGTCTTACAGATAGTTGGATTATCTGTGGCACAAACTCAGACCCCAATGAAGGGGGGGTGGGGGGGAGTTGGGACGGGATGGTTACAAAACCTCCTTTAGTATATTTAATAAGGTGTGACTTTCTAAAATGTTCGATGTCACCTAAGTGTTACATTTTTTGTGTCCACCCCTGAGCTATAGCAAGTATGTATTTTACATATAAATGGGAGTGTGAAAATGTATGGTACATGTTAATGTCAATAGTTATTTGTACATATTCTTAATTTTGATACTGTAATTCTGTTATTGGTTTTCTTACCACCTGGTCAACCAGAACCTCCTTCTCCTCAGTCATAAATCTAATATTGCACAACCCTTCCAAATCCGCCTATGTGGTGCAGAAGGTGATACAACTGGAACCTCAGAGGTAGAGGCTCTGCCAGATTTGTGCTGCTGACTTGCCCTATCTACCTCCCAGAGCCCTCTTGATCCCGCAAGCCCCTGCTGGATTCCCTTATCTCTATCCTCACCTCTGCCATTCTAGGCCTTCTGATGTCCTCCACACCTCCTCTTCCTCCTTGAGTCGCACCTGCTGCCAAATAAAAAGATCACTTGTGTAGACCTTTGCACATCAGAGTTTTGGAACATATGGGAAATATTAAAAGACAGTTGGAAACACATAGCGTTTCCAACCATTTCCTTAAGTTTCATAACTCTGATCCTCCTGGACTCAAATATATGGGCATAGAACAAGTTTTACCGCACTGGAGAGGTGGGGACCATGATGTAGATCTTATAAAGAGAGAATCATTTTTGATTCATCAATTAAACACCTTATCCCCCTCTGGTCTAAATGTTGATTTCGAGATATATATATATATATATATATATATATATATATATATATATATATATATATATATATATATATATATAAAACACACAATTGAAAGGACAAAGACAATCCCCTTAATAGCACTCTAAATTACACCAACAAAAATCTAAAAAAGAAAGATATAGCTCAAAAGAACCAGATGCTCTGCCGAGATAGAAAATGGAACAAGTTTTTATTGAAAATACAGCAAGACACACTAACTTAAAAACATAGAAATACTAGTGACAGCCAAAAAATAATATATGTGGATAGTGACTAGAAATCAAGGAATACTGTGTACCAAACAAAAAGCTAGAATGTATCTAAATGGCTATATATATATATATATATATATATATATATATATATATATATATATATATATATATAAATAATGACACCAAAAAAGCTTAATGAAACAAAAATGAAAGAAAATACATATATATATATTTCCCTACTGGTATAAATGCCTGATTCCAAGATATAAAATGCAAATCACAGCATTGAGAAAAGTATGTAATCAGTAACCAGCCATGGGAAAAAAAGGGGGGAAAATATGCAAGGGAGATGGATAAAATAATCTCATACCCTGAACAGTAATACCAAAAAATGAACACTGACTACTGATGCAGCAAGGAAATAACACATAGTGACTATAATAAACATATGAGCAAACAGAAACAAAACATATAGAATACACAGTAGTGCAAATCACTGCAAGGACAAGTGATGCCAAGACAGCAGGGAGAGGTAATACTCAGCTGTAGCTCAGTTGCAAGAGGCATCAGTCCATGATAAGAACGTTGACAGTGTTGCATCGTTAGCTCATAAAGAGATAGAGAAATCCATACTGCTGCATCAGTTCAGTGGTAAAGTCACACCAGAAAAAAATCACATAAAGGCTGTCTGTAGTAAACACTCAACGCGTTTCATCAGGCATTTATACCAGTAGGGAAATATATATATATATGTATTTTCTTTAATTTTTGTTTCATTAAGCTTTTTTGGTGTCATTATTTTATATATATATATATATATACAGTATATATATATATATATATATATATATATATATATATATATATATATATATATATATATATATATATATATATATATATATATATATATATATATATATATATATATTGCCATTTAGATACATTCTAGCTTTTTGTTTGGTACACAGTATTCCTTGATTTCTAGTCACTATCCACATATATTATTTTTTGGCTGTCACTAGTATTTCTATGTTTTTAAGTTAGTGTGTCTTGCTGTATTTTCAAAAAAAACTTGTTCCATTTTCTATCTCGGCAGAGCATCTGGTTCTTTTGAGCTATATCTTTCTTTTTTAGATTTTTGTTGGTGTAATTTAGAGTGCTATTAAGGGGATTGTCTTTGTCCTTTCAATTGTGTGTTTTATAATTATATTTATCCCCTAGCACCATCAGGCTCTTCCCTTTATATTTAACTGACTTATTTTTGGATTAATATATTTTTACCAAATTAGTATTATTTAGGGCCTGAGTTAACCACATATATTTGTGTTGAGCAACATACCTTTTTGTGTGTTTTATATATATATATATATATATATATATATATATACACACATACATACTTACACACATACATACATATGTAGCCCTGTTTCCTAATGAATACAGTATGCTACCAATGCTGTGTAACCTGTTGGCTCGCAGGGCCTGAGCCTCCGCCACGGAGAGCCTGGGGCACTCGTAGGAATATTGATAACCTCTTACTTGGTGCAGCGCCTCCACCTGCGATGGCTACCACCAGAGGGGGAGTGGTTCCTCGCAGGACAAATATATATCACTCCACACACACAGCATGTAAAACAACCAATGACTTTACTAACGTAACCATAACTTTGCATAAGATCAACAGGTGTCCCTCCCTAGAGGAGACACTATACTACTGCATCTCGCAGGACGCGACCCCCTTCACCGGGGACTCCCACCACGTGTCCAGTACCCACACTCAGTGTTCCCCCACCCTCAAGTGAGATATGTGTGTGTGACTGAGCAGCCACTATGTCCTGATATAGATATATGGTATAGTTGGTGCACTTGATGATGTTACCTGCCGAGCGCTCCAGCGCCCGGGCCTGCCAATGAACTTCACAAAGGATCCGACGACGGATGAATGCCCGGACTGCTTCCAGGGCGATCCCACCCGGTCGGCTGCTGCTGCGGCTGTTGAGGTCTGAGCCCAAACCTCTGGCCGTATAGTGCAACTGTCTCTGTAGCTATAGTTCTCCCGTCGCTACTAAAGGGAACTGTAATCTAACTGAGGGCTGGTCCCTAGTTCCGCTCCACTCTACGGGGACTCAGGGCCTAACTGGGCCGGGGTATATGGCCTAGTGTAGGGGCGGTTGGCCTCCCTACACATGGAGCTCCTTCTCCTTCATCCTCCCGCTCGGCTCTGCCGGCGTGCTCCCCTGTGCAAACTTCTAACCACCTCATCCCGATATCCTGGCTGCCCTATAGGCTCCCTGGCATCACCTGGTCTCGCTATGCCTGCTGGGACTCGTATTCCCGTGTGCTCCACCCTATAGGAGCCGCTCCTCTTTCGCGGGCTTTGCAACCTTGGCTGCGCATGCGCGACCTCTGCTCCATCGCCACCTCCACGGCCCGCCGCACTTGCAGGAACATCCAACATGGCGGCGCCCTGATCGCTCGGCTCACTGCGGAGCCTCCGGTACGCCAGAGTGCTCCCTGCACTCGCTGCAACCTTCCCTATTCTTCCCTATTCTCCCCGCATACAGAAATAGGGTGAGTCTGGGGAGCCTGGCTACACATATATAATTAGACTGTAAGCTCCTCGGGGCAGGGACTCCTCTTCCTTAATGTTACTTTTATGTCTAAAGCACTTATTCCCATGATCTGTTATTTATATTATCTGTTATTTATTGGATTACCACATGTATTACTGCTGTGAAGCGCTATGTACATTAATGGCGCTATTTAAATAAAGACATACAATACATACAATACAAGAGGATGCTGCACGCTGCGGGACTGGCTACTGAGGAGCTGCAGGACCCAGGACGGATAAGCTGACAGGGGTAAGATTGCTTTCTTTGCCCCTGAGCCCCGACCTCCCTAGTGGTCCCATGATGCTCCTTATGCCTCAACCTCAGCCCATTCACACTTTACAAGTGTGTTTATCATTCGACGCAAGCCAGAGCGCATGACAGTTATTCACTCCATACATACATACATACATATACTGTATATATATATATATCAAAGAGAGTATCCTCACATGAGGGATAAATGAAGCACCGCAGATACAATAGGGAAAAAGACAGGGAATCGGCACCAAGGATAAAAAAAATCTAATTTATTCGGAGGTGACTAAGAGAGACATCCACAAAAATAGGACAAAACAGACAACTCTGACGCGTTTCGGGCAAAGCCCTTTGTCAAAGAGTATACTCAGAGTTGTCTGTTTTGTCCTATTTTTGTGGATGTCTCAGTCACCTCCGAATAAATTAGATTTTTTATCCTTGTTGTGCCGATTCCCTGATTTTTCCCTATCTGCGGTGCTTCACTTATCCCTCATGTGAGGATACTCTCTTTGCTGTCAACTATCAAGTTGGATGCACGGCCAGTGGAGCGTTTACCTCATCAAACAGTGAGTTACCTTCTGGAGTTTATCAGTGCCAGTTAGTTTTGTATAGCCTACATGCTCTAAGTACTCTGTGTTGGTGAAAAGGTGCACATTACCTGTTGGTTGTTGTGCTTCCCTAGTAATCCATAAATCTCATTTAATAATTTAAGCCTTAAATTGGGGCGACTACTATTATATGAGCTATGGGCAAATAACGTTACTAACTACTGTCTATGCTCTCAATATTTGAGCTATGTGCACAAGTTTACATCATTATACTCCAATAAATACTATGAATTGCTCACACTAAAGGACATTAAGAAGAAATGTAATGATATTCTCTACCTGTGAATTGTTTCTGCTGCACCGATAATTGGACTATATGTCTGTTTGTATACTGTATATATATATATGTACAGTAACTATATGAAAAAATACCTTATATACCATCACTATATTAAAAGTACATAACAGTACATAAATACTGTACACACCAGTACAGAAAACAGATTCCAAAGAAACTTAAAATAGGGGAAATAAAAAAAAAGGAAAAATTTGATGAGAGAGAGACATTCTTAAAGTCAACCAATAAATTTGTGTAGCCAATTCATATTACAAAAACATGACAACACTTTATTTTATAGGATGCATTTCTTCAGGTCAAGTTGAGGTGATTGGTGCTGCAGATGAGGATGAGGAGGTTGAGCCTTCATCCCAGCAAAGGTAACAAATGTATTTAATATATGGTGTCCATTGATGTCCAATGTGGGTATCTGTGCCCCCGTTGACGGCATAGGTTACCATAGTGAAAATCAATGGATTAAATGGCTAGTGTTTGTTTATTTCATTGTAATATAACGTGTGTTTTAATGTAATTTAGATTGTACTGTAATTTGTATTTTATTGTAATGGGTATTTTATTCTAAAGTATTTTTTATGCTTTGGAATGGGCAAAAGCGCTAATATCCAGATTTGGTTAATATGGCTATTGGCCATTACTGTGTGGTGGTGGTTGGGGGGGGGGTATGTTTTGTTGGGGGTAGAAGGGTTGGCTGATGGAATAGTAACCCTGGGGTAGGTGATTAGGACTCCCAGGGTGGTAGCGGGAGGGGTTAACCCCTTCACTACCTTAGTGGTTACTACCCGCTAAGGTAATTAAGAGGTTACTGTGCAGTCGATGGTATTTTAATGGTTTTGCATCGGTCCTTTATTGGATGTTGGTGCCGCTGAGGATGAAGAGGATGAGAAGGATGGCCTTCATCCTGGCAGGGATAAGTACTACTTTTATTTACTTTAGGGTGTCCATTGATTGCCAATTTGGCTATTTATGTTCACATTGAGAGCGTAGGTAACCACAGTGGCAATCAATGGATTTAATGACTAATGTTTTTGTTCTTATTTTATTATGATATACAGTAATCAAAAAACAAGTGACTTTCAGGTGCCTCCAAAAAACATATATAATGTCCAGCACAAATAAAGAACTAGGCAAATTAATAATATGGACCAATGGTTCTGTCCAGTGTACAGAGAAGTGGATGACTGCAAGTGGCACTCGCAGATGCCCCTGTGATGCCCTTCCAGTTAGCGGAGCCAACAGCATTTCTTCAATTCGGACGGATGCAAAAATGATCTTTTACTGAGCTACATCCATCAGATGAAAGCTACAGCATGCAGAATATCCACCACAGATCTAAATGATCCCAGCGTGAAACAACCATCTCCTCTCTGATATAGAAGCTCAGTTTATGCATTTATAGCATTTAATGCCTGCAAAACTACTGCTTCTTGTAAGTAGGACTCCAGTTTTTCCACTGAAGAACACCTGCGTCTCAGTACCTCTTCATCAATTTTATGTTCACTTGATTAGAGTAAATAGTTTTTTTTCTTTTTCACCCATAGCATATCATCGTTTTGTCTCCAGCTCTGCATGTTAGTTAGTGTCTTTTATTGTGTCCTATTGTACGTTTGTCCCACCCCAAGTCCTGTTTCTTATAGTTTGTGCATCATCCATCCTGGGATTTCTTTAAACAATATCGCACTATAGTGTTTGTATTATTCTCTTCCAAAATGTCCTGATGTTCATCTGAGTGCAACTTGGAGTCATCCACTTCTCCAGACACACTGGACAGGACATATCCTCATGGTTTGATTCATTTTATTCATTTGCCTAGTTCTTTATTTGTGCTGGACATTACACATGTTTTTTGGAGGCGCCTCAAAGTCTCTTGTTTTTTGATTGGATACTACCTAACCTAGTTCGATCAGAGGACTTTCTGTGGGCAGCCCCCTATTTATACTGTGTTTATTTCATGTTATTTGGCATTTAATTGTGTATGTTCAAACATTATCACTACACTGGCGACACACTTTATTCGAGCTCGGCTAGTCCCACGAATTCGGGTATACTCGGGTGTATTGAGGTTTGTGACTGTTTCCTGCCCGAGTGCATTGCGTTATTTTCCAGGCAGGGATTGAAGCATTTTATTCCCGCTGGCTGCAATACTGCACAGTATATATATATACTGCATTACAATTCATGAATTTATGCCATCTGGTAGACACGCGAAGCATTGCAGCCTATTAAATCCTAATCATTATCATTTAACAGATCAGCCGCCCATCAGCCAGGCATGAACCCAGGCTGGGAAGGCAAACGCAACGGGGCTTGTCAGAGGTGAGGAGCGGCGCATTCCAGGTATCTGCCAGGTACATACTGGGTATTTGCTCGAATAAAGTGTGTCGCAGCAGTAATAGTTAGATTCACAGTAAACACACTAGTTTAGCATTAGCTCTTTGCAATATTTTTTACCGATATACAGTAATGTGTATTTTATTACAAACAAACACAAACAGAGTCCAGTGCTACATCAAATGGCAAAAATACACAGTGAAATACCTATATATCTCTTGAATAAAAGGGTCGTTTAGATTAACACTTTGGCCAAAGCATTGTAAGCCTGTGAGCCCCTACAAGGCATAAAATGCTGGTGGGTATAGGATATGTGACACTAAAGAGTTTTACAATCACCCGATGGAGCCTCCGTGGATGAGTGACGTGTTTGGTGTCCAACACACTCCTGCCGCGGATGCCAGGAGGGTGCGCGCGCACTCGGTCTCTCCCTGGTTGTAAATCCTGCGAGAGTGTGTGTCCTCCAATGTCACAGGATGCTGACGCGGCAGTCAGACTTCCTGCATCAACCGTAATGAAAATGTACCGGCTCCAAAAGCGATCGAGATGCTAATAAGCTCAAAATATTCTCAAATTATGAGTGGTGTATTAAAAAGTCCAATGCTAGCTCCTTCCCTACGCGTTTCGTCGCGATATGCGACTTCCTCAGGGCATCCTGAGCTTATTCGTTCTGCAGATTGAGAGGAAGGTGTTTTTTTCCTGAAGACTGGCATCGATACCCAGTAGCTGTTTAAAGACACTTTTATTTTTCATTTTTATTCATTCACCTATTCTTTTGGGGCTTTTTTCTCCCCTTTCCTTCCTCCCTCCCACTCCCTTTCCACTTCCATCCACCCTTTCTCTTCCACTTGTTTGTTTTGTATGTTTATTCTTGTTTTGTCTTTAGCAACAACTCTGTACATTCAGGTACTAGTGTATTCCTCTGTGTGTATATTTATCACTGTGCAACTATCACCCCTGTTGTTTGATATTCCAGCTAGTGCAGCAGTGTTTTTTTCCCTTTGTTATATATATATTGTGGCAGGACGGCCTCGCGGTGGGGTCAGTAAGACACTAGATATGATGGTAAACGTTAAACTATAGTGGTTTATTAGCCACAACCAAAATAAAGTACGGGTGCACTGTCCCTTTAAGAAACTACTTTCTAGAAATTAAAGCCTAGACCCGTTAGGGAAACTAACTCATTTCTTGATCCCTTACTAACAGGGCAGCCAGCTAACCAACAGCAAACAGGAACACGGTTCCAGGGAGCAGGCTGTGTCCAGCTCGCAGCAATCTTTATCTAATCTTTATCCTGGGTTGGGGTCCCAGCTGGTCCCAGCAGAAAAGCTCCTCGCAGGACTGGGGGACCAGAGCAACAGCTACGGCTTCCTAGCCGGGAGAGTTCTCCCCACCCTCACGTGGAAAAACAAGCTCACCTTGTGTGAGCAACTTCCTGCTTTATAAAGCACTTGTTTCACTGATGAGTTCATCCCCTGTTTAATCAGTCTTCAGCTGTGCTTCTTTCTCTGAGGAGATTAACGCTCTGTGTACTGGCTGCAGCATCTCTCCATTCACTGTTTCAATGTAGAAAATAGCTGAAGCGCTCAAATGCAGGTGTATTGAACAAAAATAAGCCAAACCACTAAACCAGGGTACTAATAATTAACATAGTACTTAGTGTGAAATAGTATGGGTACTATCCTCCTGAAGACAGGTGGTAGATGGTACAAGCCCACTCACCCTCAGTCTCATCGGCAGGTTCCCCTGAAAATAAGCAATACTCACATCCTGGTAGTAGGTAGGTAGGTAGGCTGTGCAGCTACAAATATGCAATACAGGAAAAGGGAGACCAAAAGCGCACCAGCACAAATGGAGCAGGAAGGACCCAAAACAGAAAATAATTAAAAGGGCACTTTAATGTGACAAAAGACCCATCCAACGCGTTTCGAACGTCACAGCGTTCTTTTTCAAGCGTTGTATATATATATATATATATATATATATATATATATATATATATACACATAACAAAAACAAGCAGCTGGCACTCTAGATAATAAACAATAATGGTGGTGCTAGTCCCATAAAAATGAATATACAAAAGATCTTCCCCTCCTTACGTCAGGCAAAGAAAGAGGCAGCACTCACTTCCAAGATATAAAAAGTGTATTAAGGCATGTGAAGACAGACAACCAATTCCAACGTTTCGGCTCCGGAACGGAACCTTTCTCAAGGTATAGATATATGTTTCCTAGCTTAGAAACAGTACAGTATGTGAATTCTATATGAATTATTATAAAACTGATTTTTACCTATGAAACGTTCCCTTGTATTCATTATGTGGATGCCATTTTTATAATTAAGATGTGTTTACATATTCTGCCTTAAAAAAGTCTTTAAAAAATTGAATAATTACATTTCTTACGATGATTCCTGACGAAGCAACAGCGAAATGCGTAGAATCAGCTGTTGGAGGATACTGAGAATTGGGGAAACAGTGCGGGGAGGTGCTGGCAAGTCACGGAGGCCGGATTACCAGGCAGCTTCTTCCACCCTGACTAGAGCCGTCACAGGACGTGATGTAGGCGGATGTGACGTATGCGGAAGCTTTCCAGTGACTGAATACACTGGCGTCCTCCACGAGTCACCAGCAGTTCTCTCCAACGAATTGTCTCTAATGCCAAAATGTGAGTGCATTACCTATATGCTATTTATGTGCAATATATACCCTTATTATACTACACTATTGTGCGCTCTCTCCTTTCTTTCTCCACATCCTTTGGGAGGTATACTGAGTACTTTACGATTTCATTAGACATCAAGCTTACCAGACCAACAGTTATAAGGCTTCCATCACCAGAGGGCTTCCAATAAAGGGCTCCCATCAGAGAGAGATGGATCTCTGATACATCTGATATATCTGAATCAATTTGTGAGTGACACTAACACAGAGACTATTTTATATTTCACTTATTAATACCATCTGCACTATTATACTATTTTTCCTATTTTTCACATAGTACCTCGAGAACCACAGCGCTCCTCCTACCTGGAAGACAACGCAAGACTACTGTACATTGGACCTGGACAGTCCTTTAAAGGGTGTAGAGCTGCTGTATTCATTTGTATTTCACATTTAATATTTTACTGATCACGTTTTTTGGTGTAGGTTATTTATTCACTATATTTGTATATATGTACTTATTTGGTTTTTAGGTTCACTGTTATTGGTTATTTTTCACCATTAATTCACTTCAGTTATTTCATAGTTAGAAGCGCCCGGTTCCATCTTTTTGTACACTGTATACATTGTCTAAAAATATCTTATTACTTTGGATCATCCAGGCGCCTTTTAATAAATAACATTCACATTTTGTTGTCACATTCTGAGCTTTCTACTTAATATCACCTTTAGCTGTATTTACACGTATTAGTACGGAGGATACACACTTCTTGCACTTAATTTTTTCTTTTTATTTATGTAATTGCGTTTCCTAATTTCTCAAATAATTGGGTCCTTACCGTTTACGAAAAGGACATATGGCTAATAGATTTCAGCTTTAAATATATTTATCTTCCATCATTATTTTGTTTATACTCCTTTAACATGAGATTATTGTAACAGAGTGCTCACCGCAAACAAGGCGTGACCACGAGGCCGAGGTGGGGATTGATATATAACACCAGCCCACAGCCGTGTGGGCGCGTCTGGAGTGTAGATAGGTCGAGGTAGCCGGGTTGGGGTTGGAGAGGTATGGATGGTCAGAGATACTTGCCTAGGTCGGGGTTGGAGAGGTGCGGATCGTTGAAGGTACTTAGCCATGGTCAGGATTGGAGAGGTGCGGATCGTTGAAGGTACTTAGCCATGGTCAGGATTGGAGAGGTGCGGATCGTCGTGGTACTTTGCCGAGGTCGGGGTTGGAGAGGTACGGATCGTCGTGGTACTTTGCCGAGGTCGTGGTTAGAGAGGTACGGATCGTCGTGGTACTTTGCCGAGGTCGGGGTTGGAGAGGTGCGGATCGTCGTGGTACTTTGCCGAGGTCGGGGTTGAAGAGGTATGGATCGTCGTGGTACTTTGCCGAGGTCGGGGTTGGAGAGGTGCGGATCGTCGTGGTACTTTGCCGAGGTCGGGGTTGGAGAGGTACGGATCGTCGTTGGTAGCCGGGGTCAAGAGTTTAGAAGAGCGGAGTCCAGAAGAATAGACAAGGTCAGAAACAGAGGAACTAGGAACTGGAGGACAAGACTGTGGCGGCAAGGGTAGCAGTGAACACTTCGCACATAGGAAGATTTATGCTCTGCCGATTTGCCAGTGTGCCGGATGAGCATATATAGGACACAGGGACCAATGAGGTAACAGGCTGGAGGAGGCGTGTCAGAGATAGTGAGTGTGATAGGAGGATACGGTGCAGAACACAGGTGTGTGTAGGATCCCAGAGGCGGAGAGATGACGCGGCTCATGGGTGTGCTGACCGCGTGCCGTGTGTGTGCGAGCTGTGCACTGATGATGTTGCCGCAGAGGCTGGAGGCGGGACCGGTAGTATTAACCTCCATTCAGGATGTGTGCACGCCTAGCATGGTGGCTGGTCCCAGGAGAAGGAAGAGAAGCGTCATGGCAGACGGAAGGAATGGGGGACCCGATCACGGGTTGGGGTAAGTGACGAATGCACCGAGCATGTCGCAGATCACGGATCCTGATCTTTTATTCATTGATGAATAAAATTACAATAAATTATATAGTTGTAACGCCGTGCTCACCACAAACAAGACGGGACCCCGGTACTGAGGTGGGAATGGGTATAACGCCACTCACAGCCACGGAGGTACGTCTGGAGTGCGGATGGTCGGGGAGCCGGGTCAGGATTGGAGAGAGTAGCATGGTTAGGTACTTGCCGAGGTCAGACGTAGGAACCGATTGAATGGTCAGTGTCCATTTAGCCATGGTCAGGGGTTGGAGCCAGTAGGAGCGTAGAGGTCCGTATGCCGTGGTCAGGATTGGAGATATGCGGAAGGCCAGAGGTAAGCTGGGTTGATAAGCCAGAAGTCCAGAGTCCTAGGTGATAGCCGGGTCAGTACACAGGAGGTAAATCTGAAAGCAAGGCAGCAGGGAACTAGACAAGTGAGGACAAGGAACCAGGAAGTGGGAGAACAGCCCTAACTGGAACTATGCTCAGCCAAAGTGCAAGTGGCACAGCTGAGCATATATGGGAGAGCATGACCAATGAGAGGGGGCAGAGTGGAGGTGCGGCCTCCGCGGATGCACGGATAGGCGGAGAGACACAGGAGACAGGTGGGCATAGTAAGGAGAGTTGACATGCAGCTTGGGAGAGGTGCACACGCGTCACATGTGCGCACTACGTGACGTTGATGTGCGTCACAAGCGGGGGGTGAAGCCAGACACCGCAACGTCAGAAAAGCTTCTGCGGGAGCGCGCGCACTGTAAGGACAGCGGGATTGCGCGAGACGTGGGACGCGCTCCCCGATTCCTTACAATAGTTTATTTTCATCTTGCTGTTAATCCCTAGATTAAGTGTCGTTAATCCCTAGATTCTTTGTTTTCATGTATCCAGTTGGACACTAGTATGATATGTAAGAAATAGTAAAATAGAACAGAGTGGGTCTGGACATAAAGTATGGTATAGAACTGATACGTCTTGCTACCACCCCATTTTAAAACAGTGCATAAACATTACTTTTTCTGTATATGAGTTTATCTATCCTTTCGATAACTGTTACATAATATAAATATAAAAGGGCGTATACGTTACAGATGATTTTTTTACTATGGTTTTCACAATTTTTTGTTATATATACAGCTAAACCCCAATATTACGCGGTGCTTGGGGTCCACCCGATGCAATCACGTTATAACCGTATTGCGGAAAAAAATGGCCGCCATCAGGGGTTCCGCATCCGCCAGAGGGGGAGAGCTAGGATAACTCTCCCAGCTATCCCAGACCCAGACTTACCTGGCAATCGTGTGTGTATATAATTTTTTATTATCCCTCCCATTACGCATGTTGATGTAGTTAATGTTGAGCACTTTTCCTGCATACACTGTGCGTACACCTAGTTGATGGTTTCTTCAATGACAGGCGCGTCCTGTCCATGTGACCAGCCTGAGGGTTAATGCCCAAAAGTGACCATGAGAAACATATTTCTGGAAGACGGATGTTGGGCTACGGGCGGATGAAAGGAAAGCCGTAGTATTTGTTTGCAATGTGTGCCTGGCAAAATCTTTTTGTGTGATAGGCAATGTATTAGGCAACACAGGAACTCTAATTTCACATGCTTTTGAAGTGGAATGATCAAGTTACTTCAGATGTGCTTTGCAAACTAAAACAAAATGGCTATAAATAGAACACTGCATGGGAAAAAGGCACTCTTGTTCTCTTTTTGTATTTTCTTTGAGTGGATATTTGTAGTGTGGATTGGAAGATAGCATACACATTTCTGTATTGTGTGTGTGTGTGTCACTCACCTGGCGGCAGCGGAGAAGGCTTATCACAACTTGAGCTTCCTGGGCCAGAAGCCGGGTAACCTCATTCCCTCCCTTCCCACGTGGCGTCGCAACGTTACATGACCCTGCGGGGTCATTTGATGCAGGAACCGAGGAGGGGCGGGGGCCGGTAGCAAGACCAGGCAAAAAGGATAGAAAGGTAGAAGATCTTCTAAATCAGGAGCCACACTCAAACCGCGTTATATGCGGATCCACATTGTAGCGGATCGCGCTATAACGGGGTTGAGCTGTATGTATATTTTAAACTATGTTGTACATAAAAAAAATCTCCTATTTTGTCATGTTGTTTTGAAAGTTATGGAGAGGACTGTGATGTGGGTCCTCATGAATAGAGTCGTCGTCAGGGCTTAGGGAAACATCTTCACTTGCGTCCCTCAAATACCCTCCTGGTTTTACTATTACATTTCGAACTGCATAAGAATTATTTTCGCTTTGAATCTCAATATTATCTACAAACTAAAGGAATAACAATGGGATCCAATATGGCACCTTCATAAACTAATTTATACAAGGATCACTATGAAACTCATTTTATCCACTCATCTGAATTTGCTAAAGACATCCATACCTTTATAGACGATATTTTTCTCATTTGTACAGGTACAGAACTAAACTGCAAGAATGTTTCGACTAACTGAACTCACAAGAATCCTCTATCCTATTCACGACAATGTGGAGCAAGCAACAAATAGCCTTTCTTGACATACCTATCAAGTTAAACAATGGCAAACTAATTCAACGATGTATACTGTAGAAAAGCCACAGATAAGAATATTCTCATCCAAATGTATTTAGATCTTTTCCAAA
This sequence comes from Ascaphus truei, assembly GCF_040206685.1. Taxonomy (NCBI): domain Eukaryota; kingdom Metazoa; phylum Chordata; class Amphibia; order Anura; family Ascaphidae; genus Ascaphus; species Ascaphus truei. The sequence goes on along the minus strand of NC_134483.1, from coordinate 202,357,201 downwards.
ATCACTAATGACATGAGCCACCAAAATAGTTGATCACAAAGAAAACGTAGAGACAGTATTAGAAGACATCGAAAATCGATTCACAGAGAGGTTATAATTAGTCAACTCTTTCAGATATTGAACAAAATATTATTAAGAATGCTCCAATAAAAGTAAAAGAAAAAACTGACAGACCAATCTTTGTATCTACGTACTCTAAAACCAGTAAATTCCTTCAAGAGAAGTCAAAATACTGGCACTTCCAGGCAATCCAAGCAAATTGGTGCAAACCCAAAACCCCAATGATGGCCTACTAGAGAGTTCGTAATATCTCTGAACATTTGGTGAAAGATGATAATCCCTCACACTATACTACAGGAAGCACATTCTATAAACCGATAATGGCAATAAAATGTAAAATGACACAACATGTATTTCTACACACATAGTATATTGGATTAAATGCCCCTGTGGAATAATTTACATAGGTAAAACCATTAAAGAACTAGAAACATGTTTTATTGAACGTAAAAGTACACTCAAAAAAGGTTCAGAAATTACAGTATTAATCCAACACTGTAAAACAGATGGACACACAGTTTCACAATTAAGACTAATCAGTATTTAACAGATTGCTATATTCAGAGGAGGAACAAATAGAGGCACATTATTACTTAGAGCTGAAGCTAAATGGATTTTTCAACTTAACACTATAACTCCTCTTACTGTAGTTTAAATGATTTATTGCATTTAGGGTGTTTTTTGGATTTAAGATAATAAGATATTTCTTGATTTTTCTTTATTCCCTTTTAAATTTTTTTTTTTTTTAAATACCCCTTTCATTTTGATCCAGGTATGTTTACTAAAGATTGCACACATGTGCCAAAAGAACACATTTATTATCTTCATTATATCATCTCATATATATCATATGTAACCCATTTCCCCCCCCCCCCCCCAATCGCAGATATGGTGTATGTAGGGGGATCTATATGCATTACCCAGCGTGGTGCGTCTACCTGTTAGGCTCACAGGAGGCCTAAGCCTCCGCCACGGAGAGCCTGGAGCACGTATGACAATATGTATAACCTCTTACTTGGTGCAGCACCTCCACCTGCGATGGCTCCCACCAGAGGGGGAGTGGTTCCTCGCAGGAAATATATATATCACTCCACACAACATGTAATACAACCAGAGACTTTACTTGCATGAATAACCTTGAGCATATACACATATACCAACAGGTGTCCCTCCCTAGAGGAGACACTAACTCTGGCGTCGCGCAGGACGCTACCTTCACCTCCACCTCCACCGGATGATCCCACCCAGTGTCCAGCAACCCCACACAGTATTACCCAATCCTCAAGTGAGATGTATATGTGTGACTGTGCAGCCACTATGTCCCTTGTGAATATGATAGTAATCGTTGGTGCACTTGTAGGTTACCTGCCGGGCACTCTGGTGCCCGGACCTGCCAAGGAACTTCACAAAAGATCTCGACGTCGACTGTACACCGGAACTACCGTCCAGGGCGATCCCACCCGGATGGCTGATGCAGCAACAGCAAGGGTCTGAGCCCAAACCTCTGCACGGACGCGTGCTTCTGCTGTGTCCCTATCTGGCTCTAGACAATAAGTGGCAGGGTTCCTAATCTGGGGGCTGTCCCTGACACTACTCACACTACAGGGTGGCTCAGGGCTAACTGGGGCCTTGGGGGCTGCTGGCCTAGTGCAGGGAGTCACTGACGCCTGCACCCTAACTCCTTCCTTTAGCTTCTCCTGGCTCTAACTGACTAGCGTGCTGCAAGCCCGCGAAATGTATCTCTTTGCTCCTGCAGGGCCATCCTCCAGCCCTATTGGCTCCCTGGCGTCACATGGGGCGCTGCAGAAGCTCCTGGGACTTATATTCCCTTCCAAGAGCCTTCCCTGGTAGGCTAGGGTTTGCGCGCTTCTCACTGCGCATTCGCGACCTGTCTGTGAGCCTCCCGGTAACTCTGTCTCCTGCGCATGCGCAACGCAACCCGCAATGCGGCTTCCTTCCCCACGAGCCGCCGGGACCCTCGCGACGCGACCGTGTCCCGCTCGCGTCCCGCTCGCATCCCGCTCGCGTCCCCAGGAACCGGCCTCATCTCTAAGGTAGCGCGCTGCTCGCGCAGCTGCCCCCTCACCTCCTCGCAAGTGGCGGCTGTGAGCCAGCGAAGGAGGGGGTTCAGCTCGGCAAAGGGGGACCTGGCTACATCCTCCCCCTGGTGAAAAACCCAACGTCCCCGCTTGGGGAACGACGGCACTCGGCATAAGGTTATACAATAAAAATGCATAGCATGATACGTACAACTTAACACGGTTGACTTTACACCATAGGGTAAAAGACAGATCACATATGATAACTGAGGCCAGATGAGTGCTTGCTGCTTGCTGAGACCATTTGTGGGGTGCCCCTAACTGATCAGGTGGGGGTACCTCCCTTTTGCGTTTGTGAGCCTCCCCCGGGAGAATCTCTTGACAATCGTGCTCAGGGGTAACAGTCACTAGCTCCTCTATACTTCCTCCCCCTGGTGGAAGGAATAGTGCAATGTCTCTTGGCCAGACCTTTACCCAGCCCTCCGCCTTGCACTTACGGTATACTGGGAGGTCCTTACCTTTTCCTCTGTCCACGACATGCTGAACAAACCACTCCGTGTTGCGCATGAAGAAGGCAACAATTGCCCTAGCTGGCACGGCACATGCTTTGTTGGCCCCATTAGCCACTTCTGAAGTGATGCCTTCTGGATACATCACGAGCTCAGGGTCTTGAGACAGATGACCTTGGTGATCCTTTGCGGAGAAGTAAGCACCGGGCAGGGCCTCTTCACAGGATATCTCCACCACATCCTGCAGGGAATAAAGGGTTGGAGCCTCACCGCTGCATTGACTCTCGGTGGCCAACAGGTCCTCGGGGACGCTGTCAGTTTCCACCCGGGCTGTCGGGGGACCTGTCCCCGGCACTTCTGGGGCTGTCCATTCGCCTTCTGCAAACTCGGGAGCGTGGGATCCCAGTCCTGGGACCATTTGGGTTGGAGCGTACGGGCTCACAATCAGGTCATGAGACTTTTCTACGGCCTTTTCCACGGCTGCCTCCATCGGGGCCTGTGGGAAGTAAGGAGGTTCCTCACCCCTCCGCTGGCTTGCGCCGTGTTCCTCTTCTTCCGGATGTCCCTCCGACACACTGGGAGCCGCCACGGCCAATGGACTCTTCTGCGGCACCAGCCGCACCAGCACGAGCTGTCGGACGGTGTCTGGACTCATGTGCTCCTCTGTATCACCGCTGGAGTGGTTCGCTGGTAGGCGCATCGCCACCGATGGGACGTCAACCTCTTCCTCTGCGGATATCAAGATCGGATCATCCGCACGGGAGTTACCAGGTTCTTCTGCGATACAACCAGTTGGTATTGGTACGAAATGGGCCCGCTCCGGTACCTCCACTGCGGTCGCGCTCTTCTCCGCCGACGGTTCGCTCGGCTCCGTAGCTGGCTGGGCCTTGGTTCTTCCCGCTTGGTTGCAACGGGGAACTAGGGCAGCCTTGTCTTTTATCTGTGGCAGGACGGCCTCGCGGCGGGGTCAGTAAGACGCTAGACACGATGGGAAACTTTAAACACTAGTGGTTTATTAGCCACAACCAACATAAGTACGGGTGCACTGTCCCTTTAAGAAACTACTTTCTTGAAAATTAAATCCTAGTCGCGTTAGGGACACTAACTCACTTCTTGAGCCCTTACTAACAGGACAGCCAGCTAATCTGGTCATGCCCAAAACATGCTACACAAAGGTTAACCGATACGTATAAGAATAAAGTCTTATCTGTATAGCAGCTCCAGCAGCAAACAGGAACACGGTTCCCGGGGAGCAGGCTGTGTCCAGCCTCGCAGCAATGTTTATCTTTATCCTGGGTTGGGGTCCCAGCTGGTCCCAGCAGCAAAGCTCCTCGCAGGACTGGGGACCAGAGCAGCAGCAGCTGCTACAGCTTCCAAGCCGGGAGAGTTCTCTCCACCTTCCTGTGGAAAAACAAGCTCTTTGTGTGTGTGTCACTTCCTGCTTTTAAACCTGCAGTCTCTCAGGCCTCCTGCTTAATTAGGCTGCAGGTGTGCTTCCTTCTGTCTGAGGAGATTAACACTCTGTGAACTGGCTGCAGCGTCTCTCCATTCACTATTTCAGCCTACTGAGTCAGTGACTCTGTCACATATCTCTGCCACCTCCATGGTTGAGGTAGAGAGATTACCGGCATCTTCTCTGCGGGTTCTGTAGGCCACAGCAGCACAGGCTTCAGGAACTGTGCTCCGCAGCAGGCACACTTGGGTCCCCAGGTAAATTTGCCACCTGGGAAGTCACAATTTTTACAGACACCTCGTATGCATCCCTCTTCATCCACCTCTGCCGCCTGATATTCTATTAGTAGTTTAAAGGGGTCAAAGTCCATACCACCAGACAATTTTAAGTCCTTTTGCAAACAGGGTCACAACAGAAAGGATACGTCCCTTCCTTTCATCAGCCAGGCTCCATACAACGGAGGATGTGGTTTGCTACATCTCTTGCCTTTCATACGGGGAACAGAAGCTACTGACTGAGGATCACTGTGCTTCCTCTCCCTGGTGGAATCCAAAGGAGGGACACATTCTAGCAAGGGGGTATTCTGTCTCTGTGCTGATCCACTCACATTGCGGGGGCAGGGCTCTGGCTTTCACGCCAAACCCGGATAGGTTGTTGCAAAGCATTCTTGTGCAGGCTGGTGGCATACAACAGGTGCACGCCCCTGACTTGGCGGGAGACGCCATTTTTGGTGTGACTCACTGTTAGCACTTCTTGATGGAGCCTCCATTTTGATTACAGTCCTTTCAACTACACTAGGGCTCTTTCCATACATAAGGGGGTAGCCTTCTGGTAAGGCATTCGCCCGGCATATTTCCTGATCTGCCGACAATCCGTCTAAGCCCAGGATTTCCGTTAGGGACTCTAGAAGGGCACTCCCCTCCTCATGAGCGGGACCATTCCCCAATGCCTCCACTTGACTATTCAGCTCCTGAACCGTACTGGCCCAGATATGGACCTCTTGTCCGGACTTTACAACCATGATGGACAAATTTGAAAAAAAATGAAATAGGGCACCCCAGGTCTGATCTCAGCAGTGCCTCCAAATGTAACCCATATTACCCCCCCCCCAATCGCAGATATGGTGTATGTAGGGGGATCTATATGCATTACCCAGCGTGGTGCGTCTACCTGTTAGGCTCACAGGAGGCCTAAGCCTCCGCCACGGAGAGCCTGGGGTACGTATGACAATATGTATAACCTCTTACTTGGTGCAGCGCCTCCACCTGCGATGGCTCCCACCAGAGGGGGAGTGGTTCCTCGCAGGAAATATATATATCACTCCACACAACGTGTAATACAACCAGAGACTTTACTTGCATGAATAACCTTGAGCATATACACATATACCAACAGGTGTCCCTCCCTAGAGGAGACACTAACTCCGGCATCGCGCAGGACGCTACCTTCACCTCCACCTCCACCTCCACCGGATGATCCCACCCAGTGTCCAGCAACCCCACACAGTATTACCCAATCCTCAAGTGAGATGTATATGTGTGACTGTGCAGCCACTATGTCCCTTGTGAATATGATAGTAATCGTTGGTGCACTTGTAGGTTACCTGCCGGGCACTCCGGTGCCCGGACCTGCCAAGGAACTTCACAAAGGATCTCGACGTCGACTGTACACCGGAACTACCGTCCAGGGCGATCCCACCCGGATGGCTGATGCAGCAACAGCAAGGGTCTGAGCCCAAACCTCTGCATGGACGCGCAGCTTCTGCTGTGTCCCTATCTGGCTCTAGACAATAAGTGGCAGGGTCCCTACTGGCTCCAACTGACTAGCGTGCTGCAAGCCCGCGAAATGTATCTCTTTGCTCCTGCAGGGCCATCCTCCAGCCCTATTGGCTCCCTGGCGTCACGTGGGGCGCTGCAGAGGCTCATGGGACTTATAGTCCCTTCCAAGAGCCTTCCCTGGTAGGCTAGGGTTCGCGCGCTTCTCACTGCGCATGCGCGACCTGTCTGTGAGCCTCCCGGTAACTCTGTCTCCTGCGCATGCGCAACGCAACCCGCAATGGCGGCTTCCTTCCCTGCGAGCCGCCGGGACCCTCGTGACGCGACCGCGGCCTTGGAAACTGCCCGCTCGCGTCCCCGGCAACCGGCCACATATCTAAGGTAGCGCGCTGCTCGCGCACCTGCCCCCTCACCTCCTCGCGAGCGGCGGCTGTGAGCCAGTGAAGGAGGGGGGCCAGCTCGGCAAAGGGGGACCTGGCTACACATATATTATATCATATCATCAAGGGTGAGATATTTATGCCTTGTGAACACCCGTAGAAAACTACCTGCACAGTCCCTACCTGATTTAGTGCCAAACAGACCGGTGAGGAAGAGGAGCTTGATGTGTTCATTGCGGGAGCTGGTGATAAGATTACCGTGTGAGGCTGCGGAAGGCAGTGGTTAAAGAGGAGTACCAGAAGAGGCACCAATATAGCATCGGGTGAACGTGACGACTGCGAACTTTGAACACACAGTGGAGCCCTGAGAAGAGATCTGTGGCATAGCACCGGGCGGACGCGACGACTGCAAACTCTGGTCCATGCAGCGGAGCCCTGGGGTAAGACTGTAAAGTCTCTGTTGCCAGTACACAAACCCACACTCACACAGCATATATGGAAACAGCCTAGACGAACACCTTCTCCCAGAAAATGACACAAGGAAACGCATAAACTTGAAGAGAGGTAATATACATCTGAGTGAGTTATTTAAAATACTCAGATAAACAAATGTAAAACACCATTAAGAAGATAAATAACCACAAACCTTCAGGTTTACAACAAGGCACAATATGACAACATAAATTCTGTGACCTCACCAAATACACCTTCAAAGTGTTTTTTCAAAACAAAGGCATTCCAGTATTTTGTAATTTTTATATTTGGGCCATAGTGCCTAACATCCCCCAAATAGGCAATTCGCTGAGGATCAGGACATTTGTGAACTAATCTGTTCATGCATAAATATTGCATTATTTCCCATAGCCCTGTCCAATTCTGGATTTTCTGTTATATGGTGCAAATGTTATATTAATAACTGTGTATTGTAGATTGCAGGTAACTGATTAAGCTTAATCAAGGTATAGGTTTCAAAATATTTTGTTTTGTGAAATACCAATGTCAGCAATCACTTAATTGTATTTTTTTTTATTAAATTTTTATGATTGAAACTGCATATTATTTTCTTTAGAAACCTCGGTTATACCAGAATTGCTGCAAAAAAAAAATATTATATAAATATATATATATATATATATATATATATATATATATATATATATATATATATAGTATACATTACCGCATAGCAGCAAAAAGGAGACAGCACTCAGGTGAATGAAAATAAATGTATTAAATACAGCACATAACTCCAACGTGCATTCCCCTGAGGAAGATCCCCCTGTGGATCGAAACGTTGGAGTTATGTGCTGTATTTAATAAGTATTTAATAAGTGCTGTTTGCTGGGTGGTAAAAGACAGGGTTGCAGACCTGTCTAAGACATGCAAATGAATATACAGGAATATTTACAGTTGCTTTATGCTTTACTGTGGAGGGTTTTAGTCACTTTTTTTACCCACCATAACCTTAATAGTCGTGGTGATTACCTACTCTTATCTCATTTGAGCAAATGTCAGCAAGCCAACCTCACACTGATGATACCCATCAAGGTTGAAACATGTCTGTGAGTGGGTTAACTGACTTTGCATCTCCCAAGTCCTTGCTTAAAAGCTGTGTTTAAAGCAGCATGCATTGACTAAGGGTTGCTCATGTAATGTGAGCATGAGATAAAAAGTGGCACTGTGTGCTCATTTGCATGTCATTTCCCAGAATCCCTTGCTGCAGTGGAAGTGCTGTTTGCTGGGTGATAATGGTAAAAGACAGGGTTGCAGACCTGTCTAAGACATGCAAATGAATATACAGGAATATTTACAGTTTATATATATATATATATAGATATAGATATAGATATAGAAGAGATATTACCAGATGGAGTTCCAGTAACAAGGAGACACCACACCAGGGGTATATTCAAAGTAGTATGTATTGTAGAGACATACAGGCACCTCAGCCAACGTTTCGGTCTGCAGAGAGAGACCTTCCTCAGGCTCAGGTACAGCCCTGAGGAAGGTCTCTCTCTGCAGACCGAAACGTTGGCTGAGGTGCCTGTATGTCTCTACAATACATACTACTTTGAATATACCCCTGGTGTGCTGTCTCCTTGTTACTGGACCTCTATCTGGTAATATCTCATCTATTTGATTTTCTATGGACTAGCATCTGGATACCTTGTGGCATGTGAGTGCTGGTTGCTGCAAATATATATATATTATATATATATCAGACCTTAATTAATGTGCCAGGGTAATTTTCCCTTTTCTTGCACATTTATAGGGGTTAGAGATTCCCCCTTTTCACCTAGGCCGCAGTAGAATTTAAATTAAAATGTATTATAACAAATATAGTTCACTAGTTAAACCCACTTAAAACACTGTTGTTTATATATTAGCGCCTTAATCTCTTCTTCGTTCTCATTATATCATCTATCTATAGTGGTATGTAAAATTATTCTTTCTTTATGTAGATTAAATAAGAATATAATGTTGTAAATATAGCTATGATATTTCCGTTTTCTTTCCCCATCTTCCCTTCCCCACCTTCCTTCACTATCCGATCATGTCACATACAGATTTAAAATAAGATCTTATAATGTTAAAGATCTGTTAATTCTGCCTTTGTTCGTTGTTTCTTCTTCCAGTTTAGCAAGTTCCATGACAACCAATCAGTGAGGGCTGGACTTCAATTGTCCTGGTACAGTGAGTATGAAAGGAGTGGAAGTTCTACAATGCCTTTTTTCTATGTCCTCATTGTGACGGGAGGGGCATAATAAAGGCTAAGCCCAGCAGTTGCCCCTATCCGCCTGGATGGATTTACAGGATTTACCTGCATATCAATTCTATTGTGACTATCTAGCCCAAATTCATGCATGTGACACTCATGTGACACTGTATACTGTATTTCTATCTTTATTCCATGTGAGTGCTTCATTGTATGCATTTTCTTTGTTTCCCTTGTGTGCTAGGTTAGTAATATTAACTTACACAGCCTGCACGCCAATGGACTCGGGTTTCGCTAATTGAGGAGGGTGAAGGGCCATGCTGGGGACAATGGGAGCGTGGGAATGGGTGGTACTCAAGTCTGGGAGGTGGTGGCTCAAAGACCGGTGCCTTTGTCCATCACAGACACTGAGATACGTATATCTGCGGGAGATATCTGGCTGACCATGGGAACTGTTGCTGGGTATGAGTTTCGTACACGCTGTTCCGATTGGTCGGTTTTAAATTCCCACTCTCACTTAAGCGCTCCCCTGTGGGCTGAAGCTCCCTGATGTAGGTGATCCATGTCTTTGCCCAGTGATCATTGGGACTAGGAGATTAATCGGATGGATGAGAACAGGAGCCACTGTAAATCTGGTTCAACCTTATATAGTCAGGCCAGAGCATCTTTTGTCTGGAGCGAGGATCCAGGTGCGAGTGGCAAATGAAGTCCCCCGATCTTTGCAAGTGGCCCATGTGCACCTCGATCGGGGAGTGGGGCAAGGGATCCGGGATGTGGGGGTCCTCCCAGGCCTTGAGGTCGACATTTTGCTGGGCCGTGATCTCTGAGATTTTGTCTGCAACTATGCAGTCCCCAAGGCGGCCCCGATAGTGGCTGTGTCCCACTGTCAGAGCTGAGGGATTGCCAGCGCAGAGGCTACCAGGTTTCTGGGGTTAACTGCAGACTCCATCGCTCCAAAGACCTTGGATCTCAACCCTCCAAATCTCCCTGCCATAGCTAAAAGGTAAGCTGGAGAGAACCCGCCATGATGGCCAGAGCCCAGACTTACAGGACAATAACAAGAGAAGACAAAAAGTGTGCACATGCAGTCTCACATTCATGTTACCTTTCACTTATTTTAAGACCTGAAGTAGTCAAAATCACATAGTTGCATAATTGCCCGACTCTACCGAAGCTGCAGGCCTTTCCCTCACTCTGTCTCACGCTGAGCGTCTGAGATAAGCGCGCTGGGCCTCCCTCGAGCCGATGCGCCTGAAGCGCAGCCCAGCTTACTTCCGGTGCGCATCGACATCAGACGTACCGGTGCATGCCAATGTCAGAGGGTCCGGTGTGGAACAGTTAGTGAGCAGGGAGGCCACAACTTGGGGAGAGCCGGGGCCAGCAGGCCCGGAACACTTGTCCCGGCTGTCCCATGTCAGCGGCCCTGGCAGTTAGTACTTTACTAGCCATTAATGTGGGTTCAATGTTTAGGGTAGTTTAATGTTGATGTTAGCTAGTTGACCACTTAGGCTACAAAAATGTTAACGCATCCAATAAAAAGTGTGATATTTTTGGCAGTGCAATGTTGGTGTATTGCACTATAAAAATAATGCACCTTTTATTGAGCGATAATACCACATTGTTGAGCTACCGCAGTTTGATGTATCCGGTCCATAGTGTACAAAAAAAAAAATAGAAATTCAAATTTAATTAAGAATGAAAGAAATGATGTACAGTACACATCATAAGTATATGTAATATACGAAAACACATTATACAAAAAACGTTATATATAATATGTTTATTATATGACATATATTAAAGATTTTTTGGCATAAGATTATTTTAATAATAATGAGTAAGGAGCCTCCTGCTGTCACTTTTTCCCTAGAAAAATGGTTGCTTCTCTCCACCCCCACAGATGCAAACAACAAAAATGGATTCCTTCCTGATCAGTCACTTTTGCTTTTTGCCCTTTGTTTTAAAACGTGAACCACATTTTCACTAATATAGTTGCTACATATTCTTATTATTTTATACTCTTCTATGAAAAGCCCTAAAGAATCTACTTTAACCCTTAACGTTTCTAAAAGTTGTCACACAAACTATTCCTGTCTAAACAGTAACATGCATCAACCTTATACACAAACAATTCCACCGACAGGAAACATAAACCTGTGTAGCACCTGTTCCCCCCCTGCCACGGAAGATCTGGCCACTACATGGGTGTTTTCTCTGGGTACTTTAGCTCACCTGCTGGTTCAGAAAGTCTGAGCGGCTCTGCAGTTGAAGTTTGGGAGCAGCAACAGGGCAGGCTTTCTCTTGGCTCTTACTGTGCAGTGCCTCCATCCCATGAGGATCCTACTGGATGCCGGATGGTCCCCACAGGCAATACTCCTTTCCTCTGTTGTTCGGCGGGAACCGCGATCAGACTCCAGGATTCTCCTCAGGGACCCTGAACTCTCCTCCTTTAGTGCCTGTGATGAGCTCCATCTTGAAGGGGCTGTTTTTCACGCGCCCATACCGGCTGGCATGCTCCACAGGCACTCTCTTCCTCCCCAACTGCAAGCGGATAGTCCCAATGTGGGGGCTATCTTTCACACCAGGTCACCGCTTGAGCACACTATCCCACTTGCGGATCTAGCTTATAGTACTGGAGCACACACTGCAGTCCCATCGCGGGGGTGCTATCTTTCAAGTCACATCCCCCTAGGGCATGTGCTGCAGTGTGCCCTCGGCTGATACAGTGGTGTTCAGGCACCTCTCAACCCTGGAACGTAGCGACATAAAGGCACCCGACAGAGAGTCCAAAGTGGGATGCTATTTTCAAGACCATCCCCGAGGCACACTCACTGCGGCACCTGGCATGATACGATGTGGTTAAGACACCTCTCCACCTTCGGAAGTGGAAGGGACCCGGCACTGATACAGTGTGGTTCAGACACCTCTCAGATCTGCATATCGTCTCGGACAAGGTAAAACGATGGCCTTGATACAGTGTTTATCAGGCACCTCATGCGGCAGCGGGTAGGGTTGCATCATGAGCGAATACCATCCGGGGGTACCCCACTAGCAACCAACTGGGAATGCTCCGGCCTAGATACAGTGAGTGCCCCCATTCACTTCTCCTTCGGCATGTTTCCCAGTCATTCTGTCTGCCCCTGTTGCTATTCATCTCAGCAGTGCCTCCAAAATGTAGCCTCTATTCCCCCCCTGCCACGGAAGATCTGGCCACTACATGGGTGTTTTTCTGGGTACTGTAGCTCACATGCTGGTTCAGGAGGTCTGAGTGGCTCCGCAGTTGACGTTTGGGAGCAGCAACAGGGCAGGTTCTATCTTGGCTCTTACTGTGCAGCGCCTTCATCCCATGAGGACCCTGCTGGATGCAGGATGGTCCCACCGGACAATACTCCTTTCCAATCATCACACACCATAGTTGATCCAAAGACAGTTTTATTGTATAACAGCATGATCCTCCTCAAGCCCTGGAGTAGGCCTCAAGAGCCCCTCCTAATCTCCTTGATCCTCTGGTAGGGAAAAGGGTATCACACCATCCCATAATCAACACACTCAATTTGGTGTGTCAGCTTTTATAACCCCGCCCCATAACAGGGCAAGTCCAGATACTGACAGGCATCACACCATATACATGTGACCCAGTCAGTATCCTTCCCAGGTATGACACTGTAACTGCCGGTTTAGGCCTGCCCCTGGATAAGCAACATAGTACCCATCCAGGCTGCAACTGCAGGCTAGGCCCTGCGCAGGAAATTAAACCCAACACTGCCTGTTCCTATCAGGATTTATAGTGCTGAGGCCAGTAGAAGTAGTAGTAGAAGGCTATAGCCAGGGTCACTCAGCTTTAAAACATATACAGCAGTAAGGGCCCCAATTACAATATAAGTACCTACTTCACCTAGAGAAGTACAGAATTTTGGATGTTTTGCAAAAAAGTGTTGGAAAAATCTATTATAGAGCTGGAAAAACATAACAGAAATCAAATAAGTTGCTGGCATGAGTTTGGCATTTTATGAGCTCTACCCATTTGGCTATGTTACAGAGTCTGTAATGGTTAGTTTTAACGATAATTTGGATTTAGAACAAAAAATAGAGTTGATGTATGTTTGGAAACATTATTTGGCAACTGGTCCAGAATTTGACCTAGCACTTCTTAAATGTATCCACCCCTACGCATTCCAGTTATTATACTCAGGATGATAAGTAGGAAAGAAATTGTACAAAGATAGAAAATAAAACTACTATTACTGTGTGATTACCCCCCCCCCCGCCTCCGCCCCCCCACACTAAAATAGTCAGGAAACTAAACAATAGAAAAAGAAGAGTGACAAAATTATAAAACCAATATTTTTCAGTGTGTAAAAATCCAATGGTGAATTAACTGTACTGATAGAAATAAAGTTTTTGAAGGAATTAGCAGAAAAAAATATTATGACACCTCATTGTGCAGATATCTTACAGAAATGATGCATGCCCATTAACACAATCTATACAGAACGTACAATTATTTCCACAGTTATTCCATTCTTGGAAAAACTTTTTTTTTACTAGATTTCTTTCAACTGAATTTTTAAACAGTGAAAGAAACACAGTTTCCAATGTTATAATGCAACATTAGGAGAATTGTACAGCTGGGATAATGATCAAACAGTAATATTGTAATGTCATTAGATGGTGAGCTCTTCGGGGCAGGGCCACCATTCGCCTTATGTTGTCCTTCACCTGTTGCACTTACCCCCATTGTTTGTACATTATTTACCTTATATTATAAGGTTGTACAGTGCTGCATAGGCGCCTGGCACTTTATAAATAAAATGCTACATTCCATGTTTTGCATGCTTATACCCACGATGAGCTTTCATTTTGATCTTTAGGGCTGACGTAAACTTAATCTAAATTAGAAATCCATTCATAGAACCTCTATAAAGGGCTACCATATTCCCAGTTTTAAACAGATGTTGTCTTTTAAAGCTGCATTTCAAGCTGCTGTTTAAAAAAAATAAATCAATTAGTTATGTGCATCAATACAATCTGCACATTGACAAGTGATTAGCTAAATTGCGGATTGATCTGTTCTCTTGTGATCGATCGGTGAAGATCCGGCTTGGGGAATTACTAAATCACTGTCAGTGCAGCAGAAGAGTATCCAAGTTGTAAAGTTCTGTGTGGAAACTCATGTGACCAGGCAGTCACTAGATACAACTGAAATACAAGAAACAAAAGCGCAGACGCATATAGTGAAGTAAGTTCCAAAATATACATATATTAAAATGGTAAGATATCTGCGTACATCAGATCAGAAAATATTAGGCATTTCATGCACTCATGACATGTGTTACCCGGCACCGCAACAACCACAGAACCGCAACGACCACGGGATCAGCTAATGTCCGCTTGTCCTTCCTTATGGAAATCCTGGCACAAAGATATATTCAGCTGCCGTGCTTGGGAGACCCTCCGCTCGCCTCTGTGCGTCTGGGTAGAGCGCCCTTGGATACCGGGACCTTTGGAGCCACCGTCAGGCTCGTTCCTCAGAAGTGCCGTGTTTATTACGACTGGCCGTAAAGCGAAAACTGCCGTAAAGTGTGATCTTACGTCACTCGGGACATCTGTTACGCTGTGCTCACCACGGAGGGACCCCGAAACTGAGGTTATAAGGATAACACCTGAACCCACAGATACGGGGACACGTCTGGAAAGTGGATGGTAGGCGTCCGGAACTGCACGGGAGTAAAAGGTAAAGATTCAGATACTCGCCGGATGTATAGGGAGGTTCCAGAAGAATAGTCGGTACCGAGAGCCTGGGGTCCAGAGCCAGGAGGTAGGTCGGAATTCGTAAGCCGAGGTTGAGGGTCGGAGAGTTCGGGAGGTCAGAGGGTAAGCCAAGGGTCCTGTAACCACCGCGGGGATCAGGGAAGAGGAAGGTGGATCCTGCTCGTGGCAGTGAGACAGTGGGACCGGAGCGTGCCGGGTAAGTAAAGTCACGGGAGGAACCCTCTTTGAGAGAGGTGTTCCCCGGACCTTACAGTACCCCCCCCCCCTTGAGAAGCGGCCTCAGGACGACTCCAATATGGCTTTTGGGGAAACTTAGAATGAAAGAGTCTCAGCAGTCTGGGAGCATGTATTTGGTGGTGGGGTACCCAAGATCTTTCCTCTGGACCAAAGCCTTTCCAGTGAACCAGGTAATGCACCGAACCCCTCGTTTTCCTGGAATCCAGAATAGATTAAACCTCAAATTCCTCCTGCCCCTGAACTACACTGGCGACACACTTTATTGCAGTGTGGCCAGTTCCGCAAGCCGGGAGATTTCCCGGCTTGCAAGTGGCAGCCCCTCGGCGTGCCGCGAGTCTCCGATGCGCGGTCATGCGTCATCGGGTGCCTGCGCCCCCTGCACGCGCTTCCAGGGCTCCCCGTGGGAGCCCTGGTGTCCTGTGATGTGGGGGACGGCGGCAGGGGGTTCCGGGGGACCCGGCGGACCCGGCAGCGGTAGGGAGAGCGCCCCGATCGGAGGGCGCTCTTCCGCTGCTTTGGCGCGCGCTCGGCACCCTCCGGCGCGCGCCAGGATACTGCTGCGGCCGAGAACGGGCAAATGCTCGAATAAACTCGGCCGCAGCAGTATGACCGGTTTAGGGCCAATCGGTGTCCTGTGGAAACGCGGACTCTGGGACACAGGTTTTAGCAGCGACACGTGGAACACGGAGGGTATTCTCATGGATGGAGAAAGTTCCAGACGATATGCCACAGGATTGATCTGTTCCACTACTGAGAATGGGCCCAAGTACTTGGGGGCCAGTTTGTGACTAGGAGTCTTCAGTCTAATGTTCTTGGAGGAGAGCCAGACCTTATCTCCTGACTTGAAGACTGGTGCCTGTCGGCGGTGAAGATCTGCCTGTGCCTTTTGTCTGCGGGGTGCCCTTCCCAACGCCTCTTGGATCTTTTTCCAGGATTCCTGTAGGTCCTTGATTCGGTCATCTGCCGCTGGGACTCCGGAAGGAACTGAGGTGATGGGAAGCTGACCCGGGTGGAAACCATAATGAATGAAAAAAGGGGATTTCAGCGTGGAGCTGTTCTTTAAAGAATTATGGGAGAACTCTGCCCATGGAAGCAAATCTACCCAATTGTCCTGGCTGTCCGCGATGAAGCATCACAGGTATTGCTCCAATGTCTGGTTCGTTCTCTCGGTTTGCCCATTAGTTTGGGGGTGATACCCGGAAGAAAAATGGAGGGTAATATCCATCCTGCGAGCGAAGGCCCGCCAAAATCTTGAGACGATTTGCGTACCTCGATCGGATACGATGGAAAGAGGGACTCCGTGAATGCGGAATATTTCCCTAACAAAAACGTCTGCCAGGGTGGCGGAATTGGGCAGCCCTTTGAGAGGGACGAAATGAGCCTGCTTGGAAAAACTATCCACGATAACTAAAATGGTATTCATTCCCCTAGAGGTTGGATGTTCCACCACAAAGTCCATGGAAAGATGACTCCAGGGGCGTTCTGGTATAGGCAGGGGTTGTAAAAGACCGTATGGCTTTTTACGAATGGTCTTAACCTGGGCGCAAATTGGACAGGTTCTTACGGACTCCGAAATGTTTTGCAACATGGTTGACCACCAAATGGTACGACCAATAAGGTCAGAAGTTCTTCTGATACCTGGGTGACCGGCTGACCTAGAGGAATGACCCCACTCAAGAATCTTCTTTAGGAAGCGTGGAGCTGCATACAGAGGGCCGAACGGCACCTTAAGGCCTCTCGGGAGGTTAGACTGTGCTGCCATGACCTGATCCACGATAGCGAAAGAGTTGACCGAAATTATATATCTGGAGGGTAAAATTGTTTCGGAGGTAACCTCGGAGTTGTCCTCGAACAGGAATTGACGTGAGAGTGCGTCCGTCTTTTGATTTTTAGAGCCGGGGATGTAAGATATGAGATAATTGAATCTCGAAAAGAACAGGGACCATCGAGCCTGACGTGCCCCAAGCCGACGTGCACTCTGAATATAAAGTAAATTTTTATGATCAGTAAGGATTGACATGGGGGTCTCCGTTCCCTCCAGAAGATGTCTCCATTCCTGAAAGGCGAGTTTAATAGCCAGGAGTTCCCTGTTTCCGACGTCATAGTTCCGTTTTTTTTTTTTTTTAAAAGAACCTGCAGGGGTGAAGTTTGGCCTGTGGAGACTGTCTCTGAGAGAGAATGGCGCCAGCACCGACATCGGGTGCGTCTACCTCCAGGGTAAAGAGAAGTGTGGGGTCAGGATGACGCAAAATAGGAGCAGAAGCGAAAGACTTCTTGAGGGAGTCAAAAGCTTGGAGAGCTATAGGAGACCAAGCTGCTGTGTTAACTCTCTTTTTGGTAAGGGCAGTGATGGGAGCCACGGTAGATGAAAAATTCTTGATGAATTTACGATAATAGTTCGCAAATCCCAAGAACCGCTGTATGGCTTTCAGGGAAGTGGGTTGTGGCCATTCTAAGACAGCTTTAAGTTTGGTTGGAACCATAGAGAAGCCTGTGCTACAAATGATGTATTCTTTGAAAAAGCCCGATTGCGGGTGAAACGCGTTAGCGGTGCAGGGGTTCTCTTCCCTCCTCTCAATTTTTATCCATGTTTCAATAAAGGATGTTTTTGTAGCACAGTCCAGCCTCGTCGATTTTTACTGCACCGTAGTGACCGCTGACTCATCTTCCCTCTCGGCACAAGGTGATTTCGTTCTACAAATGATGTATCCTAGAAAGGGAATGGAAGAAAGATGAAAAGAACATTTCTCCAGCTTAGCATAGAGATGGTTCTCTCGAAGGCGGGACAGGACTAATTTGGTGTGCTGAATGTGGTCAGGGAGGGACTTAGAAAAAATGAGGATATTATCAAGGTACACGATGACGAAGCTGTTGAGGAGATCGCGGAAGATCTCATTGACAAACTCCTGGAAGACCGCCGGGGCATTGCACAGGCCGAAAGGCATGACTAGGTATTCATAATGCCCATCCCGGGTGTTGAAGGCGGTCTTCCACTCATCGCCCTGGCGGATGCGGACAAGATTATAGGCTCCGCGGAGATCAAGTTTGGAAAAAATTGTTGCCCCCTGTAGACGATCGAAGAGTTCGGATATGAGTGGTAGGGGATAACGGTTCTTGATCGTAATTTTGTTGAGGCCTCTGTAGTCAATACAAGGGCGCAAGGAGCCATCCTTTTTCTTGACAAAGAAGAATCCGGCTCCAGCTGGAGACGATGAATTCCGGATGAACCCCTTCTTCAAGTTATCCTGGATATACTCGGCCATGGCTTTGGTCTCGGGTATGGAAAGAGGGTAGGAACAGCTCTTGGGTAGGGTGGCACCGGGAGGAAGGTCAATAGGACAGTCAAAGTCTCTATGGGGGGTAGCACTTCAGAACGCACCTTATCGGAAACGTCCGCCAGGTCCCAGTAGACCGTTGGGAGGGACGTTTTGTAATCTGTGGTAATTCCACTCTGGCTATCATCTGTTTGGGGGGGAAGACAGGTCTTGAGGCACTGGGGGCTCCATCGTATGGGCTCCTTATTAATCCAGTTGTGGGTTGTGCAATTGCAACCAGGGGAGTCCCAGAATCACCTCTACTGATGGAATGTGGATCATGTCCAAGGTAATCCTCTCTTGGTGACCGTCCTCCATAGAGAGGGATAGAGAGCAGGTCTCCAGGGAAATAAAAGCTGGTTGGAGTGGATGCCCGTCTATGGCCTCCAAACCAACTGGAACAGCTTTAGATTGGAAGGGGATCTTGTTCCTGTAAGCAAAGCTCTGATCGATAAAGTTTCCCTGAGACCCGGAATCTATGAATGCGGAGGCGGGAATCTGGGAGTTATTCCAGGCCAGAGAGATGGACAGCATTATTCGAGTGGGAAGTTTCTTAGGAGGAGGAAAAGAGGAAGAGATTATACCCAACGAGACCCTCTCATACCTTATTGGGTTTTGGCGTTTCCCGGCCGCAGGGGACAGCTTGCCAGCAGATGACCGGGGTGACCGCAGTAATGACACAGTCCACCATCTCGTCGGCGCTGTCTCTCAGACGCGGATAGCCGATGACTTCCGAGCTGCATAGGTTTGGGCTCATCCATAGGTTGGGGGACGTAAGGAACGAGACTGCGGCTGGTAGACCGAGGGGAGGTGGTATGAGGAAGGGCGCGTTCAAGTCTTCTCTCTCGTAGCCGCTGGTCCACGCGGATGCAGACCGCAATGAGATCCTCCAATCTGGTGGGTTTCTCCATAGTGGCCAGCTGGTTCTGTAACCACCGCGGGGATCAGGGAAGAGGAAGGAGGATCCTGCTCGTGGCGGTGAGACAGTGGGACCGGAGCGTGCCGGGTAAGTAAAGTCGCGGGAGGAACCCTCTTTGAGAGAGGTGTTCCCTCGGACCTTACAACATCCAAACAGTCTCTGATTGCTCCGGCACATAGACTGAGATTATAATAACTGTAGGGGCTATAAAAAATGTATTTTTAGAATACATTAAAAATGTCTTTAAGGAGGCACATGCGCGAGGTCTAGGTGCATGGATGTTTAGAGTGTGAGCTCCGCACACCTCGGCAACTAAAAAACACTCAAACAATATAAAAAATCATAAAAGCCGCTGATAAAACCAACAAAATGGACAAGGAATAATCCAGGATGCCAACGAGACCGAAATCAGGCCACGGCACTTACTAAATATTTTTTTTTTTTTTTAACAATCTTTTTTCCTTTATTGGAGACAGATAAAAGTTGGTACATTCAGGGGTTACAATCAGTACAGTATTTAACAATCGGATAGGATTAAGTTGACTTGGTTGTGTTCTATGGAAACAGTCTCAATAAAGCCTTTTCTCAGTTTTGTGTCAAAAAAGAGATGGGTAGGGGGAGACTCAGGTTGGGGGGGATAGATGGGAACGACAAAAGATGGGTTGGGGGGGGCAGGTTTCGGGGAGGGTCGGAGGAGGGGGGGGGAGGCGTTAGGGAGTTCCTCTCTTATTGTCAGTGCCGGGGGGTAAGTGAGGGGAGATGGGTTATTTTTTGTAATTGGGTCTAGTCTGGTGTCGAGATTCCTAAACTTATCCATGGTTCCCAGGTGTTGTGGAATTGTGGCATTTTTTGCCTGAGCATTGCTGTTAGCCTTTCCATGCTCATGACTAGGTTTATTCTGTTTACTACTGTCCTTCGTGAGGGTGCTTTCAGTTGTTTCCAGGCTGCTGCAACTGTACATCTCGCGGCCGTGAGTATGGCCGACATCAGTCTGGCCTCGGGGGCCGGGATGTCCTCCATTGGGCTGCCCAGCACGTATGTCAGAGGGTCCAGCGGGACCTCCAGGCCTAGGGTCTTGTCTAGCAAGCTCTGGATTCTAGTCCAGAATTTCTGGATTTCGGGGCATGTCCACCATATGTGGGCCATATCCCCTTTCTGTCCACATCCCCTCCAGCACAGGTCCGATGCACCGGGGAAGATCTGGCTCAATCTACTCGGGGTCAGGTACCATTGAAATAGTATTTAGTATATGTTTTCTTTTGTTACTGTGCAGATTGAAGTTTTGGGGGCTGCCTCCCAGATATCCTCCCACTCCTCGAGGTCTAGGGGTACGCCCAGGTCTATACACCATTTTTACATATAGGCATGTGTGGGCGAGGGGAGGGAATTTTCGATTATTCTGTAAATTGACGTAATTAGTCCCTTCTGGTATTCTCTCACTTGGCAGAGGGACTCAAATTTGGTTATGGGGGGGAATTTTGAGGACGCGGACAGAGCTCTGATAAAGTGTCGTAGCTGTAGGAATGCAAAAATGGGGAGGTGGGGGGCCGCTAATTTGTTTTTGAGCTCCTGGAAGGACAGAGCTTCATTATTCTCCAGCAGATCCGCTACCGTGCTAATATGAAGGTCCTGAAATAGACCGATTTGGGCTTGGGTGCATCCCGGAGGGAATTCAGGGTTCCCAAGTATGGGGGTGAGTTGGGAGGGGGGAGAAGTTAGGCCATATTTCCCTCTTTTTTTGGACCAGATAGACCACGTGCATTTCATTGCTCCTAACTCAAATTTCTGGGGAGGTTTTCCTTTATATTCTGGGGACCATAGCAATATAGGGAGGGGGAGAGGGGATATATAGCTAGCCTCCATTTCTAACCAGCAGGTTGTACTCGGGGGGCTGTTCCAGACTACTGCTTGTCAGAGCTGGGTCGCGTGGTAATATCTGACCACATCTGGTACTCCTAGTCCACCCCTCGTTTTAGCTGCTAAGAGCACTGACCTCGGGACTCGGGGTTTCCGATACTTCCATATAAATTGCATTATTTGCTTTTGAATATCTTTTAGGTCGGCTAACGGTATTGGGATTGGAAGGGTTTGGAAATAGTATAACAGTCGGGGAAGGATATTCATTTTAGCGGAGACGATTCTGCCGAACCAGGAGATCTGGTATGTATTCCATGTCTCTAGGTCTCTCTTGATTTGACTAAATAGGGGGGGATAGTTTGTTTTATATAGCATTGAGTACTTTTTAGTGATTTTTATTCCTAGGTATTTTATATGGGACAAGTTCCATCTATATTTGTAGTTTGATTGGAGAAGTTTCCATGTGGCTTCGATGAGGGATATATTCAGTGCCTCAGATTTGTCCCTGTTTATCTTGTAGTCTGAGGCCTGACTAAATTCATCTAATAATTTGTGGAGATTGGGCAGGGAGATATGTGGGTTAGCTAGGGTCAGAATGACGTCGTCCGCGAAAAGGGATATTTTGTAGTTTTTGTCAGCTATAGTTACACCTGTGATGTTCGGGTCTGCTCTAACTTGGGCCGCCAGTGGTTCTATTGATATTGCGAATAGCAAGGGGGATAGGGGGCAGCCCTGTCTGGTTCCGTTTCTAATGTGGATCGGACTGGATTGTCCTCCTGGTAATTTTAAGTATGCCGTGAGGTTCTGGTAGAGTGCTCTGACCCCCTCTAGAAACGGGCCTGAGAAGCCGAATTTGAGCAGGGTTTTGTCTAGGAAGGTCCATTTGATCCGATCAAAGGCCTTCTCGGCGTCTAGACTGAGGATCATGGCTTGGAGTTTGTTGAGATGCACGTGGTCAATGATATTAATAATCTTGCGGGTGTTGTCAGAGGCCTGTCTTCCTGACACAAATCCCACATGGTCTATATGAATTAGTCTGGGGAGAATAGGGTTTAACCGGTTTGCTAGGATCTTGCTAAAGAGTTTCAGGTCTGTGTTAAGCAGGGAGATTGGTCTGTAGCTACCGCATTGCAGCGAGTCCCTTCCTTCCTTGTGTATAATTGCTAGGTTGGCAGCCGTAATTGTGCCTGGGATCGGGGTTCCTTCTAGGAAAGAGTTGAACATATCGAGTAGAAAGGGGGAGAGCGGCATGCTAAATTTTTTATAATAGGCGTTTGAGAAACCGTCTGGACCAGGGGTTTTGGCTATCTTAAGGGTGCTTATGGCTTGTGCCAATTCCTCCTGGGTGATCTTACCATTTAGGGCTTTGAGTTCCTCTTCCGTGAGAGATGGTAGATTACATCTTGCTAAAAATTGCGAGATATAGTCTACGTCTACTGGGTCTTGGTTGGGGGGGTGGAGATTGTAGAGATCTGTATAATATTTTGCAAATTCTTGGGCTATTTCTTTTTCGATATAAGTGGTGTGGCCTCCTTTAGTGTGGATTCTAGTAATTTGGCCCCTTGTTTTTATGCCCCGAAGTTTTGATGCTAATAGTTTATCAGCTTTGTTGCCTTTGTCATAAAACTTCTGGTTGGACCATTTAAGTTTTCTCTCCACCTCCTCTAATTGGGACTGTCTTAGTTCGGTCCTAGTTTTTTCAAGTATTCTGAGTAGTTTCTTGGAAGGTGACTTTTTATGCTGGTGTTCCAAGGTAGTTATTTTTTCAGTTAGCTCTTTTTGCATTTTTAGTTTCTGCTTTTTTTTAAAAGATGCTAGGGAGATTAGATCCCCTCTGATTTGAGCTTTGTGGGCTTCCCACAGTGTTGACGCTAGGGGGACTGACCCTTTGTTTTGTTCAAAGAACATATTTAGTTTGTGTCGAATCGTATCTACTGTTTGGGGGTCGTTCAGTAAGGTATCATTAAGTTTCCAATTATAGGAGGTGTGTTTCACAAACGGGAGAGATAGGGTCAAATCTATCGGGGCATGGTCAGACCACGTTATTGGTCCTATATTGGAGTGGGAGGACGCCTGGAGGACATTTGTGGAACCTATGAAATAGTCGATCCGCGAGTATGATTGGTGCGGGGCCGAGAAGAACGTATAGTCCCTCTGGCCGACGTGCTGGGCCCTCCAAATATCTGTGAGGGAGAAACTTTTTAAGACCTCTCTAAGTTTTGTCGCTTTTTGTTGGGTCTGGGCTACATATTGGGTGGACGGTTGGGTGGTTCTATCCTGATCGGGGGATAGGGCAATGTTGAAATCGCCAACTATGAGCAACGAAGCTAGAGCTGATTGATCAAGGGAGTCTAGCAGGACCTGGATAAATTGAACTTGATTTTCGTTTGGGGCGTATATATTTATTATAGAAATAGGGTTTCCAGAGAGGGAACCTTGTATGTGCAGGTATCGGCCATCTGGATCTCGGCTAATTTTGGAGAGGGCAAATGAAACACTGTTCCTTATTAGAATGGCTACACCTCTTTTTTTAACCTGGGAGGAGGCGTAGTAGGCCTGGGGAAAGGTCTGCTTGAATGTGTTTGGGGGATCATTAGAGTTGAAATGTGTCTCTTGTAAGCATATGATATCGCTCCTGAGTTTTTTAAGTTCCTGGAGTGCTAACTTATGTTTTTTAGTTGAGTTGAGTCCTTTAACATTTAGGGAAGTGATTTTAATTGATGACATTATTGTGGGGTCGTGCTTCCAGGATTGAGAGGCCTGGACCCCGTATTAATCCCATGACGGGGGTTGGTTTGTTTATTATTTGGGGGGGGGCTGGTTGGGGCGCAGCTTGGTTCGTGAGTCATTGTGTCCTGAGGAGCTCGGGAGGGATTGGGTGGGAGGGAGTTGGACGGGGGGAGGAAAGGGGGAAGGGGGGGGCACACAAGAGGAAAGTAAGAAGTGGGCTTTCTGAGGGCCCATTTGTTTTCCCCTGTGGCACCTTCGTGTCCAGGGGTTGAGGGGGGAGTCCCCGGGGGATCTTTCCGTGACGTCGATCGTGGAAGACTTCCAGGTTTGGAGGTCCGGCACCCTCCTCTTAAAGATTGGCAGGTGGGGGTGAGGAGGAGGGGGGGGGAAGGGGGGTATTGAGGTTGGGTATAGCCTTGGGAAGAGATTTGTGTTCTCTAGTTTGAGGAGCTTTGTGGAGGTGGGGGGGGGGAAAGGCTGTGAAGTAGGCAGGCTGGGTGGGGGGAAGAGGAGGAGTGTGGGGGGGAGGGGGAGAAGGGAGGGGAGGGGGGAGAGGATGTGGAGTAGGCTGGCTGGGTGGGGGGTGGTGGGGGGTAGGGGGTAGGGGGGGAGGGTTGGAGGGGGGGGAGGAGAGAGCTTGGGGTTTAATGACCTGTTCCATTTCATTTACACATTTCACTGCAGTGCACTATACAGACTACTGGGTTACATTGCTAGACACAGGTAAGCGCAGAAAGGAAAATCACAACCATGTTTATCTCCAGACTCTCATTCCCTCGTTATTTCTCTAGATAAGCTAAGGGGGGTCATAGGGAACTTTAAAGAGATCGGTTCTCTGTGCGGCAGAGTCAGACTCAGAGGATGAACAGATACCGGAGGAACGCATTGACCCGGGAGACACTGAATCGATCACTCGGAAGGTGATGAGGGAATTTTGTAATGAAATGAAAGCCTATATGCACAAGGAGCTAGAGGACCTGAGTCGCGACATCAATAGTATTGGGGCCAGAACGGATGAGTTAGAGACAAAACTGGACTCTACGATTAAAGCGGTCCTCAAACAAGATAAAACCTCAGCCAATCTACAGGCTCAAATAAAGGAACTATCATGCAAACAAGAAGATGCGGAAAACCAGAACCGCCGCAATAATATTAGGGCGTCCTGAAGATTTTGCAGACCCTGAGGACTTCATTACAAAATGGCTGACAAGCCTCTTCCCCGATAAACCTGAATCGGATCTGCATCTGGACAGATGCCATAGAGCCCTCCGGTCAAAGCCGCAGCCTAACGACCCCCCAAGAGACATTATTGTTCGTCTCCATTATTTTAAAATAAAAGAGGCAGTTTGCCAAATTTCCAGGGCTTCGGGTACAATGGAGTTTGAGGGGGTTAAACTCCTGATATTCCAGGACCTGGCGCCTACAACTCTCGCCAAGCGGAGGTTCCTCCTGCCCATAACCAGGCTGCTCCGAGACAAAGTGGTGCGGTACCGTTGGGTTTTTTCCTTCGGCCTTATGGTACTAAAGAACGGAGCAGCCCACACTCTACGTTCTCTAGAAGAAAAGGGCCAATTTCTGAAAAAATTGGGCCTACGGGGAGATTCCACTGACCTGGAGGGTGCTGGAGCGTCTTCCCCTGAGCTGGGCTGGAGCAGAGTGACGAATTTAGCGCGAAAATCCCAAGAAAAGACCTTTAATTGATACCAATTATGGATCAATTAAGCCTTAAAAGGGCGATACCGGCAGACTGTTCATTTGCCTGAGTAAAGTTGGACAATTCAAACCTGCATCCTGACATGGCGGCCATCTTGGTACACCCGGCCACAACACTGGATACCGAGTAAAGGAGGGAGGACCCACCCACAGATAAGTGTCAAACGGATCACACCGAGGGTGCAGCGCGCCCTGGCCCCCCCCCTCTCCGTGGCCAGAGTGACTGTTGTGGTAGTGGGAAATGGAGCAGCCCCACGATGTCAGCTCCCAACCCCAGACACCGGAATCACCCCCTTGTGCCCAGGACTATGTACTACCTCCCTCTGTCTGATCCGACGGCTGGAGGCTGTATACTATATGCGTGTGTGTGCAATATAAAAGAGTGAATGGGGAATGATTGGTTGTTGCAATGATAAATGTGGTTACAAGTATTTAAATATATATACTCGCAGAGGAGACATTTCATTAGGGTCTTGGTAACATAAAGGTGTTGGGGTGGGTTTAGAGGCTTCCCTACCAGCTAGGGATCTAAATTTGAACACACACAGAGATCCACAGGGGGGGCAGATAGCAGAGTGGCATTAGCTGGATATTAGATGTGAGTCTGAGGTGATTGGGAAGTGAAAGGGAGTATAGATATATCTATGATAACTATAATGTGCGCTCTGGCTCTGACTCCTACTTGGGGATACCACGAGATTATGCAGCAACAAAACAACACACCTTTGCGCACCCACGAAGGGAACTAGGGATAGGTGTAGGACCGCTTCAACCTAGCTACCCAGCACGACTGCATAACAGAATATAGCCCGGCAGAGGGACGGGCGAGGAAGCACCAACATAGAGGCACATCATAGGGGATATGGTTGGCCATAGAGGGGCTAAGCATATAGATGATCGGAAGAAGTTGGGAGCTTTAGAGGGGTACGTGGGAATAGGACAATCGAGACTTTAATAAATACCTTAAAGCTACCCACGAAAAGCAGGGGTCATTACAGATCAGGACAGTCTGCCACGGGGTATATACCAAGGCGGTCACCACATATCTTCTTGGAGTAATTCAAACTGAGTTCAATTAATTTCTTAGTTAATGTTACTAGATGTTTAGGAGTGTTATATAGCTTTCTAGTTCAAGCAGAGCCGAGGGGGGGAGTCTCCCATCCCCAGCCCTCGCCATGTTGCCAAAAGGGAACGCCCTGCGTAGACACAGGGCATTCATTCAAGCCCTTTGGAAGGGAAAGGACCGAACCAGATCGGTTAATCATGCACCAGGTATTGGTGTATGGGTCACAAGCTTTCCTCCAAAGGCAAGAGATCCAATGGAGTCTCTGACCCCAAAAGGATCTCCGAAATTATTTTACTGTATGTCTTATTCCGTGTTTTTTCTCCCTACCCCTACCCCTCCCGGTTGGCCACGGGACTCGCGATGCGCTGATGGACACTTCAGAGGGTCACCGATGTCTCGGATAGAGGAAGAGCAGGTAAAGCACAAACACCTACACTATACACTAAACTCTATGGTTAGGACAGACCGGTTAGATAATCTATAATGGGGCTGATAATCATATCTCATAATGTAAAAGGCTTAAACAGCCCGGGTAAGCGTCGAGTAGCATTCGCTGACTACCAGCGAAAACAAGCTGATATCATACTACTCCAGGAGACGCATTTCAGCACAAATAGCTCCCCAAAATATTTAGACAAACGGTTCCAACAATTCTACCTCTCATCCTCCACAAAGAAAACAAAGGGAGTAGCGATTATATTCCATAATAAATGTCCATTTAAGGCGGAAAAGACAATCAGAGACAAAGACGGAAGATATATAATCTTAATAGGCACCATAAATGAACAAACACTAACATTAGCATCTATCTACGCCCCGGGCGATCTGGAACCTAAATTTTATACATTCGTTAATAACAAGCTGAGTAAGGTTGCACAGGCCCAATAATAATAGCGGGGGACTTTAACACAACCCTCAACCCTAAAATGGACAGATCAGGCCCTCAGCTTCGATATACCAAAAACACCTCCCACACGTTACGTCGGGGCCTGAAAGAGAACAGTCTCCTAGACATCTGGAGGGAGCAACATCCCCATGAGAGAGACTACATCTTTTTCTCGCATCCTCACTCATCTTATAGCAGAATCGACTACTTCTTTGTCTCTAGCAGACTGGTCCCGAAGATCTCCCATACTGGGATCCATGATATTTCATGGTCAGATCATGCGCCTATAGAGCTAAGGTGCACCCAGCTAATTCTAGACAGACCTAGAGCAAATTGGAAGCTTAATGAATCCCTCTTGAAAAACCCTGAAACCGCCCAGTTCGTAGCCGAAGAAATAGATCAATACATCAAACTAAACAAAGGATCAGTGAACTCCTATCTATCCCTCTGGGAGGCTCACAAAGCAACGTTAAGGGGCGTACTAATTAGTATTGCTTCAAGAAGAAAAAAAGAACGAGAGGCTAAAATAGGGTTACTACAATCCAAATTAAAAGCCCTTGCGGACAATCATAAGCAGTCCAATAACCCCAGCCTACTCAAACCAATAAAAGACGCCAAAATAGAACTAAACTTACTATTACCTTCCCAGGCTGATATTTCCCTGAATTGGTCCAAGAGGAAATTTTTCGATAAGGCAAACAAGCCAGATACTATGCTCGTCATCAAATTGAGACACAGACCCCCTAATTATAGTATACAAGCCATTAGAAGATCCTCGGGCTCCATATCCGGAAATCCGACTGTAATTGTTGAAGAATTTAAATCATTCTACGAGAAATTATATAACGGGGATAAAATAGTGCATAACCAGAATACAGAACGAGCTCGTGAGTCCTTTCTTACAAGCTCAAAGCTGCCAAGGCTGACAGAGGAGGAGAGAGAGAGACTGAGTTGTGATTTCACCATGGAAGAGCTTGCCCTAGTAGTTGAAAATCTAAAGACCTCGAAGGCCCCCGGGACCGGACGGCTTCTCGGGTCTGTATTATAAAAAATATAGTAAATCCCTGGCCCCGTACCTGCTCAACATGTTCAATGCGGTGTTGGCAGGAGATCCCTTCCCGGAAAACATGCTCCAAGCGTCAATCTCCATAATTCATAAACCTGGAAAAGACCCACTAGATTGTAAAAGCTACAGGCCCATCTCGCTTATTAATACGGATATAAAAATCTACGCTAAATTGATTGCCAATAGATTAAGTCAGATCCTACCTAGACTGATAGACCCAGATCAAGTCGGCTTCATTAAAGATAGACAAGCGGGAGACAACGTCCGACGAATCATTGATCTGCTAGAATTAGCCAAGTCACAAAAAGTACAAATTATGGTGTTAAGTCTAGATGCAGAAAAAGCCTTTGATAGGATCGACTGGGCATACCTAAAAGCTACGCTTGGAGCATTTGGTTTCGAGAATAAATTAATATCAGCTATTATGGCTCTATATGCTGGTCCGACAGCTAAAGTTATACACCAAGGTTTCCTATCGGACCTCTTTAAGATTAAGAGTGGTACGAGACAGGGCTGTCCCCTCTCGCCTCTACTCTTCGCCATGTGTATGGAGCCTCTAGCGGCACAAGTTAGAGATAACCCGGATATTTCCGGACTTAAAATAGATGATCAAGCCCACAAAATAGCCCTATACGCAGATGATGTTCTAATGGTCTTGTCAAAACCGCTCACCTCTCTCCCTAATCTTTTCAGCTTGTTGGATAGGTTCAACAAAATTTCAGGGTTCAAAATTAACCAATCAAAATCAGAGGCCTTGAACGTCACTATACCAAAACCCGACGAAAAACTAATTTCCCTAAATTTTAACTTCCGTTGGCAGTATACAGCGATCAAATACCTAGGGGTATTTATCACTAGCAATTTTAAATCAATTTATAAAGCAAATTATCCCAAGTTAATCAAAGCACTGAAGGAGGATATAAGGCGGTGGGCGAAATTCAATATCTCCTGGATAGGCAAAATATATAGTGTAAAAATTAATCTTCTCCCGCGCATCTTATATTTGTTCCAAACGCTCCCAGTGCCGTTGAATCTGAAAGAAATTAGTGCGTTACAAGCCTCCATCTTCACATTTATTTGGGGGGGGTAAAAAGGCTAGAATTAAAAAACAGACCCTACTGAAACAACCGACGGAAGGGGACTTGGCAGTACCTTGCTTGATATCATACTATCGTGCGGCCCAATTATGCCAACTTTCCCAATGGCAGACACACCCGGATTTGAAGAGATGGGTTGCGTTGGAGAGCAAGGCTTGCTCCCCATTGGAGCTAAGCAATTTATTGTGGACCCCAAAAATAGCAAGAAAAAATGCTATACACCCGCCTCTATCCTCAATGACCAATTCATTAGCAATCTGGGATGCTACCAAATTTAGATGTGGACTTACATCCACAAATACCCTGATGACACCTCTATGGGGAAACCTCACTTTGCTCCAGGTATGCATAGCGCAAACTTTCAAATCTGGAAACATAACAATATAGCGAGATTAAAAGATCTGGAGGATGGAAACAAAATCATAACATTTGAACAAATTAGAGAGGATAAAAATATCCCCCACACAGAATTTTATAGATACCTCCAGATCAGAGCCTTCTACAATAACTCTAACCCACACCCCCCATTGACAACATTCAAAAAGCTCTGTCTGCGAGAGACAAATACAAAGGGACTTACATCGCAGATGTATAGAGAAGTGGTCGGTTCTAGCGTCAAAGTCACCCACAAATTAGGGTATATGCTAAAGTGGGAAGAGGATCTGGGGGAGACCCTAGAACTGGATGAATGGACTCAAATAGCAACTGCAGCGGCCAAGAGCTCGATTTGTACAACATTAAAGGAGAACGCATATAAAGTCCTAATGAGGTGGTACCTTACCCCGCTTAGACTATCTACATTTGTAAATGGAAGCTCCCCATTGTGCCCTAGGCAATGTGGAGAATCCGCTGATCTGTTACAAATGCTGTGGTCTTGCCCCCGGTTGGTTCCGTTATGGAATAAGATCAAAGATTGGCTACAGAGGATTTTGGGCCTCGAAATTCCATTCGATCCCGGACTTTTCCTACTTGGCAGAGCCCGACAGGGTATCGCAAAAACAGATCTCAAACTAATAGCTCATTTTGCTACAGCTGTGAGGTGTGAGATCGCAGCATTATGGAAACAAAGTGAAATTCCTGCTATCCCCAAGATTCGGAACAGAATTTGGTACGTATGCCAGATGGAAAAATGAACAAGTTTAGTTAATGACACTGGCGAAAATTTCCTAAAAGTCTGGACGCCTTGGCTGGCCCAGACCGACATCCCAGGGGTTGAGAGAACCACAATATTGCTTTAATAATCGGTATATGCGTTCTCCTGTGATGCGGTAGTTCACTCGTCGTTAAAGGGATACCAGATGATGACTAGCGGCAAAACAGATACATTACTATTGTTCACCACCAAAAATAGCACATGGACATCGGATCCTTGGGCGTTGAACGGTGTCGTGGCCTCCCATCCCCCTTCATCCCCTCCCTATCCTCCCCCCCCTTTTTTTTCCTTAGTTATGTATTATGTTTTATTTATTATTTATGTCTATGTTTATGTTATCTTGTTAAGTAATGAGCAATGTTTGTGTACAGCTAAGATGCACAGGAGATATTGATATCGCATGACGCAGTACTGGTTATAAGATGTATTAATGCTGTATTTTCAAAAATAATAAAAACTACAAGTTAAAATAAAAATGTTTAAAATTTATTTTCTCATAGTACATAGATTTATTTAAAAAAAAAACATGTAGGATATTGCTTGAATTGCAGCTTTAAAGACTTGAAGTGTCTGGATTCTAGACAAGCAACTAGTTTGTCTTGAATTTGAATGGACATTCTTCTAGAACCTTTAAGCTTTAAGAGAGAGTGAGAGAGAGGAGGGAGAAGGGTAGTGAGAGAAGGGAGAAGGGGACTGAGAGAGAAGGGAGGAGACGAGAGAGAAGATAGAGAAGAGAGAGGAGAGGGGGAGAATTAAAATAGAAGAAGGAGGAGAAAAAGGAGTGAGTAAGAAAGGGAGGCAGAGAGTGAGGCGTAAGAGAGAAAGGGTAGGGGAGATGCAGGTGGGGAGAAGCTGGGTAGGAGGGGAGCTTTGGTAAGCTTTGCGGGCCACAAACAACCTCGATTCTATATTAAGCTATATTACCAAAGCTTGTCAAGTGGCCCTCCAGCCAAAATAATTGTCCACCCCTGGGTTAGATAGTAGGTGGTACGTCTCTAACTAATAATTATACCGTCCAATACAAGTCCAGTAGTATAATAAATATATAATTACAATATTCATAAATATATAATTACATTTACTCCCTAACTCGCTAGTATCTCAAGTTGTATATATGTCCCCTCAAACCTCCCTCTAAATAAATTAGGGAGAGATGACGGTGCTGAAAAAGGAACATGCCTGAGGTACCCTGAGAAATAGTTTGTTGTATAAGGGAGTAAACCCAAAATATCCGGTGCTCGCAATATCCACAACAGGACTGGTATTAATGGTGAGTAAAGAGTCTCTGATACATGTATAACAGAAAGTGAACAGCTACTGAGCAGGCTTAAAGATCCTGTGTGAAGGAGAACCACAGCCAGGCTCTGGCAGATAACGGTATGTAGTGCAACCTGGGTGGGGGGCTAGTGCACAGGGGAAATCCGAGACAGGAAAAGAGGCAACCAAAGGGCCACCCCTCTCGTGTGCTCACACTGGAAAAGCCTGCTGCCCTTACCCGACCCGGTCTCTTCAGTGCCTGTGCCTGGCTGGTCTCATCTCCTCGGGTGTCGCGCTGGCGTGTGACGTCATCACCGAGGGCCGGCAGCTATGCTGCGGATGGTAGTAGAGAGCGCCCTGGGTCTCAGCGATCCTGGATCTCTTCGAGCGGGCGTAGTGAATAATATCTATGTGCTCATCAGGAGGGGAATCATGAAGGTCAGCTCCCAGCTCTGCTTCGTAGCTTGCGTGCTCCACACCGGTAGTTGCAGTAACATGAATTGTAGTTGGTGGGTGGTCACAGCAACAGGAACTCAGCCGGATACATGAATGAATAAAAACAGCTTTATTGCACTATAGTGCTGCGCATCACAAAACGGAGAACACCTCTGACGCGTTTCGTTCCGTGAAGGAACTTTATCAAAGATAAAGTTCCTTCACGGAACGAAACGCGTCAGAGGTGTTCTCCGTTTTGTGATGCGCAGCACTATAGTGCAATAAAGCTGTTTTTATTCATTCATGTATCCGGCTGAGTTCCTGTTGCTGTGACCACCCACCAACTACAATTCATATACCCTGAGAAATATGTTACTGTCTATACAAAGTATATTTAAATGTTACAAATCCTAAAATACATCCTTAAAACAAATCAGTCTGAAGGCCCCTGTGATGAAGGGGCACCAGTATCACACCCAACATTATTAGAACCCACAGCCCTGTCATCCAGGGAAGCAGCTCTAGCATTGAACTAAACCATACAGTATGTATGTATATTTGTATTTATATAGCACATTTATATACATAGCACTTCACAGCAGTAATACACGTGACATAATAATATAACACATAATGGGTATAAGCGCTTCAGACATGTCAGTAACACTAGGAAAAGGGAGTCCTTGCCCCAAAGAACTTATAATCTATGCAGTAAATGGGGAGAACTTACAGAGACAGTAGGACAGTGTTATGGTAAGTGCGCCTGCAAGGGGTCAAGGTCAGTGCATCAGAGATGTATAGTATAAGGCTATAAGCCAGCGGAACTACCCATATGCTTCATTAAAGAGGTGTGTTTTAAGAAGGGTCCTAAAGGTGGAAACAGAGGTGCCAGTCGGATATTGAGGGGGAAGGCATTCCAGAGCTGTGGGCAGTGAGTGAAAGATTGTAGGTAAGAGAAGGCTTTAGATACAAAAGGGGTAGACTGAAGACATCTTTGAGGAGAACGCAAGAGTCAAGCAGGTGTATAGTGAAAAATTAGGGCTGAGCTTTACGGAGGAGCAGAAAAGTGTATAGCCTTAAAAGAGAGGAGAATAATAGTGTAAGTAATATGACATCAGATGCAGGCACTGCAGTCCTGCTGCTCTTAGGAAGTCTGTTGCTCTCTTTCTGTGCAGGCTTCTCTGCAGTGTGGAGCTTTGGGTTCCCCACTGTTCCCAGGCAAATCCCTCTGGTGAACAAGAAGCCTGGGTCCCTGCAGGCTTTAAGTGGTTGCTGGTGTTTGGGCCCAGCTGGTCACAGACAATCCTGTGACCCTCCGTGCTGGTTGCACCAGGAACAGGGACGCTGATAAGCAGTTACGTCCCCCCATTTAAACCCTGCCTAATCAGGAGTTCATTACATATACCTCCTAGCTCAGGTAGCAAACTTGACACCAGTGTAGTTTCCTGCCTTCTAAAGGGAATTAACTCCTTCACTCCCTTACAGCATCTGATATTTGACACGCTAGTAGAGAGGGTTGGGGTTCCTTACAATGCATCTGATCTCAGACGCGCTATTAGAAAGGGTTGGGGTTTCGCAGAACTTCACAATATAATTCTAAGGTTCTTTAACCAAAAAAAGGTTGGAAACCACTGCACGAATCAGTCTCACCAAAGCAGGTGCTACCTGACACTACGTTACAATTATATACATTGCAGCAAATACGTGGCAGCAAATACGTAACTCTGTATCTGTATATGTTCCCGGGCTGCCTCTTCAATAGGACACTTGCATTATATTAGCACATTAAGCTCATTTATTGGTTTTGTTTTCTCCTCTCTTTTATTTTTGTACTTCAGATTAGGTTACCCTTCATTATTTAATAAGTAACATAATTTGAAGATTCATTTTTCCAGGCAATTTATTTCTCACATTGATGACAAGAGCTGAGGATAGATGACGTGACATCTTGAGAGAGAAAGAGAGAAAGAACAGATTATTGATGCTAGGTTTAAACAAGGCAGACAGCAATAATGCAGGAGAAAAAGCATTACACAATTTATAAAATCTAGTATTGTTTGAACTATTGTATTGTTTATTGTAAGAAAGAAAAAGAAAGTGAAAAAAAGATATATAGTATGCAAAGGAAAGAAAAATACAAATAGTAATGCTGGTGTAACTTATGCTGGTTGGACACCGTTTGATGCAGCATAAAATAAATAACCACATAGATGGTTATTAGGTTAGCGCATCTCTTAATGTAAATAAAAATACAGACTTTTGTGTTCTTTCCAATAGTTGACATGCACAGTTTCATGAAAAGTTACCAGTCCTTTAGCCATTATGCTCACTAACTAGTGTATTCACATTCTATTTTCACACTACTGTTTAGCACAGAAATAACTGCATTGACTTTAATATACTATAATACATGTTTCAATGGCAGAAAATATTGTTTTATAACATTTTATTTGTAGGAATTCTCGCTGTCAAAATGGCCATTCTAATATGCGTTGGTGAATGGAATAGCTTCTTAATATAAAAACATGACACGTCAATAGTTTTTAATTTCTCTTCTCCCCTTGTGTTTTTATTTATTTAAATAAAGGTGTTAGGGATAGTTTTTTTGTGGCCATAAAACAATTTCTGAAGTTTTACCTGACTCTTTGCTTATTTAGGGCAGATCCACAAAGCTCAGTTAGTGACTTGAGGAGACGTAAACTTCAGTTAACATCTTGTTAAGTGCTAACGGGGATCTTGAAAGCTCACTAATGATGCATTAAGTGCTATTTTCAGCCGTAACAAGCCCTTGCATTACTATAAGGCCTGGGACCCGCTGTGCATGGCAGCGCGGGCGGCTGCACGGGCTTTCCCCACCAGCAGGGGAATCCTCCCGAGCCGGTCCCGGTCCCCCCTGGCTGCACAGCTTACTACACGCTGTGACGCGTCAGCCGCCAGGGGATTCAAGAGAATTGTGATCCCTAGCTTCGACGCATCACGTGGTGTGGCTGTGAGCCAATGAGGAGGGGAGGCTTCGGGAGGAGGAGAGGCTTCGGGGAGTGGGGAGGAGTGTGGAGTGTGGAGTGCCTGCCTCTCTGTGTGTGTGTGTGTGTGTGTATGTATGTGTATGAGTGCCTGCCTGCGTGTGTGTGTGTGTGTGTGTGTATGTATGTGTATGAGTGCCTGCCTGCGTGTGTGTGTGTGAGAGAGTGCCTGCGTGTGTGTATGACAGCCCGAGCCCGTGGAGGGAGGGGGGGGGGAGAGTAGCGGGTCCCTCCGCCCAAGCCACGCCCCCCCTCCCGCTCAAGCCTCCCACTCCCGCCCACCTCCCGCTCCCGCTCCCTACAGATCGCATATCGCGGTCTGTGTCTGTCAGCGCCCCGCCGGTCTGCAGTGCGGGAGCGCTGACGGAGGGAGCGGGGCCTTAGCCTTAGGGACACTAGGGTTAATGATATGCAAAATACAGTAGGTGTTTCCTCTGTTGACCTTCATTATACTTAAATCACTGCATTAACATAGCATTAGTTAAGTCCTTGTTAAACTTGCTGTTACTCACATTCAAACCCTTCAGATAACATAAAGGAATGTGTAACATCCTGTTATATTAACAAAATAAAGAGACATCTCTCTATTTTACAATGAATACAGACAGTTTCCCCATTCTAGACAATCATTTACAAAAATGTTTATACTGTTATACCTTTCCACAAAAGAAAAAACATTTTGTTTATAAAAAAAAAGGATGCAAAAAAATAATAATAAACAGAACCAGAGGCGAAACAAGGTATTTTTGTGCCCAGGGCAAGTTCTACCAACTGCACCACCCTTCCCTCACCCCCTCCACCCAATTTATAGAACTCCTTCTCTCCATATTTCCCCCTCACTATATCTCTCTTGCTCCCTTCTCTCTCTTCACCCTCTCTCCCTTATTTTGCTCTATTTCCCCATTCTCTCTCTCATTCTCATTCTCTCATTCTCTCTCTCTCATTCTCTCTATCTCATTCTCTCTCTCATCTTCCAGACCCCTCTCCTCTTCCCCACTTTCTCTCTCCCCATTATTTCTGCCTTTCCTCCCCCATCACATTTATTGATTGTGTTTCTACTGAGTTGATTATCTACCCTATATCTCTGATGACTGCCATGGACTCACAAGGGTGACTACTTCCGTCCTGAATTAGGCGCTGTGTGTACCGACATTGCTAACAATGGATTGCTAGCCACTGCTGCTGATACCGCAGGATTACAGCATCACCAAGGCCATCATCCACAGCATCAGCCACAGCTGGAGCAGATGCAGGAGGTGTCACAGCAGGAGGAGGTTCCAAAGCAGCAGGAGCTGGAGCAAGAGCCAGAGCAATAGCCAGAACAACAGCAGATGCAGGAGGAGCCACAACAGGAGGAGGTCCCAAAGCAGCTGGAGCAAGAGCCAGGGCAGGAGCCAGAGCGACAGCAAATGCAGGAAGAGCCACAGCAGGAGGAGTTGCCAAAGCAGCTGGAGCCAGAGCAAGAGCAGGAGCCAGAGCCAGAGCAGGAGCCAGAGCAAGAGCCAGAGCAAGAGCGACAGCAGATGCAAGAGGATCTACAGCTAGAGGTCCACTTCTGTTAAATTTAACATGAATTCCTGTGCTGCGCCTTGTGAAGTACTCCGCTTGGAAACCTCTCCCTCTGAGGCTGGACCTTGTGCTGGGAGTCGGTGAAATGGGCCTATATGTAGCGTACACAAAGGTATGATTACAAAACTGCCAGAATAAATATAAAATGAAGGCCCAGTTCCTCAAAAGGGTGCAAAGTTTCAGCACATCTTTATTCCTATTCAACTGAATGCGACGCGACTAAAGGCGTGCTAAAGCCTAGCACACTTTTGTGATTCTGGTCATATATGCGCAAATTGTGTGCAATGTGTATTGCATGCAATATGAATGTAAGTAGAAAATGGGATTATGTGTGTTTAAATGTTAAAATGCTTTCTTGAGGGGTGTTAAAGTTTAACATGGCTTTAGTGCCAATTGTATGAAAGTGTCCTGAGGCATGGTAATATGTTACAGTTATTTGTGTTAGTAGTCCTACTTTGTACAATGTTCAGAGAAATATTATTTTGGGGAACATGTATAATCCTTAACATTTGATTCAGCAACAGAAATGTGGTCTAAAACACTGGAGTGAATACCAATCAGTACTACATGGCTAATGCTAAATACAGTAGTGTCAGCTAAAATAATAATCAATTCACTGAAGTGACCATAATACTGGTAGTCCTCGTTATCCAACGTTTCATTTTACGATGAATGGCATATCCAACTCTTTACAATGCAACCCTAAGGGCCATTTTTCGATGCCGGAATGCTTTACCCGACTCCGGATGCGTTATCCAGCGCTCACCGCCACTGATTAACATGGGACTCACTTTACAACGGTTTCACTATCCAACGCTACTTCCAGAACGGATTCCTTTGGATAACCGAGGACAGCCTGTATACATATATACAGTAGTATACATCTTTTTAATATCACATGATAGCAACAGACTGATTCATATACATATGTGGGTTAATGGGACAGTTTATGTTTAGTTTATAATGTCCATATAATTTAAACATTGTTGAGTGATGGAGTGATGTATTTTATGTGTGTGGGGGATCATTTGGACAAAGTACATTTTTTATGTTAGCGGAACAAAAATGTCTGGAACTCAAAGACAATATTGATTCATAGGCATTTCAGTCCCTAGGGTAGATTAATACAAATGTGTGGCATTCACTGTAATAAATGGATATCAAATGTATTGAAAAGCTCAGCATTTTAAAATGTTTTAGTGAGAAAGAAGACCTTTAAGTCAGTATCAAGAGGAAAGATCTAATGAGGGATTTTAGACATGCCTTAAACAGGAAACCAGAATCTGAAACATCTCTAAAGCACAAAGTCTATTGTTTAGGTGTCTGCTATTGCTTCTGCTATAGCATAACGAGTCAGGAAACATGCCCGGGAAGAGAGGAGACAAATGATATAAAAATGGCATTTCCCTCTTGCACAGTATTCATTGTGATCTTGAGTGTTCAGAGAATAAAAGGAGGAAAGGGACAGGCCGAGTCAGCCGTATCCTTTCTCCACATTACTAACACATCCCCAGAAGGGCACTGAATGATTCTTGAATTGACAAACAGTTTGCTGTCCCAGAATTGTGAGGACATTAATAACAATGCATTTAGCAAGTGTATAAATGCCGAGAAAAGCAGAAAATGCTTCTACCTACTGTATCAGGAATACTAGATAACACAAAATAATGTTGCAGGACTAATTGACACATGGACTATAATAATACTATAATACTTTATTTTATATTTTTATATTTAAAAATGAGAAATGTTCAATACTACAGTATATGCTATAAGAACATTCTCTCTCTGTATTGTATTAGTGGAATGTCCAGCTGTTGTACAAGTCTCAGTGTTTTAAGTTCGAGAGATGGGCAGACGCTTTGCCAAAATTCAAATCCGCTGAGAAATTGCTTCACCTAACTTAAAAAAACAAAAAAAAAACAAGCAAATGCATGCAGGGGAGAGAGAGAGTCCCAAGTTGCTTGTATACCACCCCCAATCATACCTTTATACAACACATGGAGAGAACCCTGTGCACATAAAGGAGCACACCTGAGTTACCTGGGAAATATGCCAATTTAAGTAATTGTAATATTCTTTGCATATCCAAATGAGCATATTACCCAAGTATCTGAGGTGTGATCCTTTTTCTCCTCCTCTCTCTCCGCCTCCCTACCCCCATATCTCAAGTTTTGGACAAAGTTTTAAACTTCATCGAAGTAAATCTTAATGGCCAAAGGCGACTTTGATACTGTACATTCGCAATCTCTAGGTATTAAAGGATATATCACAAAAAATTGACAGATTTTTCCTTATTATACCTGGGAACATCTTAAAACCAGAGTACTTTTTTTGACTTTCAATTTTCCATTAATATTACTTTATTAATATGTTATACCTCACCAATGATACTCCAGGTACTCTGGATGCAAAGTTCTCTCCTCCAAGGTTGCTGCAACAAATTTTCTGAATTCATCCTCACGTCTTAAGTTTTATATGCCTTTGAATTCAGTTGAGTATCATCCTAGCCCCACAATGGTTATTTCATATTGCAATATGTCCTGATCAGTGCTATTTTACTTTCTTCACTTGTGATGATTTCACAGACTTGTTTGGTTTCGAACCCATTCAGTCTTTTTTCTGTCTCTTCAGGTAATACCCATCATACATCTCTCCATATATCTTTGTTATATGTAGCCATGCCATTTGTGGCTACTAGTTTGCTTCCCTCCTGGCAGTAAGCCCTGGTAAGAACAGGCCTTGCCAGCAGTTAACATGGGGTTTCCCCACTCCATGGTGTTGTATTTGAGTGACAGTGGGAAGCAGTGACCACAGGCCTGAGCATGTCCAATCATGGGACAGACTTGGTGCCCTCCTCCTGGCTGTACTTAAAGACAGGACCTCCCCAAATTCAGTAGTGCCTATCACACTTGAGGAAGGCAGGTCACACATTGGAGAGGCTGAGTATTGAACCTTCTCCAGTTCTTTTCCCTCCAGGGGAGAGTGAGTGTGACCATACCTCTGCCTCTGCTATGGAGGCAGGGAAGAGCAAGGACGGCTGTGGGTGCCCTTGGCCTGTAGTGACGGTCCAGCGAGCATCCTTCAGTGGTAGCTGAGAAGTACTACATCGGGCAGAAGCCTGCTTGTTACTGTGCTTTACAGAAGAGATAATAAACCATTCCTGTTGTTATACCTCATGCCTGGTGTGTGACCTTACTGGGGGAAGAGGTAATAGTTCTACTGTGGGAGATCACCTTCAGTTCCTGGAGCCTACGGCAGATTGAGGTGCTGCACTGCTAAAGAGATATGTAGGGTATGAACCCCAAAAACCTAGTCCTGTGTCCTAATTACCACCTGTGGATCATTCAGCCCTCCTCTTACCAGCAGGTATCATGCACCACACGATCCGTAATGGCCACATCTCCCACTGGGTGGGGGAAACACCGTTACATACATATACATATATATATATATATATATATATATATATATATATATATATATATATATACTGTAAATATTACTGTATGTTCATTTGCATGTCTTAGACAGGTCTGCAACCCTGTCTTTCCCCATTGTCACCCAGCATACAGCGCTTCCACTGCAGCAAGGGATTCTGGGAAATGACATGCAAATGAGCACTCAGTGCCACCTTTTGTCTCAAGCTCGTATTACACAAGCCAATCCTCAAGCCAATGCATGCTGTTTTAAACACCGCTTTTAAACAGAGGCTGGGATGAGATGCAAAGCCATTAGACCTACTCACATACATGTTTCAACCTTGATGGGTATCATCAGTGTGAGGCTGGTCTTAATTGCAAGCAGGTTTGAGACTAGACTAGGTAATCACCACTGTCATTATACATATATATATATATATATATATATATATATATATATATATATATATATATATATACACACACACACACACACACACACACACATACAGTTAGGTCCGGAAATAATTGGACACTGATACAAGTTTTGTTATTTTGGCTGTGTACCAAAATAAATTCAAGATACAGTTAAATAATGAATATGGGATTAAAGTGCAGTCTATCAGCTTTAATTTGAGGGTATTCACATCCAAATTGGAGGAAGGGTTTAGGAATTACATCTCTTTAATATGTAGCCCCCTCTTTTTCAAGGGACCAAAAGTAATTAGGCTGCAAAAAAAAAGAAAATCCTTCAGAGAGATAGCAGGAACATTAGGAGTGTCCAAATAAACAGTTTGGTACATTCTGAGAAAAAACGAACGCACTGGTGAGCTCTGCAACACAAAAAAGGCCTGGACGTTCACGGAAGACAACAGTGGTGAATGATCATAGGATCCTTTCCATGGTAAAGAAAAACCCCTTCACAACATCCAGTCAAGTGAAGAACACTCACAAGGAGGTAGGCATATCATTATCCAAGTCTACCATAAAGAGAAGACTTCACGAGAGCAAATACAGAGGGTTTACCACAAGGTGCAAACCATTCATAAGCCTGAAGAATAGAAAGGCCAGATTAGACTTTGCCAAACAATATCTAAAAAAGCCAGCTCAGTTCTGGACCAGCATTCTTTGGAGAAATGAAACTAAGATCAACCTGTACCAGAATGATGGGAAGAAAAAAGTATGGAGAAAGCTTGGAACGGCTCATGATCTGAAGCATTTTACATCATCTGTAAAACACGGTGGAGGCAGCGTGATGGCATGGGCATGCATGGCTTACAATGGCACTGGGTCACTAGTGTTTATTGATGATGTGACAGAAGACAGAAGCAGCCGGAT
This sequence comes from Ascaphus truei, assembly GCF_040206685.1. Taxonomy (NCBI): domain Eukaryota; kingdom Metazoa; phylum Chordata; class Amphibia; order Anura; family Ascaphidae; genus Ascaphus; species Ascaphus truei. Next base: position 202,315,415 of record NC_134483.1, on the reverse strand, counting down.
GAATTCTGAAGTGTATAGGGATATATTGTCTGCTCAGATTCAGCCAAATTCAGCAAAGTTGATTGGCCGGTGCTTCACTTTACAGATGGACGATGACTCAAAACATACTGCGAAAGCAACCCAGGAGTTTTTTTAAGGCAAAGAAGTGGAATATTCTGCAATGACCGAGTCAATCACCTGAGCTGAACTCGATCGAGCATGCATTTCACTTGCTGAAGACAAAACTTAAGGCAGAAAGACCCATGAACAAACAACAACTGATGACAGCTGCAATAAAGGCCTGGCAAAGCATCACAAAGGAGGAAACCCAGCGTTTTGTGATGTCCATGCGTTCCAGACTGCAAGCAGTCATTGCCTCTCGACAAAGTATTAAAAATGAACATTTATTTATGATTGTGTTCATTTGTCCAATTACATTTGAGCCCCTGAAAAAAGGGGACTGTGTATGAAAATGGTTGCAATTCCTAAACGTTTCATACAATATTTTTGTTCAACCACTTGAATTAAAGCTGAAAGCCTGCACTTCTATTGCATCTTGGTTGTTTCATTTCAAATCCATTGTGGTGACGTACAGAGCCAAAATTATGAAAATTGTGTCAGTGTCCAATTATTTCTGGACCTAACTGTATATATATATATATATATATATATATATATATATATTTGCATCTCATCCCAGCCTCTGTCTAAAAGCTGTGTTTAAAACAGCATGCATTGGCTTGAGGATTTGCTTGTGTAATACGAGCTTGAGACAAAAGGTGGCACTGAGTGCTCATTTGCATGTAATTTCCCAGAATCTCTTGCTGCAGTGGAAGCGCTGTATGCTGGGCGATGATGGGGAAAGACAGGGTTGCAGACCTGTCTAAGACATGCAAATGAACATACAGTAATATTTACAGTTGCTTTATGCTTTACTGTGGAGGGTTTTTGTCACTTTTTTTACCCACCATAACCTTAATAATTGTGGTGAATACCTAATCTAGTCTCAAACCAGCTTAGCCATTACAACCAACCTCACACTGATGATACCCATCAAGGTTGAAATATGTCTGTGAGTGAGTTTAATGGCTTTGCATCTCATCCCAGCCTCTGTCTAAAAGCTGTGTTTAAAACAGCATGCATTGGCTTGAGGATTTGCTTGTGTAATACGAGCTTGAGACAAAAGGTGGCACTGAGTGCTCATTTGCATGTCATTTCCCAGAATCCCTTGCTGCAGTGGAAGCGCTTTATGCTGGGCGATGATGGGGAAAGACAGGGCTGCAGACCTGTCTAAGACATGCAAATGAACATACAGTAATAGTTACAGTTGCTTTATGCTTTACGGTGGAGGGTTTTTGTAACTTTTTTTACCCACTATAACCTTAATAATTGTGGTATATATAAAGATGTATATCACCAGATGATGGTCCAGTAAGGAGTGACAGCACACAGACGGGTGTATTGAAACACAAAAAACAACGTTTCGTTTCCTGCAAACAGAACCTTCCTCAGGGTTGTACAGTGTTAGAATGAAGACCACTGTAACTTATACCCCCACCAGTGTACATAAATCATACAATCAACCAATGAGAACAATTCTCAAAACCCCACATGACGCATCAAATGGTAGCTAAAACCCAATGTGCCAATTACATTGCTTGTTCTTACTAAGTCACCTGAAAGCATAGCTCTGATAGGGCTGTCAATATTCACAAAGACTCTATTAGAATCGTGGCACCGCCTCCCTTTAAAGCCTCATTACAGGCTGTTGTACCGTGCTTCTAATGCAATGGGACAAGCATCTGGATTTTCTCCTTATATGTGTGTGCCGGCTGCTGTGATTATTATATATATATATATACAGTGTTCGACAAATCACCCAAAAAATCTACTCGCCACCTAGTCCCGCCCCTAGTCCCGCCCCCAACCCCACCCCTAGTCCCGCCCCCAACCCCGCTTTAAAATAAAATACATTTAATAAATTCCTAGTCAGAACAATATTCGTTTTAGACATAAATTTATTTATTGTATTACATTATACTACAATTAGTCCTTGTTACGTGTGTGTATGTGTGTGTAAATGTCGGATATAGAAATAAAAGCCAGATGTGAATGACTAGTTTCCTGAACCCCTTAACCAGTGTCTGGATGCCCCCGCTTCACAATATCTAAAGCAGAAATCCCGCCTCGGATATTACCTGATCCGTAGTCCATCAATGTCCAGGTACCCTCATTCCAGCAATTTATACATTGAGGGGATGTGTTCCCTACCTGCCTTCTGGGTTAGGGGGGGTTCCGATGTCTTCCGTGTGAAGCTTGAGTCAGATCTGGAAGAAAGCAGTATATGTTATTTTGGTGTAGTATAGGGAAGTTAAGATATATAGGGTAAATAAGAGATCCAGATCCAGAATGTGAGAGAGTGTGGGGGGGAGAGAGAGAGAGAGAGAGAGTGTGGAGAGAGAGAGAGAGAGTGTAAGGGGGAGAGAGAGAGTGGGGGAGGGAGAGAGAGAGACAGAGAGAAAGAGGGGAGTGTGAGAGAGAGAGAGAGAGAGAGAGAGAGAGAGAGAGAGAGAGAGAGAGAGAGAG